>NW_004955453.1:16760048-16840967 GCF_000276665.1 Chinchilla lanigera
TGGGCAAGTTGTTTCATTGCTCCAGGGACAGTTTTCTGCACAGACAGTTGGTTCATGAGTTCCCCACTCTGCCCCTCTCAGAGGCTGTCTATGGGGGAACAAACCACTGAAAGGTGGTTCATGCTTTGTAAGCAGCATCTTGCATCTGCGTGGCAGCAGAGGCAAGTGTGCTTCAGACCAGCTGTGTGCCCTGCACTGGCACAAAGCTGTGGGGTCCAGGGCCTGCCCTCGGGGTCGCTGTGCAGTAAGGAAGTCAGGCATACCGACACTGGTCAGACACCCTACTGCCACTGCAGTGGGAATAAGTGAAATGCTATGGCAACTGAAGGGCAGCATGGCCCTGCCCTCCGGGACTGTTAGGTCTAGAACATGGAGCTTGATTGTCAGCTCTGCATTCTGTGGATAAACAAAGAATCTGTCATATTATCTAAAGCCAAATTAGTAACTAATACATTCACAGGAGCTGGGGGGAAATATCTAGGTTAGCACACACTCCAACTCCTTGCCATGTGACTCTGAGTCCTTAACTGACCTCCCAGTGGTGCCAGGTTCTCCATTTATCAAATGGGTATGACACTTCCTAACCCATCAGGCTGCTCCAAGTCTGAAACAGAATTACCCACAAGTAGCGCTTAGCCCAGTCCTGCCTCTCTGTAAGCATTCCACATTATCAGCCACCTATGAGACATCCTGGCTTTGTCCCTGAAAAGAATCTATAAGAACTCCATTCCACTTCAGCTATGATGAACAAGGACCTGCGGAGAACAATGGAGGGTGTGTGTGATGTCAAGCCAATCTCCAGCCTGCAGACCTCAGATGTTACATCCGTGCTCTTTTTTCACAACACGTCCTTATGACAGTCAGGGAAATGGAATTTATAGAGAAAATGCGGACAGTCCAAGGATATGACCAGTGGGCAACAGCATAGCAGTGTTGGAACACATCATGACAATGGCTTGAAACTGAAGCCTCCTGAGAGGTGTGCCGTCTCAGAGCTGCCACTTTGTTCCTGCCTACAGATTTTGAAGTCAGAAGAGGACTTTACCAAACAACTTTGACTTTACCAAAGAACAAACTAACGCTGGTGGTAAGCAGCTTGCCAAAATCCACACGGCAGAAACAGGAAAACACGGATTCTGAAGCAAGACACAAAGAGCTTTAATCAATGCTTCTCTGGCGGGCTCTGCATCTGTAAGCAAAAGAGGGGCCTGCTCCCACTGCCACTCTTATCATCAGCTGTGAAGTGGGTTAACTCATAAGAACAAAAGATAACACAGCTCAGAAGGGGCACAGGGAAGATCCGTGGTTATACACAAAGTTCCTAATGCAGGAATATAAAAAAAGTGAAGACACAGATTACTCTCCCTACACCCTGGGCCCATCACCATCCGCCCTGGGATATTCTCTGAATGTTTTCATTTCACTTCAATGCTGGCACTTTTTAAAGCCACACTTGAATTTGTGCCAAGAAATGACTTCCCCAAAGACTTGCTACCCGGATAGCTTTGAGAAAATATAAACACTTCCATTTGCATATGCTGAGAACACAGTGTGGTTCTCATGTCCAGAACATGCTAAGGGATCCCCTGAGGTCAGCAAATGTGTCATCTCCCCTTTCCTGGGCTCCCGTGACATTTTACTGGGAAGCTCTGTCAACACACTACGTACTGGCAGAGCTGGCTGGGCACCATGTCTGCCCAGACCTTCCTCAGGAAGGAAGCCAGTGATTCAAAGGGGTGCTGTTGGACCTGGGGTCAGGGCTCCAGTGAAGCCTCCTCTAATGATCAACTCAAGTAAAAAGCGCACATTTTTTTGGGATCTGGGATATCTTCATATCGGTTGACATGAACATTACTAACTGTTGAAGTATATGCCTGAGCCCCTCTGACAAGGTGGCACTGGTGTAGACACACACATGTGCTGTCAAGGCTGCAGTCCCTGGAGCCCCAGGGGTTGCTGGGTCTATGTGCAGGCTTCCAGCTGTGGCCTCATGCTGCAGAAAAGATGGGCCAGAAACTCCAGCAGACTCATTCATCCACAGTCTTAAAAAGCTCCCCAGAAGATGCTAATACACAGCCAGGGCTGAGAAGCGCAACGTGGGAGAAGTGAAATGCCAATTCCCCATAAAATAAACACAGCAATTTCAATTCCTTAAAACCAAGAGCGCCTCAGGGGGATCACAGATACCAAAGTTCTTGGAGCTTCTAAGAGTTTCCACAGACATATAAAGTACTTCTAGATTTTGCCAGTCACTTACAATGATGACGACTTTGAAAGTGGCTTTTAGCTGTCTTTCCAACTTGCTCAGAAGATCAAAACTGACTATGTTGACCAAGCCAGCTGTCAGGCAGCCCTTTCCATTCACTACCACGTTGATATTTTCTGGCCTCAGAGACGGAAGCCACTGGAGGAAGGCCTGTGGGTGACAGGAGACAACAAAACACTAACTGGCCGGCTGTGACCCCAGCCAACCCACAAACAGCACTCTCTCAATGTGGACCATTTAATATTCCCTGAAAAACAAACTCAAGTCTCTCTCCTTCCACATCCTCCTGTATCTGCCCAAATCCTTGTCATCTCCACACCTCTCTCCCCTGTCCCTTTCCTCGCCATTGACCAGACAGTCCCCTCCTTTTGTTAGCAGGCTCTTAGTGGTGTCTGTGGACTGCATCTCTGTGATCTCTAAATAGACAAGCTTCTGTTGGGGAAGAATTTTATAAAGAGCGTGGTGGAATGAAGGTGAATGGCATTCATTGGTGATGATGAAAATATTTAAGCCAATGTTCTACAAAGGCACTCACTACAGCAACTACTGAAACCTGGTCCCTGGAGACAGTGGGTGGCCGCCTGTGCCTCCATAGCTCCCCTCCTCTGCCTGGCCGGGGCTCTGCTCTCTGCCGCTGGGAGTGTGGGCCTTCTCTCAGTCTCAGCTGCAACCATCTACTTGACTCTTCCCTGGAGTTTGGCGGTGCTGAGGGAATCTAATGCACACAAGGTATGTAGCCAATGACTGCTTTCTACAGAGAATGGCAGAAGTCAGATCCCGAGGATAGGAAAAGAATAAGGTATTTTTTCCACGCACATTCTTGTAAGGTTTTTCGCCTTCCCTTTGGTTAGAACAGCACATCTGGGCAGCAGACTGACCAGCAGGCACAGCTACCTCCTCTCCATCATGACTCACAGAGGTCTTAGGAAGAAGTCAAGCTGTGAAGAAGAGGGAGGCCGATACCAGTAGCATAAAGCCAGGTAGAGGGCCAGGTCCTCCTCCAAAGTTTGCGTATGGGATTTGATTCCTCAAAGTTCAGGTCAGGTTCTTCAGCTCCAGGTTTTCAGTGAATACCCTACCCTCTACAGATGCAAACGCTGAGCCCAGAAGCCACGAGGACATCTCAAGTCTCACCCTGGTTCTCACCAGCAGAAGGCACAGCACTTAATCCCTTTCATCTTCAATCTCCTCATCTGTAAAGGGGCTCACTGTCATGTTATGGGATTAAGGGAGATAAAGGAGTTAAAAATATTTTGGAAATTAAGCATGGTAGATACAGGGTACAGAGGAACTGAAAGTGCCCATGATGGACTCACAAAGTCCCTAGGCTGGCGACTCCTGGGCTTTCTCCCAAGTCAGAAAACGACCAGGTTGCCCCCCAGCTCATCTCTCTTCTAGCCACTACCTTACAGAACCTTTAAAGATCTTAGGCCCTGTCTCAAAACCACTATATTGTTACTCTACCCCTGAGAAATACCTTCTTTCTCAAATTTCAACACAAAGAGAACCAACCTGCTCCCAGGTGAAGCGCACAGAGGACGGCACCACCACCAGGAGGGGCCACTCCTTCCGGTAGAAGGCAGCTATACAGATGGCTTGGATGGTCTTCCCCAGGCCCATGTCATCAGCAAGCAGCAGGCGGCCTCTTTTCGCTATGGCAAAACTGTCATGTTATAGGATTAAGGGAGATAAAGGAGTTAAAAATATTTTGGAAATTAAGCATGGAAGATATTAAGCAATTAAGCAATTAATTAAGCAAGGCAGGTTGAGCCACACAGTCTACATTCTAGAAGAGTCCTTTTTAGCTAACCTGGCACCAAGAAAAGCACAGACGCTATTGGAGAACTCAGGATCAGACCAGAGGGATGACATGGCACCGAGGAACTTTAGAAAGCATACAGCTTTTATTATACAAGCAGGCCGGGGGACACTGAGGTCCAAATCATCTGCTTTGTCTTGGAGTAAAACAGTTACTTATACAGGCTTTCAGGAGGAAGTTTGAAAAGCAGATAACAGGATATTCTACAGTTGGTTACACATGTCTTGCCATACATTGCTAGGAAGAATTTATCTTATGTAAGCTAACTGGGGTTACTATTGTGTAACAAGGAGGTCCAGGTTATGGTGACCAGCAAGAATAAATCATCGCCCAAGACTGAGCCAGGATGTCCTTGATAAGTCTTTGAAAAACTTGAAGCAAAACATAACAAGATGGACCCCAGTTGAGCCACACTTATCTTGCAGCTGGCACTGGAATGTTAAGGCTCGTTAAGTTTTACAATTTTCTAACTGTGGGAACAGGTTGCGCTTCCCAGATTCATCCTTGGATGGTGTTAAGAAATATAAATTTTAAGATTTCCTTTACATTTAAAATTGCTTCTACAACACAAGGTTGAGGGCAGGTACTATAAGACCTGCTCCTCCAGACAGAAACAGCAAGAGCCAGGCAAGGGGCAGAATAAAAGGAAAGGAGAGCGAGGGAAGACATGGAAAATGTGGAATGGCTGTCCTGTGGGAGGGAGAAGATCTAGAGGACCAGCAGGTCACATGAACGAAGGGAGGAGGCTCTAAGGAGAAGAGTGAGCCTGATCCCGGCACAGGCAATCCAGGGGGACGTGAACAAGAGGTGTGACCAGGGCTGTGACCGTCTTGGGCAATCTGCCTAGAAGTACAGAAAGAAGCAAGAATAAAATGGCCTTCCGAAGATCAGAGCATATTCTGTTTGCAGAAAGGCAGAGTGGAGCTGGAAGGGACAAGAAGTGCTGGATACACCAGAGAGAGACACAGAGGAGAGGATGGGAGTGGGGCGCGTGTGTAGAGGGGTCACAACCTCAGCACAGGGTTTTCATTAACCAGCAGCCTTCAGGAGCCAGAAGTCCTGAAGTGCAACAAGCTGGGCTCATACTGTGTGGGGAGAATGGATTCGACCGGGAGCCAGCCGGGCCTGAGTTGGGATCCCAATTTTGCTGTGGAGCAGCCGCCCACCTTTCTGCACCCTGTGCCTCAGTCTCCACAACAGCGAGACAGGAATAACAACAGAACCTGCCCCAGGGAGTGTGGGGCGGACTAAGACAACACACAAAGCACTTAAGACAGTGCTTGGCACCTTCCTAAGTGCTAAGGAAGTCTTTCTATTGTAACTATTATTCTACAAAAAGAAGAAAAATGAACAAGACAAACAGTAAAATGACGTGGGTCAAGGATAAATCAGTGAAAAGCGAAGAAGATCCTGAGCACCAGATCCCTGATCCTTTACTCCAAACTCAGTCTTCATGCATTTAAATCCTGAAAAACTGATTTATCTGCTTGGAAACAAATGGAATAGTAGCTTGTTTTCTTTCCTTCTTATACAACATAAACAGAGAACGTAATCTCTTTTAATCACTGGCATGGCCCGCAAGATTTCCAGGCTGCACAAGGGCTTTCTGATTGTGGGAGAACAATATTTCCTAAGACAGGAAAACAGAGCAGCAGGTCTGTGGGACCTGAGGCTGATCCATCAAAGGCCCAACAGCACGTGCAACAATGGGCATTATGTCTTGTCACTTCTGTCCTTCCAGCAGCTACAGCAGCCCCACAGGAGAGGCAGCACCCATGCCAACAGCTCCAGCCTCAGTCAGCACATCCCTCCACCGGGGGACAAAGAACCCCAGTGGATGCTACCTCCTCTCTGCAGCAGGCCTGGCTCCTCTGGCACTTCTGCCTTTCTGAAATCACCTGGACCATTTCCGAGATCAACCCACATCATGGACAAATGGGGGGAGGTCAGGTATAAAAATTGCAAATTTGGTGGCCAAGGAGGACAGAAAGCACCGCAGGGATAAAATCCACGGAGAACACCACACCCTTCTAATACTTCTGTCTCAGCCCCCTCAACTCTGCTGCCTACAGCTTGCAGATGGTTGGTCCACCTGGCCATTCTCAAAGGAGAATGGATTCCCTGAATTTCACATTCTTTCCCTTTTCCCTGCCTTGAAGGGGCCCAACTAAAGAACAGAGCACCACTCCGCACCCCACGACCCCACTGCTGAAGACAACAAGGAAAAGGCCTGAGTAACACAGAAACTCAGCTAAATACATCTTCTGTAATTTGGGATGATGGGCAAAAAGATGCTATACTCATCATCAGAAACCACAGATTTAATTCTCAATTTTTTTTGTTTTTTTTTGAGACAAGATCTCACCACGTAGTTCAGACTGTCTTTAAACTCACTATGTAACCCAGGCTGGCCTCGAACTCACAGTGCTCCTCCTACCTCAGCTTCCTAAATGCAGACATTACAGGCGTGTACCACCACTCCCAGCTCAATTCCATTTCTATAGCTGAATGACTTCAGGCAAGTGATTCTGATGTTTGAAACATTCTTCTGTTGAACAGGACCATGTAGACATTAAAAAAAGCGCTATGTCCACAAGACTCTGCTCTATGAATTTGCTCAACTGTAGTTCTCACATTTTAAAAAAAAACATGGAATTGACAGCCCTCTTCACCCCTATATCAAACCTCTACCCTTTTAGAGGTTGAAAGCTAAAATCTGGATTTAATTAGAAAGTTTTAAAGAAAGTCTACAAGGACCATAAGCAGCTTCAGAGCCACAGAGAGAAAGATGATGACCTTGCGGGCCACATTCTGGTTCTACAGCTAAAGCTACAGTCACATGTACACCTGACTGGGGTACCATGCACATAAGACCCCTCACCAATGGGGTGAACTAGCAAGACCAGCACTCACCACACAGGCTCCAGGATCTCTTAATAGACCATTAAGGACTTGGACAGAGCAGACAGGGGTTGCCTAATGGGCACAGTGGGCAACCTGTCTCAACTACAGTAAAGCCAAAGGAAGAAAGATCAGAGGGATAAACCACCCCGAGCCTGGTAAAAATGAGGCCCAAAGAGCATCCTAACAGATGAGGCATTGAAATAGCAAAGCAAGATGAAACTCTGCAAAATGTATTATCTAAGAGATAGAAGATGGGAGCATGTTATGGTCCAGACGTAAGATGCCCTCCAAAAGTCCCACTTTCAGAGGAAGAGCCAGGGTGAGCCACTGGGCACATGATCTAGAAGGCAGTATTCTTGGCCCCAGCTCCTGCCTTCCTCCTCTGCTTCTTGACTGCCAGGTGGTGAACAGCTTTCCTCCACCCTGACATTCCACTCTGCTTTTCTGCCTTGGAGTCAGCTGATCGTGGCCTGAATCCACTGAAACCATGAGCCACAATCTCTCCTTTCAATTGGGGCTATCAGGCATCTTGTCCCAGTGACGGGAAAGTAACTAATACAGAGGGGAAAGGAAGAAAAGGTGGCAGACAGGGCCAGAACCATGAAAATGTAAGGTTGTGGTAAGTGGCACATAGAGATCAGCATCCGTAACAGTAGTGGCCAAGCTTTCACAAACTAAACACCGTGATCAGGCTCCGAGCAGGCGAGCTCTGGTGGCTTGTCAGCTCCACTGATAACTGAGGTTCCTTCCCCTGTGTAGGTTTTGCCTCCAGCCATGCTGCCTATGAACAGCTCTAAATCACATTACTTCTGCAAGGACCATTGAGGCCTTCTCTTTAACTTTAGTATTTTCAGTGCAAATCCTTTTTTTTGGTGATACTGGGGAGTGAACCCAGGGCCTTTTAAAATTATTTTTAGAGAGGGTCTCACTAAGTCACTAAATTGCCAATACTGGGCTCAAAATGTGCAGCCCTACTGCTCCAGCCTCTCAAAGTGCTCAGATTACACTGTGCACTACCATGCTCACTTCAGACCTATCGTGTGGCTTCTCCCAAAAAACCTGAAAATAAAAGACAAGCCAGGCATCAGTTTCTCTTCTGTCTCTCTATACCACTGGTGATGAACCTATGGTACAGGTTGTTTGTTCTTAAGAAAAAAGGTGTTTATGTATGAGTTTTTTCCAAACTAAAACCTCAGTATTTAGGTTTAATTCAGTGCTGGCACTTTGCAATAAATGGGTTCTGGCTTGCAGTCAGAGCACTCTGCTCTAAAATGTTAGCCATCCCTGCTGTCTAGTTTATCTTGACCTTCTTGTGCAGAGTCGTTCTCAGTTCAGGTGGGGAAGGCCCTAACCCCTGGCTCCCAGGATGGGCCTGCCTCTGAGTCTAATGAGCAAGACTTCAAGTCTCCAAACCCGTACAACTGGCTCCAGTATCATCAGATTAAGCCACAGCAGTGTCAGATCCATCAGGAAAGAATTGTTCTGGCTGGGTTGCTAAGCTAGCTGCCACATGGAGGAGCACCTGGCTGAGGACAGTGCAGATTAAGATGAAAGCAGAGCTGAGAGACGGACAGAACATACTGGCCCAATCTTCAGAGATGCTAGATTTTCTGCCGCTCACCATGAGAAATCTCCCTCCTTCGGCTAGTGTGAATTGGGTTTTTGCACACCTGTGATCCAGAGTTTCGGCTAACTCAAGGAATCAGTGGTAAGTTTTGGTAATAGCACACCTGGCTGCTTAATGCCTCAATGCTTATAGCCATCCATGAAGGTGAGTGTTCATAAAAGAGGAAGCATTTGAATGTAGTCTGAGATGAGTGATGAAATTCAAGCAAGAGGAAGATCAAGAACCTACTTCACTCCCGCTCTCTGAAAGGGCATCAGGTTAGACACAAGCTTGTCATCCACTCCAGAAAGGTCTGCCTCGGGAATATCTGCTGTGAGTTGGAGAGAGGTCTTCTCCAGCTGAGACGCAAACGCCAGGGTGAGTGTCTTGGGCAGAGGTTCCAACTGAACCTGCGGGAGCGCGCGTGCTCTCATAACTGGAAAGAAGAAGAGAGGTGCGTGAGGCACAGCGTTCATGTGCAGACAGGTACGGGGAAGGGAAGGAGGCTCCTGTTACATGGCTCAGTAAGTGGCCTTCTTTTATCCGCCGTCTTCCCAAAAGGCCACCTGGAGGGCACACTGGGCACTGCCAGCTGGGTCCTACCTGAGTACATGACCCAGAGCACTCGTTTTCTCTTTCTGTTCCTTTCTTTCTGCAATTAACAGGCCAGTCAGTACAGCAAACGCAATTTGGGAGAATACACACAAATGATGGAACAAATTGTGAAGTGTTTCTGTGACTGATGTTTATAACTTAATTTTGGGTTTTTTTTGTTTTTGTTTTTTAAGACAGAGTCTCACCACGTAGTTCAGACTGGCTTTGAACTCACTCCCGGCAATTTGAGGAGGCAATGAACACTAAATCACCTACTGTCCACGGGCGGAAACAATGCTCTGTACAGAGATGCCAAGAGTGTATCAGGAAAGCCTGGAACAGCCAGGCATGGGGGCGCACTCCTGTAATCCCAGCACTCAGAAGACTGAGAAAGGATGACTGCTGCAAGTTCAAGAGTAGCCTGGGCTGCATAGTGACTTCAAGGCCAGCCTGAACTACACAGAGAGACCTTGGCTCAGAAAAACAAAAATAAATAAATAAATAAATAAAGTTTGTCCAGCTAAGGGCATAGCATAGAAGAAAGGCATTTGCCTACCTTTTTTTTTTTTTAGACAGGGTCTCACTATGCAGTTCAGGCTGTCCTTGAACTCATTATGTAGCCCAGGCTGGCCTCAAACTCAGGGCAATCTTCTTGCCTCAGCCTCCCAAGTGCTGGGTCTACAGGTGTTCACCACCACACCAGCTACCTATCTTTTGTAAGGCTCTGGGTTAGATACCCAGTAATTAAAAAAAGAAAAAGGAAAAAAAATTTAGCAACACCTGCTAACCTTAGAGTCAGCACTGTAACTCGGAGTAATCACTACTTGGACTTTTCAGTTTAGGGCCCTTTACTTGTCTTTCAAGTATGCAGTTCCTAAACTCCTACAGAAGGGATGGAGAAACCTCTTCATCTAGTCAGGGCCATTAATCTCAGGGGAAAAAAGAAAGTACCTGGGATTTACATGGAAATGAAAGCCCATTAATTGCACTGAATATGCTTTTTCAAGTAATTAAGCCTCACCTAATCTTAAAATAAAATAAAAACCCATGCCTTTATTTAACAGAAAAACAAAATGAATATACTAGAGACAGAAAAAGATGACGGAAGATGACAGAGATCCCTGATAGAATAATGGTAAACTACCAATCACAACCTGCTGTCCTGTGGGTGGTAGCTTCCAAGGTAGTGCCTTTTATCATTATGCTTTGAAAAAAATCAAATGAGGAGAGCAACCATTACTTACACACCTTCAGTTACTTTTTTTCTTTTACCCTTCCAAGGGCTCCCTGGAAGTCACAGTAACTTGCCAAGGGGCTAACCGTCCTCAGGTAACAAAAACAAAACCTCAGTAAACAAAACCATAAGGAGAAAGAAGGTATATTTTATTCTACCCAATATTACTTGAAATTCCAAAGCTGTTGGTTTTCTGTTCCGTAGTCATGAGTGATCAAATGTTTTAACATCCCCACAAGATATTCGAAAAGTCACCTACCACACCCACCAGTCAGTTACCCTGCAAATACTAATGTCAACGTGGGAGTCTAAGCCATCTACTGCTACATGTATTTGCTTTGTGCATTCAATACATTTAGACCCATTTCGAGCCTTCATTAAAGATAAGTACCTGTTACTTCTGGACAGTTTCCATGAACAGTTACCATAGTGCCAACTAGGTAAGGTTGACAGCTTTAATATAAAAATCAGCTACCCATAGTGACATAGACATACCATCTCCAAATTAAATCTGACCACGCTGATTTCTGCATACTTCAAGAGACTGAGCACTGTGTGTACTTGCAAAAATCATTTTCATTTTAATCTTAGAGATCTTTATATCTTAAGTACCGGATGAAAGCTCAGGGATGACGATCCAGCTGGTATGGAATGCTGTCCTTTGGAAGCACTATGTACTTTCAGCCATTTAAAAGGAGAAAAAAAAATCCAACATCCACTGTCTTCTACCAACTACTGTCTCCAAAATCCTGTGCTGCTACTTCTGCCAACTGGGTGTGTTTTGGAGAACATCACCAATCCTTGTCAACGCCTGTCTCTATTGTCCTTTCTCTGGTACTGAGAGATAACAGGCATGTGCTGTCTGGCTTCATGAGTCATCTAGAAGTCACTTCTGTAAAAAGCTCTTTGGCAGAATGCTAGTAGCCACACAGCTGAGAGATGCTAATGTTTTCAAATAGCAGCTGACAAGACAAGATGGTTGACAACCCTTCTGGACTGTGACAGCCAGGGGAAAACAAAAGGCCTCATGCCAATTTCACTGCGGGCAGAAGGACTCTAGTCACTTAGAAAGGAGAGAGAAAGCAAGCTCTTAGATCTGCTTTACTAGACAAAATAACTCTCACCATGTCATCAGTGAGCATTCATTCCCTCAGGTCTTACTGCCCTTTCTTAATTAGCTTCCCATGCACATGCTCACCAGCTTGGGGCCAGTAAACTAACTTCACACAGGAGGAAGGAGACCTCAGGCTGAGAGAAGTGCAGATCCACCTGGTCTGTAGTGTTAATGGTAGAATCAGAACCGAATTGGAAGATGCACTAGAGTCTGCAATGCCTTCCCACCCCAGCTTCTTAGTTCATGAAGCTGGTTTCAAAAGTGTCATAATGGATCAGTTATAAATGCAAATGGCAATTTTAGTCCTCTGTCACTGACTTTACTGTGGGACTGCAAAGCTCCCAGAAAGGAAAATAAATGTTTTCTTTCTCAGGGCTCAAACATTTACCCATATGCAAAATAAGCAGGCTCATTCTTGTCTTCCATGGGACATCATAAGGAAAAGAAAACATGTAACAATCCTTTTTTTTTTTTTTTGTACTGGGAATCGACCTCATGACCTCAGGCTTGCCAGGTAAGCGCTTATGAACCTGAGCTACATCCCCGGTCCAACATGTAACAATCCTAAATCCAGAATTCCTAACTCAGGACTCATGAAAGTATCAAGCCAAATGCAAGCTTTTATATGCATGCACTATGTAAGTTTTTATGGGTGAAGAACCCACTGTGTCCATTAAATATTTTAAAGAGCCTACGGTCCACAAAAGATTTGAAACCACTATATACAATACTACCTGAGTGATGATCTTTTCCATTATATTCATCTGCTAATGGTGCAAGTATCCTGCTTTTTGTTATTCCACAAATATCAAAGCCCTCATAGCTAACATATTTATGTGCTTTTTCTTTTTCTTTTTTTTTTTGTCTTTTTGAGACACGGTCTCTCTATGCAGTTCAGGCTGGCCTTGAGCTCACTTTGTAGCCCAGGCTGGTCTCGAACTCACAGTGATCCTCCTGCCTCAGCCTCCCGAGTGCTGCGATTCTAGGCATGTGTCACTACGCCCGGCCTTATGTGTTTTTTCTTGGTTAAAAGACAAAGAGGTGAGAGGAAAGAACTAACTGCTATTTATAATAAAAAATCAGGTTTGGCCAAATAGTTCTAAGGCACAAGCTCAAATAGCAGCAGCCAGAGAGCCTTAGCCTTAGACAAACATCAACTATACTTTCTGCATCAGACAGCATTTACTGCTGCTATTTATTTAAAATAGCATCACTTCCTATTTACACTTAACCTTGTAATTTACACCAAGTCTTTCCTCAAAGTACCAAAAGCTTTTCCTATATACTTAATTCCTGTATCAGTAAGGGGATTAAAGATCTCCTTTTCTACTGAAGGGGCAAATGGGAACCAGAATGTTGAATTACCTATCTGATATCACACAGTACGACACAGAAGCAGAAGACACAGGGAAGAAACTTTCCCAGCTTTCCCCTCTTCCTTAAAGCCTGACGGGAAAGACAGCCAATGACACCTGGCTTCCAGGGTGGGTAATATTTCTCCTGGGTAACTGGCACATTGACTGGATGGCCCAGTGAGCCCATAAGGGGCCTGAGTGAACATACATTGTGCTAGCGGCATCCTCACTTGCAGAATTACCACAGCTTGGAGGATGGATAACATTGGCATTCCAGGGCAGGCTGAGATATGAGCAGGCCTGCTTTCTCAGGCATAATAGAATTTACTGCCCTATCCAAGTGGACAGACAGAAGAAAAATGATAAGCCAAAGTGGCTTCTCTTTCTTGTGGTTCCCTTGGTCAGCTCCTGATGTGCCTCATGCTGACATTCCCCAGTCAGGACTTCTGAACCTGGCAGAACATATTCCATTATGAGGCCATAACCCTGAGACCCTCCTACCTTCATGAGCACATAGTGGCAGAAGTAACTGGAAAGCCTGCTCCTAGAGGTCATCCATGGCAGCTTCCAATCAAGCTAAGCAATCCCAGCTCACCTCTGATTCCCAAAGTCCATAACCCTCATTCTAATACAGCTGTGGGAACAGGAAGGCTTCCCATGCCTCAGAACCTTAACAGCATCACCTTCCCCTTATGGGCCAAGGGCCCAGCATCCATATGGGCTGTCACAAAGGCGGTGTGTCAGTCTTTAATGTCTTGGAAAAAGACATTAAATCCGAGGCAGACCCTTAAAGCTTAACAATAGCATCATTTTTTTAAAAAAGTAAGGTGGGCTTCTCACTTAGTTTATTGTGCTCTTCCAAGAGAAAGTTCCACTTCCTGGTCTTGACATCTGTAATGAGAAGAAAGAAATCAGCAGACAGGACACACTACCATCCTACCACATCACTACATTCACTCATTCACTCCCCAGCGGTGGAGACCTCCGTCAGCCTCCAGCAATGTGGCTGGGCACGAGCTTGCACCAGGGATGCGGAAATGAAGACCATAGTTACTCTCAAGGCACCTGTAGTACACAGGGTGGAAAGACAGGCAAGGATGTGACAAGCTTGGGTTGGAAGGTTGTGATAAAAGGTGCTACAGGGATGTGTGACTGGAAGTGACCCAGGTCAGAAATGCCCTGAATGTCCAAGACAGGGATAACTACTGTAGCTCACACTATCAGCACTTACTTCAACCCAGGCACGATGCCAAGAGACACCCATGCTCTCATCTGCCCTCACAACTCTGTGAGATGGGTGCTGTTATCAGCTTCATTTTACATAGGGGAAACGAGCAGCAGAGTGCAGACTGTGGAGCTATCAGAGTGTTTAAATTGTCTATGTTCAAATTCTAGCTCTGCCTCTTATTGACTGTGCGACCTTGGGCAAGTTATACAACGTCTCTGTGCCTCAGGTTTTCCATCTGAAAAATGAGTACAGTACAAGGTTATCCTGAAGATTACATGAAATTTAAATGTGAGATGCTGATAAAAGCCTGAAAAACAATGAACACTTAAAATAAGATGGTTATGAATTACCGCTATGTTATTATGTCATCTGCTAATTAGTATAGAATAGCACAAAACACATGCAATATTAACTAAGAAGGGAGAGCACCTTACTACCCACCACTGGCTAATTATTTAAAGGGGTTTCTCTACCAATCCACCCTTTGAGAAAATAAGAAAACTTCGGCAAAAGCTTGGGCTCCACTAATGCTCTGGGCAGCAAAAGTCAATTCTCTATTAGGTCATTTTGAAAGCAAGGTGGTCAGAGAGAAGCACTGTGGACACAGAGTTTCAGGAAGGAACCAGGAATTCCAGCTGTCGCCTGATGGGAAGACCAGACCAGAAAGACAGCCTTGAATCAAGGAACAGCCCAGAAAGCCCCTTCCCAACCATAGCTGGCTCTGACAGCAGCACAGAAGCAGGCAGGAAAATTCACGAGTAACAGCTATGGAGAAGAATCCAACCATGATTTCTGGAAGTCTTGGAGGGGACAGGATTAGGTATCGATATTTTAGTGGTATCTACTCCTCAAGGAGCAGACTAGGTCCACAGTGTAATTTGCAAAGTCCATGACAGACACAGGACACTGTATTTGCCTTTTAAAGGTGAGCCCAAGCTAAGCCAAACATCTGAGGGGTGGGGGCAAAGAATCCTCATGTGAGCATCTCACTGCATGAGTGGGCTGGGCCTGGCCAACCTCACCTGCACCCTGCCCAGCAGTCTGTGTTTGATCATCTGATAACTCATCAGCTACAGGATGGCACTAACACCAGCATCTCCCTCCTCATGAAGGAGCCCAGGCCCTAATAAAAGCTCTCCTGGAGCAGGTAATTCTGTGGTGGCATCTCCCACGACCCAGGCTGAACAGGAGGTCTGAGGCATGGCATTTAGGGGTTTGCTCTCTGCTTCCCTGAGGAAAAGACTAAAACCCTTTCAAGAGTGGAAAGACGTGGATCCCTAAGAGTTACATCAAATGAATCACAGGCGTCCTGACTTCAAAGCTGCCTCTCCCTATTCTGACCAGGCAACTTCACAGAAAAATTAAGTAAAGTTGCTCTGCATTGGCCAGTACTCTTAAGCCTGGGTAGTAACTAAGCTCACCTGGAGATTTTTAAGAACACCAATGTCCCAGTCCTACTTTGTTTTTTTTTTTTTTTGGTTTTTCTCCGGTACTGGGAATCGAACTCACGACCTTGCACTTGCCAGGCAGGTGCTGTGCCGCTGAGCTAAATCCCCAGCGCCCTCTCAGTCCTACTTTACACCAATTAAATCACTGGATTGGAAACCAGGCACCAGGGTTTTTAAGCAGCCCAGCGAATCTAGTGAGCTGCCACAGTGGGAAGACACCAGTGTTTTCAGGAACCCACTGTGATCCTGTGGTGCCCTAACCAGCAGGACCAGCGCCAGGGAGTCTGATAGCAGCACGATTTTTTGCTCCACCCACAGCTGCAGAATCAGAAACTGGGACCCAGCAACTCATATTTTAACAAGCCCTGAGGGGTTCCCATGCATGCTGAAGTTAGAAAATCACTGTCTTAGCCAGGTGTGGTGATGCACACTTGTACACCTAGGACTGGGGGAGGCCGAGGCAAGAGGACTGCAAGTCAAGCCTAGCCAGGCAATTTGATGACTTAGTGAGAGCCTGTCTCAAAATAAAATATGTTTTCAAAGTCTAGGGACGTAGCTCAGTGTGAAAGAACTAAGTTCAATCCCCATCTTAGTCTAAGAAAGGTATTTATGGTCCAGGGATGTAGCTCAGCAGCACAGCGCCTGCCTGGCAAAAGCAAGGCCCTGAGTTTGATTCCCAGTACCAAAAAAAGAAGGTATTTATTTTTATGGTAACTCTTGTTTTTCTGCTCTGCTAAGGCCAAAATAAAAACATAGGCTTAAATGGCTGAAGTCATAATTTATCTGCTTCTACCAAAGATGCCACTGGTCAGGTGACGGGGGAAAGCTGTGGGGTCTTCTCTTTAGGCGGCCTCAGGACAAACAATCCCCATTACATGTCGGACAATGGAAGGGTCACTTTTCTACAGTAAAAGAGGCAGATCAGGGAGGTTCTACCAAGATGATCGTTGAGTTGGGCTGGGGATGTAGTTCAGTAGTAGAGCACTTACCTAGCATGCGCAAGGCCCTGGAATCCATGGCCAGTACCAAAACAAAAAGTCATTTGGGATATTGAAACACAGGACAGCACACCTCTCGCCGTACATGCCAGGATGACACAGAAACCAAGTACTTGCCATATTTCCGGGAATCCATCTGTTTAAACAGTGCAATCAGGTCCTCTGAGTAGTTGATGTCCACCTCGAAGCGGGCCCGGGAGATGAGCATGCATCGTCCTTTGACGAAGGCAAGGGACGGAGCCGAAGGAAGGCCAGTCTGTCCCCCGCTGCTGCCATCGACCCCTTCCAACGGCTGCAGGGTGACTGTGCTGAGGCACTGAGCTGCACTCACTGCAGAAGAGGAAAGGTATGTAAGGGACAAGGTGGACAACTGGCTGACTTCTGTGGCCCCAAATTGCTTAGACAGGCAAGGGAGGAGGGAAAATTAGGACAAGGACAGGAAAGGAATTGTTATATCAGGAAGGCTTACAAAGGTCTTTTAATTGGGTCTTCAGGAATCTCAGCATTTACTGAATATGCGAGGCTGAGGTAGGAGTCACATGGCTTTAGCTCAGGAGTTTGAGACCACCTAGGGAACACGACATAATCTCTGTCTCTCTCTCTGTCTCTTTGTGCATGTGCGTCTCTTGAGCCAGGTCCTTCCCATGTACTCTAGACTGGCCTTCTACTTGCTGTGCTCCTGCACCAGCAATGCAGGGTTACAGGCACACATCATCACACTTCAGCTCATCCCTGTCTTTGAAAAAATACTGTATATATCCCTTCTGCTTCTTACGCTTTTCCAATTTAAAAATTTAGAATCCAGAAATTAACACGGAGAAAAGTAAGTGCACAGGGTGAGTAAACTTATTAGGTCATTTCTGTTGTTGTGTTAGAGAAGCCACAGAAATTAGCACACCATAATCAAACACTTAACCTATCCCTGGTCACTACTCTGTCAACTACTTGGAGAACTAGGCAATGAGAAACAGGACCAACAGGCCACAAATGATGGCTTCAAACATTATTTTATTTATCACATACACTTCACGGATCAAGAGATTTGACTATGTACAATTAAACTGTCAAAAAATACAAAATAAATTGGAAGCCAAAACTACCAAGATATTTACAAGAAACATAAAGCGCATGCTGAAAAAGAGTATTACGATCATGAATGAAAGGATAAGATGTAACCAACTCGAAATATATAGGAAAAATGATAGAACACACTTGGGGTAATGTTCAACATCACAAATAACGAGAGAAATAAAAAGCCATTTTACCAAAACTGCAGGATTCACATACATACACACACACGAACACACACACAACCAATTAGAGAGCTTGGGGATGTAACTGGGTGGTAGAACACCTGCCTAGCTTGTATAAAGCCTAAGGTTTGACCCCCAGCACTGCAAAAAGATTATAGGGCAGATTATAGGCTATACTTTTTCTTCTTTACATGCCAGTACACTTTCTGTATGTTCTACAATGAATGTTCGGTAGAGTTAAAAAAGCATCCCCAGGCAGGGGATGGAGCTCAGGGGTAGTGTGCTGGTCCAGCTTACATGAAGCCCTGGGTTTGACCGTCAGCATAGAAGGAAAACGAAAAAGAAATCCAGATATCTATCTAAAGCAAAATGATAGAAAAACTGATGACTCTTTTTACATTACACGGATAACAGGTATAATCAGGCTGAGGCTATGGCTCAGTGGTAGAGCACTTGTCTAGCATGCATAAGGCCTTGGCTTTCATTCCCAGTACTAAAAAAAGTACTGTCTACTAAAAAGACACAATAATTATTAACTTACATGAAACTTGGAAATATAAGAACCGCACAAATCCAAACGTGCTGCAGTAGATTTCAAGGTTTATAGAGGGAAATGATAGTAAATTTCCACTATCAGTAAATTTCATCTAAAAGTTACATAGAGAATTTTATGCCTGATAAACACTATTTTCAAATGTGGAGCACTGCAGAAAGCAACCCTACTACCCAGAAAACTTAAATACATTTCCAAAAGCAGAAGACACCTAAGTCACCAAACACGGTGGTCAGAGAATAGGAATAAAAAAATGGCAAAATAAAATCCCTACAGTGGAAAACACTAGTCTAAAATTAGCAACACTGAGAATACCAGGTGTCAAAACCTGCACTCGTAACCTATAGCACTGGGTCTCCCTCCAACATGAAAAAAAATGAATTAAAAAAAATGGGCTTCCAAAAAGCAGCAATGTCAATGGGCTGAATCATGTCCCTGCAAAGAGCCCTACACCTCTGTATCTCCGAATGTCGCTGTGATACAGAGCCTTTCAAGTTAATGAGACAGCTGGGCCTGGTGGCACTGGCTGCAATCCAAGCGCTCAGGATGCTGAGGAAGGCATAGTGAGTTCAAGGCCACCATGAACTATATAGCAACACGTGGTCTCAAAAAATCACAAATAAACCAGGCATTCTGGCACACACCTATAATTCCAGCACTCTGGAGGCTGAGGCAAGAGGATCATTGAGAGCTGGAGGCTAAACTGAGCAAGGTGGCACACGCCTGTAATCCCAGCACTTGGGAAGCTGAGGTAGGAGGACTGCTGTGAGTTCCAGACCAGCCTGGGCTACAAAGTGAGCTCAAGGCCAGCCTGAACTACACAGTGAGACTGTCTCAAAAGGACAAAAAACAAACAAAAAAACCCAAAAAAAAAAAAAAGAGTTGGAGGCCAGTCTAGGTTACACAGTGAGTTCAAGGCCACCCTGAACTACACAGCTAGACTCTGTCTCAAAATAAATAAATAAATAAATAAATATATAAATATATAAATAAATGAAGTAAGTTAATGAGATCTGTAAGATGGGTCCTAATCCAAGATGAGTTTACAGGAGAGGGAGAAACAGGGATTTGGACACACAGAGTAGGTCTGAGAGGACACAGAAGGCAGCCAGCTCAAAGTCAAGGAGGGAAGTCTTTGAAGAAACCCCACCAGTACCTTAATCTCAGCTTTCCGTTGTCACTGTGAGGACACACATTTCTGCTGTTCGTGCCCGTGTCTGTCTCGGCTAGACACAGAGCTCAGGCACCAGCAGCTACCAAAGAATGGGACGACGCCTACGGCCACACATTTCATGAAGCAGAGCCACACACGATGGCACATGCGTACAACCCTAGCACTGAGGGAAGACAAGGCAGGAGATCACAAGTTCAAGTCCTACTTGAACCACTTAGAAAGACCTGTCTGAAACATTTTTTTAAAAGGCTGAGGATGTAGCTCACCTTTGGGTTCATTCCCTAGTACTGGGGGAAAAAGTGGGCTGTGGATGTAGCTCAGAGGTAGCGTGTCCCTGGATTTAAAACCTAATACAGGGGGCGCTGGGGATTTAGATCAGCGGCACAGTGCCTGCCTGGAAAGCGCAATGTCATGAGTTCAATTCCCAGTACCGGAAAAAAAAAAAACAAAAAAACCCTAATACACAATGAAGGGATAGCAGTGGATGAAGCCAAAGAGAGAACCAGAAAAGTCTACAGAAGCTGCCCCATCACCCCTCAGAAACTGTACTGGCGAGCTCTGAGAATTCTACCTCATATCCCAAATCTACAGAGATGTGATCTGAGCACACGTGTCATTTCCCTTCATGACCTGGGCAGGGCAAGTGGGCACATAATGGCTGCTGGCAGGGATGGGTAAAAAGGGACATGAGAAGATCCACGACTGTCTCTTGGACAGAGGTGTGGATCCAAGCACCTCGGTGAAACTCTTGGTACAGGACAGTCAACGAAGTCTCAGAAGAAATGATGCCACCAGGGGCTGACAATGACCAGACACTTGAGAGGGTGGAACCTGCCTGGCAACCCGACCCTGGCTCTCAAGCTCGCTGGCCATGCAGAGACCTGTGGGAATTGATACTGTTTGCTGGACCAGGATCTCCTGTGAGCTGGGCCTGGCACAAATGCCCATCCCTGCTGGAGCTGGCAGTCTAGTGCCCTTTGTGGTTTGAGTCCGAGTTGTAGAACTTGTTGGCTGTGTGACCCTGTATTGGTGATTCAGCCTCTTGCTGACTCAGTCTCCCCCTCTGTAAAACGGCTCTTATAAGGAGTAAGTATAATCGAGGGGCTTAGAACATCATAGTAGACAGAAGGCACCATTAGGTGTTAACTCTTGTTAACATTAATGATGACTTTCACCCAAGAAGCCGGCTGGTGGGAGTGGAAAGGGACATGCGGACAGTGCTCTGGAAGTTCTCACCACCTGTAAGGGCACACACAACACACACATGGCACCCTAGGTCACATCCGGGAAACTTCAATGCCCACAGCTCCCTCCATGGTGGCAATGATATGTGCACTTACTCAAGGCACTGTAGTCAGCCATGCTGAAGTTCCACGTCTTGGTGGTAGGATCTGAAATAAAACACAACACCGATGGCTGCGGCTTTAATTTGTACTTGGGCACTCAATAAAAGCTTGTTTTCTGAAAACGCCAAATTCAAAATTGTGGACCAGCAAGTCCCTACTCATTTACAAAATCCTGAGACCATGACTAGCAAATGTATGTAATTACTTTGCTGCCTCTAGTAAAATTCAATTCAGGCCCTAGCACATTAGGGGCCTTTCCGAACAGGGCTGAGGGCAGAGTTAGGATTAGAATCCTGCTCCCCAAATCCTGGTATAGTCAGGCAATGTGACAAGAGGAACAGTGGTTGGGGTGTGGCAGAACAGGCCGCAGCCTGGCTCTCTCCTCCAGACCAGTCACCCTGGGCCTGTTACTTAACCTTGCTGCTGAGCCGGTTTCCACACTACAACTGAAAAAACAGCTACATACTTCAAAAAATTGTTTTTAGGCTCACGTGCTATAATTATCTAAAACACCTGGCAGAGGGACTGGCTTCTAAGTAAATACTCATGGGTTCACTCTCTGGCCAAGAGAGAACAGCTCCTAAATTTGGCAGCTGTTGGAGACAATGTGTATTATAAAGGGAAACACTGGCTAAAATAGAAAAAAATTTAATAACTGGATGGACAGAATGTGCCAATGTACTCTCTTAATATTTATGAGAAACTGTTAGATTAGAAGAGATTCTAAAAATAGAAAAAACACCTGCAGAACAAAAGTCTCATTACCATAACTTCTACTGGGCAGACTCTTAAACACAGCAAGGAGCTCCTCATTGTAGCCGATCTTCACTGAGAATCGATCTCCCTCCCTTATGCATAGCCCTTTTTGGGAGCACACTGCTTTCTTCAACTTGTCTTGGAGTCTTTCTTCATGGACGTCAGAAAGGTTCTGCCCTGAGGTGGAAGGTTTTGCATTTCCGGCTTCTAATTCCAGATCCCTGGTGGGCTGGCAAGAGGAAGAAGCCGGAGTCTCCTGGGAACTCTTTGCTTTGGCCCAAAGCTCAGGAGTTGTGTTAGCATCAGACGTCGATTTGGTCTGATGTGAAGCCTGAGGATGACCTTGACTCATCTTACAGCCAAAGAGCTGCTGGCTAGCGACATCTGGAGGACTCTGTGCCAAAGGTGGAGAGGGCCCAGTAAGAGTCACCTGACTTGGGGGCCCCTGGTTTGGGCAGGCTGTGGACATCCCTTGGCTCTTCCATATCCCCGTTGCTTGCTCTGGTGTGGTGAGCTGACACTGGTGGGAATTAGGAGGTCTTTGGTCACAAGACGAATTATGCACATTCTGCTGCTTGAAAAGGACATCATGGCTCTCTAGCTTAGCAGACCCCCTAGGGAAATTCTGGGAAGGGCCTTGCTTGGACTGGGAAGGGCTGACAGCAGTGGAGGAACCACAGCCTGTGCTCTGAGGCTGTTCTGTTAATAGCTTTCCAGCTCTACGGGCCAGAGCCTTCTGTCGATTCTCTTCAATCTTTTTCTTCTGCTCCTCCGTAAGCGGCAAGGACATTTTAACAGGGAAATGTTTATGCAGAAATGTCAACCTTTAACTGGGAAGTTGGCAAAATCTGTGAAAGAAAAAAGACCAAAATAAACATGTAATTGACCACGCTCCTACACTGATTTTAACAAGCTTTTGTCTCAGGAGATGCATAAGCGCAAGTAAAGGATATATTAACATTTCTCTGCTAATTCAAAATTGCACACCTAGGGATAGCAGGCAACATATAGTACATAACGATGCTGATGAAAAAGCAAACCCAAAGCTAAAAGGTATTTCAGCTCCAATACTTTTCTCCTTCCCGTCCCCCACCCAAGGTAAATCGTCGGATCCCAAAGAGTTCTGCAGTGCAACCTAAATCCATCAGATAATGAGAAAGGTGACATTTTAAATCAGAAAAGATAAAGGATTAGATGGAAATAGACCAAACAACCACATACCATGGCGTGACACTTGTTAAAATAGCCTCTTTCCAACCTAGAAGAAGAAAGAAAGCATTAGCCTCACACAGAACATGCACTAAATTCCCCCCTTGTATTCAGCGCTCTTAACATCCTTGGTAAACTAATTTACAGACGGCCCAGAGCAAGCCGGAGCAGCTGGCCTTGGTGCCTTACTCCCAAAATACAACAGCCAAGTGGCTCTTTTGGAAGAATAAGAAAGCAAAAAAACAGCAATGCTTGTTTTACAAAATCCAGATGCTACATAACGGTGTAATACAGAAAAGGATAAAATTAAACTGTAATCTATTCAGCCATAAATAGCTACTGTTAATTCAGTAGGGTAATTCTGTACGTTTTATTTTGTGCTCGAATTTTTTCCAATTAACTTATTCCAGACATTTCCTTATGAGCTGGGTCCTTTTTATATTAAGATTCCGAATAAACCTCCACCCAAAGTCACGCCCTGCAATGTGTAAAATGACAACACAGGACATAGTTCACTAGTACTGTTGGGCCTCTCAAGGAAGCTGCAGGATTCAAAGGTCTTCTTCCCTGCTGGGGCTCCCTTTGGACACAGGGACCCAAAACATCTTCCCTCCCAGACGTTACACCTCCAACCACCAGCAGTTAGGAAGGAGTCAGAGAAAGGCTCTGCTCCCAGTGCACAGCAGCTCTGTCCTCCTGGGTAACATACTGCTAACCAACTTTCCAGCCCGGGCTCCAAAACTTCCCAAGTCCAAGGCCTGGTGAGCTAACCCGCACTAATCAGCCCCAAACCCTCAAGCCATCCCACCATAAAGAAACCCCTCTGCCTTTATTTCCAGGGACCTCGCCTTATTCCACTTCCGGGGCGTGCCTCACCCCAGTTTCCTGGTAAGGGGCGTCACGCCCCACTTTGCCCCTATTATTTCCACTTGGATTCTCCTGTCCTCTTGGCCGCTCCCTCCTCCGTGGCATTTAGGCTCGTCCGCCTCAGCGGCCTTCCTCTGGGTTCCCCTTCTCACCTTCTGAGGTCTAGAACGCCAGCTGCCTTCTAGCCGCTCTCGAGCCCAGGCGCGTCTGTGCAACCCCTCGAAGCTAGTTTCCTGTTCTCGGTGGACGGTTACAAGAGCTCGACTTCAAGCGCTACCCGCTAGCTCGCCTTACGGCAGCAGCCAGGCCAGGAAGACTCGATCTCTGTCGGACTACACTTCCCAGCAGGACATGCGGCCTAATTTCCCCTTCAACTGGTGGCCCAGACCAGCCGGGTACTGTAGAGCCTTCTGGGACTTGTAGTTTTTTTAGGAGAGACGGGGGCGGGGCGGAAGTGCTGCCCTCTGGCAGTTGTAGTTCTCGGTTTCCCCAAAGGTTTAGGCAAGTGCAGGCTCCTGAAAGCCTGGCACGTTGAGATTTCCAAAACTAGAGTTTTGCTGTCAGACGTGTCTCCAGGGGGCATTCCAGACACCCAGACTGATTTGGCAGCACTGAATAGAAGTATCTACCGCGGCATCCATTCCTAGTAGCAATTTTCTTTCATTTTAAGTCCCATTCCCACCTTCGTGGACCTGAGAAGCATTAGCTTTGTCATTATCATTGTCACAGTTATCATCAGTCACTGTGCTGAAAGTTAATATAAATGATCTCGTTTAATTCTTGCTACATCCTATGGAACACGGACTGTTTGTAGCCCCATTTTACGAATGGGAAAACAGGTATTTCCTTCTTACTTTTCTCAAGGCCTTATTAAGCTAGTTTGGGATTCTGATTCCAAAGCCCCTGATTTTAGTGGACATTTTCAGGATTAATTAACCTCCCTCCATTTCTGAGCACCAACACCCTCTGCAACAAACTCTATTATTACATATTGGTGGTAAATATTCTCTATCAATGTACCCACGAGATTGCTCATTTAAAAACAGATAGATCTCTACTTAAAGATTTGCAAAAAAAAATGGCCAAAATATATTAAGAAAAAGGAAGCACCGCAACCGTGTGTAGTTTGGTCCACTAAAAACAAGAGAAGGAAAAATAATCTCTCCTATAGATGCATATAAACATAGAAAAAAGATCTGAGAAGGAAACTCAAAAGCTCTCCAAACTGAACAGGCGAGGTATACATTTCAACCTGTTAAGCTATATTTTTCTGAGTGATTTGGATTTTCTTATAATAACCATATAGAACTTGTATGACTTGAAATAATAGTTGTTTTGAATGGTGAAGACATTGATTGGCCTATGGGATTTAAGTGAGGCTGAGCAGTTGACCAATAGAAAGCATTTAAATCTGAACTCTACCCTTTTTACCGGGCCTGTAAACCCAGTGACTTTGCCTTCATTTCTTATCTGGAGAGACAGAAAACAATACCATCTTGATAAATCTCCTTACCATTGGAGCTGAAGTGAAATAATATGGGGGAAATGCTTAGTGAACTGTGAAATCCCAGCACAGATGGGAGAGGGATGTCGCTATTATTCAAGCTAAATCTTAGCTCTTTCATTTCTCTACACCCAGCTCCCATTTCCTGCTATGTTCAGTAGTGTGAATAGAAACTAATTAATGGACACCTGCCCCTGCCCCTTCTCCTTCTGTCCCCAACAGTCAGCTAATTTGCTAAGAAAGCTGGTGCTCTGCACTTCCCCCATGCATGTCATCCATTCAGATGACAGTCCTTTCACTCTCCTGGGTCTCAGCTGCCTTGCTTATAAAATAGCACACATTTTGATACATGTTAAGAGGTTGTGTGGACCAGTGGATCCTAATCTTGGAGGCTAGAATGCTTATAAATTCTTGGATCTTACCCTCAGAAATCCCAATTTGGGAATTCTGGAATTAGACCAAAAGATGTGATTGCATTTCTAGCACTAGCATTCTAAAACACTAAGAATAGGGAATTAAAATAATAACACAGTATTAAGAAAATCATCCTCAGCAAGTAAACTAATCAGGGCCCATTCAATAGTCACATCTTTTCCTTTCCAACTATGTCATCCATTGAGGTCTCACTGTATACAAAGCTTTTAAGAAATTCTATATTTCAGAAGTTCATCAGGCAACTTATAATGAAAATTCATTCATCAAAAAAGTATAAAGGCCTGGAGAAAAGCACAGGAGTCAAGAAATGAAAGTGAAGGGGAAGGTAATTGTAGCAGTTGAGGTCCAATTTAACTTTGAGCTTCCTAGCAGCCAAAGCAAAAAGCTCAAGAAATTGAACAAACCCTTAAAGTGAACAGCACAACCAAAGCTCACAAATGTCAGCCATCTGAAACTGATTTGAGGCCTACCCTGGTTGCCTTAGAAACAAATACCAAAGGACAATATGATGAATATTCTGTTTTTTTGTTTTGTTTTGTTCAGTTTGAGACAGAATCTCACCATGGAGTCCAGACTGGCCTCAAATTTATGGCAATCCTCCTGCCTCAGACTTCTGAGTGCTGGGATTACAGGTGAACGCCACCACACCCGACTATGAATATTTTGTAAAGCTAATTTTTTTCAGATTGTACCATGTTTTATTGCTCTAATCTTGACAGATTTTCTTCATGAATTGTAGGGTAGGGTTGACCAGCTGTTTTCTTAGACATGGCTTCATTTACTTTCTGATTTCTTTCCACAAGCCTAGTGTGAAAGCTTTTGTCTTTTACTCTCCATGGAGTTAGTGATGGAAGTGAATAGACATCACTTATCAACTGAGATGTCTGATTATCCTGTTAATTTTCCCAGAAGCTGTTTTTTTCTGACTTTTATTTTTTCTTTTTAATTTTTATTTGTACTTGTTAGCAGTGCATGATGATTACATTCCTTGTTGGGGGAATTGGTACATGTACATGACACATTTTAAAAGTTTTTACTTCTCCTTCTCCTTGCCTCCTAAATTTTATTGCTAACTATAAAAGCCTTAAAGTTTATTTTATAATTTTTAATGTTTAACTGGCTGTTCTTTTTAACTAATGTTTCTTTTAATATTTAACTGAGAAGTACATTTATTTGGCAAAATAAAAAGCTGTTTTTTCCTAAAAGACATTGATAGGGGAGTAAAAAGAGTTAAGATGTGTTTTATACACATACCAACTCCTCACAATGAATATAACCATTACATACTGCAAATATGTACTAATAAAAATTTCAAAATGAATTTAAAGAGATAAAATCTAGTAATGTTCAGTATATACATCCAAAATATGGCTTACACTATACTAAGGGAATCCAGAGATAAGTCAGGTCCAGTTCTATCTCTTTACAAGGTTGCAGTATTTAGAGAATAGCAGAGAAATAGCTAGAATTTCTGGATTTAACAAATGCCCCAAATATTTGTCCCACATTTTGCATGGAATATAAGTATAGCACTAAAAAAAGGGTTCATTGTTCATCTGAAATTCAACTAGGTGCTCTGTACTTTATCTGCAACCATAAAAACAGTCCACTCACCCCTATTAAAAGTGGCTCAGGACAAAGTTTAGCAACAAGCAAATATGTATGGATAGACATTCACAGATACATGGATATGTTGAATTTTTTTTTTTTTTTTTTGGGTTTTTTTCCTGTATCAGGAATCGAACTCACGACCTTGCGCTTGCCAGGCAGGCGCTTTGCCACTGAGCTAAATCCCCAGCCCGATATGTTGAATTTTTTAAGTTAGAGACTTTGAACCCAGAGCCTTTTGCAAGTTCTACCACTGAGCTTCGTGCTAGCCTCCCTGCTTTTCTTTGTGGTGCTGGGATGAAATCCATGGCCTCACACATGCTAGGTAAGTGCTTTGCCACTGAGCAACGCCCCAGCCCACAGGGCACTTTAGAGATCTCTGATTTCATAGGTGAAAAAACGGAGACCAGACGCTGCTGTCCACTCTTGAGCTAGCGTCTCAGCGTGCTGGGATTATGGGCGTGTGCTGCCATCCCCAGCTTCCTTTCTCACAGTCCTGGAGGCTGGTTGTCCAACATCAGAGCTTGTTTCCAGTGAGGATTCTTCCTAGATATCTTCGCCTGGCACCTGGGGAAGGAAGGGAGGGAGGGAGGGAGAGAGAAAGAAGGCATGGTGTCTCTTCTTATAAAGATTCTAATTCTTCTGCAAGGCTGAGGCAGAGAGATCATGAGTGTTGAGCCCAGCCTGAGCAACTTAGCAACTTAAGATCCTGTCTGAAAATATTTTTTAAAAAAAATTTTTTAAGGGCTGGGAATGTAGCCTCATTTGAAGGCAGGCTCTGGGTTCAACCCCCAGTACTGAAAACAAAAGAAAGTGAAAGAAAGTCTCTAATCCTATCATACCAGAATCCCACCCCTATGATTTTACTTAGTTTTAACTACTCCTAATAGGCCCTATCCCCAAATACACTGAGGAGTAGACTTTATAGCCAGGCCTAACGGTAGAAACCTGTAATCCCAGCACTCCAGGAGGCTGAGGCAGGAGAATCACACATTAGAGCCTAACGTGGGTAATTTGGTGGATTAGTGAGACCCTGTTTCAAACTCAAAAATAAAAAATGGGTGGGAGGTGTAGCTCAGTGTGAAGGCCCTGTGTTCAATCCCTAGTACTGAAAATGAAAGAAAGAAAGAAAGAAAGAGAGAGAGAAAGAAAGAAAGAAAGAAAGAAAGAAAGAAAGAAAGAAAGAAAGAAAAAGAAAGAGAAAGAAAAGAAAGAAAGAGAGGGGTTATGTCTTGCACGTATGAATTTTGGGGAAGCACAGCCCTGTGTGTTGCAGCACACACCCCTCTTTCCTCCCTTAGGGAGCAGAGCTGCTCCAGGGCTCACTTCAAGCAGAGTGTAGGTGGTCCAGTCTATGCTCACCAGCCTCTACCAGGGTCCCGTTTGGAGGGCACAATGTAGCCAAGTGTAAGTGGCAAGCTTGATTTCTGGCTGTGTATTGCTAGATTGGCGCATAGATTCCATGAAAGGCAGTTGGACTGTAAGTAAAAGGAAGCCAGTGCTTGAGCCTGAAAAAAGTACCATTAAAGGTGATAACCAAATACAGTAGAAGAGGGAGGCAAAGTCAGAAGATATGCGACAGTTCCAAGTACCAGGTTCGCGAGTCCAGGCACCATGCAGCCCTGTAGGTGGAAGGACATCTGGTTTTAATCTTTCGAGAGAGTAACTGCCCCTCGCCACTTCACACAGGTGTGGAGCCTGTTAATCCAGGAGACTGCAGGAGGTGCAGAGTAGAAGTAAGCAGACTCTCCTGGAAGTTAATGTGGAAGGAAGTGGAGCAAGGGGAAAAACAACAATCACACCAATGTAGGTTAGTAGTGGCTCTGAATGTACACTGTCCCCCAGTTCTTCCTCCCAGCTTTGCAATGTTGCTCTGACCTTGTTATTCCTGAGTCATGATTCTGCTGTCCTTATGAACTGCCCTTAGCCTTCCCACCGGGCATGGTGGCACACGCCTGTAATCCCAGCACTCGGGAGGCTGAGGCAGGAGGATCGTTGCAAGTTTCAGGCCAGCCTGGGCTACAAAGTGAGCTCAAGGCCAGCCTGAACTGCGTACCAAGACCCTGTCTCAAAAAGATCAAAAAGAAAAGAAAAAGAACTGCCCTTAGCCTTCTGGAGATGTCTTTGTTTTGGAAGGAGAGGGAGGGTCATAATTTAAGCAAAGTCAGCCTCTTCTGCTTACATCCAAAGATGGCCAATTCCTCCCTCTCAGGTTAGGCTGCCTGCCTTCGCCCCTTCCCTTCTTTTCCCTTTCCTTGCCTTCCAAGCCCTCCCTTCCCTCCTTCTCTGCTCTTCCCCTTCTCCTTCCCTCCCTGCCTTCACCCCGCCTTCCTTCCTTTCTCCCTTCCTCCCTTAGAACAGTTAGTGGAGAGTCTACTATGAAATACAGGCAGACACACAATGGCGATGATTACAAAAATATCCAAATGGTGTGAATTTGTCTTTCTCAGGTTCAACCCAAGTCCCTTAGGATTCCACAACATCATCTGGGTTGTCTTGGTCTCTGAGTCTCTCGAGGACAAGCACTGCATCTAAGACATGATCTTTCCTGTCTATAACTTAATTCTCCACCTGGTATACTCTGGTGTCTCACCGTATCATGGTGGTGTTACTAATACATTTCAGAGAATCTCTGTAATTTTCTTTTCTTGATCCATAAAGTAAAATTCAGAAGGGACCTTAGAGAGCCTTGGTCTCCTCTCTCTGGAGGTAAAGATACAGAAGCGCAGCTGATTAGCCAGCCCAGGCAGAGGCCAGGCAGGAGGGGGTGGGGGACCGAGTGCCTTAGGGCCCCTCCTAGACCTGAATCACACAGACTCATAGTTCCTGCTTGCCTGCCCTTGCTTGACAGCATGTGCCTGGCATCTAAAATGGATTAAAGTGTCCCCGGGGAGCTCCCCCGCTTATGATGTAAGGCTGGGCTTCCCTCTTCCTCCTTTGCTGATTCCCTAGAGAGAGCCTGACAGCCTTTGGGAAGGGAGTTTTTGACAGCCACCTCAAGGGCATGCATGCCACCACTCAGGTTAATTACACCTGGAGCACTGCGACAAGACTCAAGCAAGCAGATGCCAGTTTAAAGTGGATAAGGAAGCTACTCTGTCCTCCCCGCATCAGTCAGGAAGGCATTTGCATATCTAAGGCACAGAGGAGCGATGAGAAGGTTTATAAGCCAAGAAATTCACCTTCCTTAGCGGTTGTTCCGTTCTGATGGACTTAATTGCTTTGAGTCTGACAGCTCGATTTTCTCCCTCCTCTTGTCTGCCTTCCTTTACTGCCCTCCACACAAACCCTAAATGTAGTATAGTGACAGAATCCACAGAAGGATTCCAACACCAGGCATCCCGTGGTCTGGTGTGAGGAGGGTTCTCTGAATATCTTAATTTCTCTCACTGTTTGGGCTTCGTAGCCGTGATTGCTTCACAAGCCTCCCTCTCAAATCTGGCACGTTTTCTGCTGGGACGACTTTGTACATTTTTTGCCAAAAGCATCCCCCTCGACACCGTGTTCCAGTTTTCTTAGACTGGTAAGCTGTCACTTTTTCTGTTCCTCCAATATCACAAATTTTGCTTTATTCTTGCATTCATTCATATATTCCCTGAACGAAAAGTCAAGGACCTGATATGAGACATACTGTGCAAAGGCATTGGGGCCACAGCAGTGAATAAGGACCCAAAGATGTCCCCTTTGCTTCACAGAACTTCAGTCTAGTTGAGGAAGAGGGGGACATGAACGTTAGTGATGAGAAGGGCCTAAACAACAGGCCCTAGGAGAGACTGAGGAGGGCAGTACTTAGAGAAATCAGAAAAGGGGCCCCCAAGGGAGGTACTGAACTAAAACCTTAGGGGGACAGATGGTGGGGGGCGCAAATCAGAGACAAACGGAAGCCTGAGGCGAGTTTGAGAAGCTGTAAGGGGGCTGCCATGATCAGGGTGAGAGGAGGAGGGGTCCCCAGGAGTGGCTCAGAGGATGGCAAGGCAGATGATCTCCAGGTCCCATAGGCCATGGAAGGAAACCTGGATTTTGTTCTGAGGGGAGTGGGAAGCCACTGAAAGCTGATGTGTGATGTGTGTCTTCAGAAGTTGGCTCTTGCTGCAGCTGAAGGGAGCCCCACAGGAAGCCCAGGAGGAGCCATGGCAGGAGCTGGAGAACAGATAGTGCAGATGGGCCTGCGTGGTCGGATTGCAAGGCTGTTTGGATGGAGTCTTTATCTGTTTTCTGTTGCTGATTGTATGATGCCAAAAACAGGGTAAGTTCTAAAGAAAGGAGGTTTAGCTGGGTACAGTGGAGCACACCTGTAATCTCATGCTCTGGGAGCCTGAGGCAGGAGGATTGAAAGTTTGAGCCCACCTGGGCAACTTGGCAACTTAGTAAGAGCCAGTCTCAAAATAAAAAATGGACTGGGACATAGTACATTGCTAAGACCCTGGGTCCAATCCCCAGGAACCTCCAAATCCCCAAAGAGTTTTATTTTGGTTCAAGTTTAAGGGCTGCATCTGGTGATGATGATCTCCTTGTTGGCAAAGCCTTGAGGTGGTGCAGGGCAGCATGTGGTGGGAGACAGGAAATGTGCACGAGACCAGCCAAACTGGCCTGTATAACAGACCAGCTCTTGGGAGAACCCACTCACCTATTACTGCAGTAATCTATCACCTCTGAAAAGTCCCCTCTTACTTCCTCATAATGAGAATTAAATTCAGCATGAATTTCACAAGGGACAAACCATATCCATGGCAGAGGGAGTCTCCAGCATCTCTTCTCCATTTCTGAGTCCAGCACACCCCCGTCAGTAGCAATGGACATGAAATTGGCTTAGAACTTCCCTATGGAACATTATTGTTTCATATAGTGTGTAGCTCGCTTGTTTTTCTCTTCCTTCATATCAAACCCAAACCCTTTACTACTGAGCTGTATTGCCTGCATTTCTTTTGTTTGTTTGTTTTGGAGACAGAGTCTTGTTATGTAGTTCAGACTGGCCTGGGTCCAACTGAACTACAGACTGGACCCAGGTCCAACTGGAAGTTGCTCCTAGTCTGGCCTGAAACTCACGATCCTCCTGTCTCAGACTCGTGAGTAGTTGGGCTTATAGGCTTGCACCACCATGCCTGGCAGTAGGCAGTTTCTTCGCAGAAATACATATTAGAGTAATTATATTCTTTCAAGACTGTTAAGGGAAAATGAAGACAGAGGGAAACCAAGTAACTTGTTCAAAGATGGAGAATACTCTGGAGCCCAAACTGCTAATCCATGACGCTACTGTAGAATTTACAACAGAGGCCAGTCTCCAGTCTTTGTTCACTAGTCCACTTCTGATATAATTTTATTCATCCATGAGAAATTACCCACGTGGTGATCCCTCATATAGGTCTAGAGGTGTGAAAACTTACCATTGGATTAATTGTTGGCCAAATGCAATATCCCTGAAAACCAGAAGGGGGCAGACACGATTCCATGAAAGCTTGCCTGGGTCTCTCCCTTTGTCACCCCTGTCGCCACTGGGCCCCTCTCTTCTTGATCCTGTACGTTCATGCTTTGTCTCTTGTGTCTCTATTCTTCACTGTATGTTGCATTTATTTACTGTGTGTCTTTTTTTTGCCCTCTGCTTCTCTACCTTTACACCTAACCTGCCCAGAGCGTAGAACTAAATCTCATTTTTCAGGAGTTTGCTGTTTGCCTGAGTTTCTCCTGGTTTGGGGTTTAACCCTTTCTGTTTGGTTGGTTTTTGTGTTTTAAGACAGGGTGTTACTATGTGGTGCCGACTGACCTTGACCTCGAACTCGCCTCATCCTGCCAACTTCTGGAATTCCAGGCATGCACAGCTGCATCTGGCTTGAGTTTAACTCTTAATAGACAAGTGAAAAATTTTGTATTTTCTTCCACTACTCTGGCTGCATCCTTACTTGCCTAATTTTTTTAAACTTCCATGTGCACCAATGGCCTTCTCCTTTTTTTTTTTTTTTTTTTTTTTTGGTTTTTCTCCGGTACCGGGAACCGAACTCCCAAAGTTAAAAGATGGAAAAGTTTATTTTATTTTTTTTTTTTGGTGCTAGGAATCAAACTCAGGACCTTGTGCTTGCCAGGCAGGCAAGCATTGTACCACTGAGCTATATCCCTAGCCTGGTTTCTCCTTTTATAGCTGAGTGTTCTTACATAGAAAAAGAAAGGGAGAAGCACCTGACCAAAATGAAACAAGATACAAACAAACAAAAGCCCATTCAGTTATCAAAGAATTTCAAGAGTAGGGGAAATTTTAAGAGGCATTGGGCCGGGGATGTAGCTCAGTGGCACAGCGCCTGCCTGGCAAGTGCATGGTCCTGAGTTCAATTCCCAGTACAAAAAAAAAAAAAGGTTTTATGTCCTGCATCCTGTCTCCACTGTCATTCAGACAACATTTAAAAAACTACTGAAAGTGTGGGACCGTATGGATAAGGTGGAAATGTCACTCCTTCTTTTCCTTACTCCAGTATTTCATATTTTTTTACTGTCAAAAAATTCCTCTTAGCATCCACTCCAAAGTTTCCACAAGTTCAGATTGGTTTTGTTCTCAGTATGGAATGAGTTTGCCAACCATTTTATGTTCCTGTGGACCTGGGGGCTTCTGACCTCAGGGTGGTGAGGACAGAGAGCTGGCTTTCTGCAGCAAACAGACCAATGGACGTCTGCATTTGATGGAGGCACTCTCAGACCAAATCAGGGAGGAGGAACCATTCCATTCATCATGAATGTAAATTATCCTAATTGAGCAGTTGAGAGCACGGAGGCTTTCTAGGTAGTTTACAGTAAGGGACCTCCCACTCTTGGATGCAATAATAGAAAACCACGGGCCATCAGCTCCATTTGGGAAAGAGCATTAGCATCCCCCTGTGCTCCCCTGCTTGGTCCTTAGCACTGGCTTCCAGGAAATCAGCTCCCTCTTAGCAATCAGTTCAATATTATTTGAGTTTTTATTTTATTTTTCTCATGTAAGCTTCTGAAAAAGCAAGCTCACTCTTTCTTAACCTTATGTGGATAGAAAGCGATATGTAGCCCAGTAAGTACTCAAAGCCTTTGAGACTTTCAGCACAGTCTGGATCACGGAAGTGAACTCCCACCTCCTGCTACCCTGCTTCCATTAGGCACCAGTTCCAGAATTCCTTCCCTGTGCCCCCTCCAACTAGCTACTAAACATCCTTGTCTGCTTGTAGACAAGTGGAAACACTTAGCGATTTGCTTTCTGAAATCTTTAAAAGGCCCATTTCGTACTATGAGGTGGAGAAACAGCCTTTTAAAATATTAATTTCAAAATTATAAGTATTTTTAAAAATACGCAGTTCCCTTACATGTTTCAGACTCCATAGACATACAAAGCACAAACAATGAAGTGTTTCCTTACTGTTAGGAGACAGATTTAATGCCTAAAGCTATATAAGCTGCAGCTTCTGAGTATCTCATTTGTATATACCCAACCTAAGGTCCTGTAACTAATCCTGTATTCATAATTTATGTCACTTTTTCTTTGAGTATGGTCCCCCAATTCTATGAGCTTTAGTGACCCAAGACCTTGACTCTGCTCTCATCCTTGTCTACCAGCCATTCTATTCCCTTCCAGTCCCAGCCAGTACCATTCATTTCTTGTATATTTTCCGGATGTATTTTATGCATATTTAAATCAAAACGCATTTTCTTTTCTGTCCATATGAACGGCTATGTAGGGTATACATGGCACTGCACTTTTCTGTGTGCATTTTTTTTTTTATTTTTTTTTTCAGTACTGAGGATTGAACCCAGGGTCCTTCATACTAAGCTACATCCCTAGCCCAATTTTAATTATCAGTTTTTGAATTTTGATACAAGGTCTAGTTCCACAGGCTAGACTCAAACCTGTGATCTTCCTGCCTCAGCCCCCTCAGAGTGCTAGGATTACAAGTATGTACCACTACATTCAGCCTTTATTTCTCTGGAAATAAGTTGATCTCTTCACATTTTGGTTTTCTCATGTCTAATATAGAAATAATTATACCTACCCCATAACTTCCTGTTAGGATTAGATGAAATAATGTAAAGCAATAAAACCATTTTATGGAATATGGTAGATAATTAATAAATGTAAGTTATTTTTCTATTAGCATTTAAAATATGTTACAAGGGATAGTAATGAGAACAGTGTGGCACAGATAACAATCACAGAGGAATGAAAGAGTAACAAGTTTCTACAGCTAAGTCCGTATTATTTGTATGCAAGATACTGCTGCCAACAGGTGGAGTACAAACACCAAAAAACAAACACACAACTTTTGTCTCAAGGAACTTACTGTCTAGGGAAAGAGAGAAAGGTGTCAAAAGCATGATACAGATATCATAATGGAGTACTACTCTGCCAAAAAGAAGGGTAAGTCATTGGCAGGAAAATGGGTGCACCTTGAGACCATAATGTTAAGTGAAATGAATCAGACACCAGCTTAAATATCACATGGCTTCTCTTATGAGAAATCCCAAATATAAATAAAGAACAAAGTAAAAGGTAGATAATAGGCAGTAAGGAGATAGATTTTGTTCAAATGGGAAGAGGATCAAGAGTTGGAGAAAGGGGAGGAGAGGAAGGAAAGGGAATGAAAAAGGAATTAGGATACATTATGTCCATGCGCCAGCTTCCCACAAGAAATGTAATTATTATGGAATGCAAACAGGTACTAATAAGAAAAACTGAAAGAAAAACAATTCAAAAAGAACTGTGGATAAATGACTCTAGATATTATTTCTTTATTTATTTATGTTTGTGGTATTAGGGAACAAACCTAGCGTTTGCACTGAGTTACATACCCAGCCTTTTTTATTTTTTATTCTGGGACGTGCTCTCACTAAGTCACTAAGTTGCCCCGGCTGGGCTCAGACTTGCAGTTCTCCTGCCTCAGCCTCCCAAAGTGCTGAGATTATAGTCATGCACCAGCAGACCTGGCTGCTGTAGAGATTTAGTGAGGCGCTCCAGTGGGGATGCATAGGGAATATGGAAGAAGGGCGGTAAGGGGATGAAGCGGCATCTGAACTGGCTTTTGAAGGCTATGTAGGAATTTGACATCCAGAAATATAGCGAAGATGGTGCTTATTGCAAGAATGATGCAGTCTGACAGAAGCACAAATGCCGAGGAAAATTCAGTTAAGTGAATGAAATAATGCTTAGAGGAGAGAGTTTATAACAATATTGATTTCAGTACTAGGGATTGAACTCACTGCCTTGTGCAAGCTAGGCGAATACTCTACCACTGAGCTACATCTCCAGCCCAAGAGATTATTATTTATCAGGTAATTATAGCTTGGCAGGATGCTGTCTTATATGACATGATCTTTTGGGTCCTTGTAATAGGTCTGAACAAGTACAGGAGAGCCAGAAGTCCCTTGGCAGGGATCCTGTGTGTTCTGATTAAATTTGGTATCTTAATCTCTCAGCTACAATGAAAGGGGGGGAAACTGTCCACGTTAACAAAACCAATCCCTCATGAACAAACTCAGAGTCTAAATCTTTAATAGCACTTATCGATAACAGGTTCTAATTACATTTGAGACTTTGAAAACATGCCTCTGCATGATAATTTCTGCAAAGTAGACTTTAGTCTCAGGGACTTTAAATTGTGGTTGTTCCAAAAAAATAGGCAGTTTATCAAATCATGTCCTATGACTACAACTGTGGATATTAACATACAGTGTTTGAAACAGAGGCCCGCTCCCTCCACTCATACCACTGCCGTTGTATATCAAATGTATAAGTTAGGTTACAAGGCCAGATAGTGCTTTGGGGCAACTGAATGTAAAGCTACATGTCAGATAAAATGAAATTTTTTTTTCTTTTTTGGAAGCATGATGTTTGAACCCAAGCCCTTTACACTGAACTGGATCACCAGCCCTTATTTATTTTTTATTTTTTGAGGTAAGATCTCACTATGTAGCCCAGGCTGACCTTGAACTGGTCATCCTCCTGCCTCAGCCTTTTGATTACAGGCATGTACCAACATGCCCACATGAAACTCATACTGTGATCGTAGAAATTAAAAAGTCTTATGGCTAAGTCAGCTTCCAGATAAACTCAGGCCTCAGAGAAGAGTCGTTTCCCCAAGGCTCTGTCATTGGATCAAACTCATTTCAGATCTGTGGAAGAGAAGCCTCTGAAGCCAGGCCCACCCCAGCACGTGTAGGGTGGGCATATTCTGCCCATCTGGCATCTCTTTATCCAACTCCTCCTTTCAGTGTAGATTTCCCTGGACCCCTAGTCCTCACCCAACCAGTGTATCTGTTTGTGTGATCAGCAAGTCATTTAGGGAAAAGCCTTTTAATTAAGAGGAGAGAAACAAATTATTAAATCAGAGTCATTTATTATGCTGCCATCTGGCCAGCACTGGCTCTGGCCCCCCTTCTTCTTTAAGCCTTCACAGGCATAAAAAAAAAATGACAGAAGGAGCTGGGTGTGGTGATGCATACCTATAATCCCAGCACTTGGGAGGTTGAAGAAGGAGGTTTACCATGAGTCTGAGGCCAGTTTGGGCTACATAGTGAGTTCAGGACCACCCTGAACTTCAAAGCAAGACCCTGTCTCAGAAAACCAGAACAAGGAAAGACAGGAAAAATACGTTATGGCTTGTATTTAGATGTCCCCCAATACTTCATGCGCTGATAGGTGGGGCTTTTTGGAGTGACTGGACCATGGGTGTGATCCTAGATTAGTCCATGATGCGTTTAGCACAATTCTGAGAGTGAGTGATGGATTTACTGAAGGGGGAAGACCCACCCTGAATGTGGGTGGCACCAACCAATAAATTTGCCAGCTGAGTGGAATAAAAAGGGAGAGTAGAAGGAAGGCTACTGCCTCCTGCCTGCCACACCAAGGGCTCTTTCTCTTCTTCAATGACCCTCCACCATGCTGCCCTACCTTGAAGCCAGCTGACTATGAATTGAAACCTCTACAAACTGTGAGCTAAAAGAAATCTTTCTCCCTTTAACTTCTGGGTGCTGGATACTTTGTTCCAGCAATGAAAAATTAACTAAGAGAGACAAAAAATGTGGAGAAGCATGTCTGCTTAGGCTTGGAAAGGACTGACTATCTGGCCCCTGCTGGAAGCAGGCTGGGTTTTGAGGAAAATTTCTCCATATTCTTTCTATAATGTAGAAGCTGAGTCTGTTTCTTCACCTAGAAATGGGGGTGATAACATCTACTTCATTGCTCATGAGGGGTCCTGGGGGAGTCGAGTTGAATCTAAAGCTTGCAAGTGCAAAGTCTTGTTATGGGTGACGATGGCAATGACAGCTACTAATTGAGGCTACTAATTGTTTCCTCCCTGTAAGCTCTACCTGGTCCTCTTTCTGTTGTGAGCACACAGGGACATCCTTTGTTCTCTTCCCCCAGTGCTAGAGGAGCTCAGGAAATCCACATCTGGAACCTGAAATCCTCCTGCATCAGCCTCCTGAGTGCTGGGATCACAGGCATGTGGCATCAGGCCCAGCTAGCACTTTCATTCTGATTGTTTACAGCATGTTTAATAAAAATCATTTTTAAAAAGTCCTCTGATTACATATAAAATGCACTCTAAAGCTCAGTTTTTTTCATCTCTATAAGTATGTGGCAAGACACTTGAAAGTTGCGTGGATTCTGGATGAGATCATGTGCAGGGTTATCTCACAGACTGCAAATGACTGAGCTGCCTGGGGTTTGGTCCTCTACCTGCGAGGAGTGATCATCCTCAATATGCCTCCAAGGGAGTGATTCTGGTCTAGGCTAAAACCTAAAGTGTGAAGCAAACTAATTTAAATGGAAATGGCAAAGAAAAAAAGTTGGATACGGTCAAGAAATTTTGAATTTGAGTAGATAATGATATGAAGGAGTTTTTGTTCATTCTGTTAGATATGACAACTAAATGGTTTTCCTTCTTTTTCCTTCTTCCTTCTTCCTTCCTTCCTTCCTTCCTTCCTTCCTTCCTTCCTTCCTTCCTTTCTTTCTCTTTTGTGGAATTATAGTTTGCTTGTTGTGTTTTTTTTTTTGGAGATGGGAGTCCACAATAAATTAGGTTCCTTGGAAGTCAAAATTGGAGAAACGTCAGTTTCCTGAATTTGGTTGCATTTAGATATTCTCTGCAAAGGGAGATAGTTGAACTTGGCAAATTGTCTCTTTGTATATATTGAAAACCGTCTTTTAGGTAGGGTAACTGGAACAGCCAGCCTCAAAGGGGCCCCCACAGTACTTCCTGCTTGGTATTTTCATTCTTCTTTGGTCCCCTGCCATATTGGAGATGACTGACATATAACCCATCACATTTTGCAAAGCATCTTATATGGAGTGTGACTTTTAAGGCCAGGTCATAAAAACCACGGAGGCTTCCCACGTGTTCTACCTGGGGTCACTCACTGCGGAGGGCGGGCTGTGGCTGCGTGAAGTCTTCCATGCAGCCCTGTGGGGATGCCACATGGACAGAGCTGGAGGCTCCTGCCGACTCTCTGCACTAACCAACCTGGCAGGCACAGGAGTGAGTGTGTCACCTTGGAAGCAGAGCCCTCAGATAATACAGCCTCTGGCCAACATCATGATTACAATCTCACGAGAGACCCTGATGCACTGCAGCTATGAGGTAACAAATGCTTTCTGTTGCTTTAAGCTACCATGTTTTGAGAAAAATTGTTACATGCCGACAGATAAAAAAATCCCAAAACCAAATTCCTCAGAATGCCAGGGATATAGCTCAGCGGCACAAGCGCCTGGCTGGCAAGTGCAAGGTCAAGTTTGATTCCCGGTACCAAAACAACAACAACAACAAAAAAGCAAACCAAATTTCTCAGAATGACTCAAGGTGTTTCTTTGTAGCAGGCTGTTTTGGAACTTGCTATGTAATCCAGACTTGCCTTGAACTCACAATCCTCCTGCTTCAGCCTCCTGTACTGTGATTTCCAGGTGTGTACTAACACACCTGGCTACCTCCTCCTTTCTCTCATTTGCCACCATTCACCAGCCATCCTGCTTTTCCAGGAACACACCAGACGTGTTACCTTTGTTGGTCTCTCTGCCAGAACTATTTTTCTCCCAGATACTCAAATAACTTGCTCCTCCCCACTCCTTCAAGATTTGTTTCAAATCTCACCTTTTTAAAATGAAGCCATGCTGAGGATATAGCTCAGCGGCACAGTACCTGCCTGGCAAGCACAAGGTCCTGAGTTTGATTGCAGGTATCAAAACAAAACAAAACAAAACAAAACAAAAAACCCCCAAAACTTAAAATAAGGCCCTTCTCCCCAGCTGGCAATTCTGTCCCTCTCTGCCTGACCTGGTTCACCAGTTAACACACTTCTCTTTCTCGTCTCTCCCTTATGATCAGCTCCATGAGAACAAAGGTTTTTGTGGGTTCTCTTCATTGCTTCCTGAGGATCCAGAATAGTGTTTAGCACATACGAGGCTCTCAATGATTTCTCAGATGAGGGAATAAATGAGTTCGTGTAGTTAGCTTAAACACTAAACATATTATCTGGTTTCCTTGTAGAAAAAATTTAAAAGTATGGTACATTGTAGGAAGCCCTTCTAGATCTTGTTGCGGTCCAGAGGAGTCCACATTTGTAATCCCAGGGAACAGTTATTGGCATTCCAAAATGTAATTCCACTCGACCACTTCCAGTGTAATCCACAGCAAGAATAAAGACACTAAGGCATATTTGTACTTGTGGGGAGCCAAGGGAGCCCTAAGTCCAGCTAGAACAACGGCCAATTGGAACAAAGGCCTCATCCAGGGCTGAATGCAGGCTTTATTAATTCGTGAAGAGGGGAGTGGCTCAGGGATGAGTGACTGAGAAAGGCAGGACTTATGTGAGAGCTGTGAGCTGGGCTAGGTAGGGAGCCTGATAGCATCTCTGCAATATGCAGAGAGAAAGAGAGAGAGAGAGAGATGCAGAAAGAGTAATCTGTGTATCATAGATTGAGTAAGTATCTCCTGTTTGGGGGTCCGTGCTTCAGTTCTGATGTGCAATCTTCATGCCCTAAGATGCTGGGGCCTCTTATTTAAGGCTCAATCCCAGCCCACAGTGCCCGACCGCGCAGCATCACTCAGCCTAGCTCCTAGCTCATGCTTACTAATTGAGAGCTGTAGGCGGGCCATCACTGACCTGCCCCATTGCTTAAACACCTAGGCTAGATCTGTTTGCATTGCTTAAAGCCAATTGTGGGGATCAAGAAATGTCCTAGCCAGTTCTGTGCATATCAATACACAGAAATAGGTTTAGCCAAAATGGAGCCAAATGTTCTTCTTTCAAGGAGAGCCATCCTGGTGGTCCTCCACAGTAGGTAAGATGAAATAAGAACTGCCATCTGGAAAGATCCAGTACTGACACTTTTCTGCCTTTTCATCCTGAGTGCCCTCACCAAACTCACCTTTGAGTTGTGAGGAGTGGAGATCCAGTCTGGCTGACAGGGACAAAGCCAGTATTTATCAAAGGTTGCAGAGGACTCCGGGGAAACCCCCAAGGCACAAATTCCCTGTGGGAATCAAGGGAATTAACCACCAACAGACACTAAAGAGCTCTCTCTGGCTCTTGGGGCCTCAGGAACGTCCTCCTGACTACCTCCACTTCCTGACCTCATCTGTTCCAATCTGCTCTCTGCTGAGAGCTTTCTTTTGCTTATTCATTAATTCCCCTGTAGTCACCAAGTCTGCCTTGGGATTACCATGGTTTTTTGTCTCGCTGGCCCAAACTTTCACTGCCCAGTTCACAGCTCCAAGAAGACTGATTACGCCAACACAGGCCAGGAATCCCGGACAAGGTCATAAATCCATATGAGTGTGCTAGAGCTATCATAAAGTACCAAAAGCTGAGTGGTTTAGGCAATAGACATTTTTTTTTTTAGTCTCTTGGTTCTGAAGGTTGAAATATGAGACCAAAGTATTGGCAAATATGATTCCTGCTGGGAGGGAGACTTTGCTCCATGATCCTTTCCTAGCTTTCGATGGTGTTTTGGGCAATCTTTGGTTTTCTTGGCTTCTATAGCAGCTCCTTGATCTCTGTCTTCCTCTTCACCTGGCATTCCTTCTGTGTTTATCTCTGCTCAATTTTCATTTTTTATAAAGGCTAATTCTGGGGGCTAATCAGAGCCCCAGATATCATGGGGGGAATGGTAGGGAATAATAAAGACAGACAATATTCAAGGTACAAGGGGACCAGGAGGAACCTACCTCTAGAGGACAGACACAGCAATCTCTGAAGTTGACCCACTTTATTAGCAAGTGAGAAGCACAGGGGAAGGGGTAGTGTACTTTTTGTGGAACAGCAACTGTGGTAAATGGGGAACAGTTTAATGGAGAACAAGGCTTTCTCCATATTTGTACACTTGCATTCTTGGCAGATGCTATCTTGCCTTAGGAATGCTGCAGTTAGGAGGTTTCCCTGTGTAGCCAGAAAACATGTGGCCTTTTGCATACTTCTCTGTGCCTAAAGCAGGTCACACTGGCCTCTACAGGCTCCAGTGACATAGAATTAGCCCCTGCATCACCTCTTCTTCACTTACCCTTATTTCTAAACAAGGTCGCATTCACAGGAGCTGAGGGTTAGGACTTCAGCATCTTTTGGGGGCACACAATTCAACCCATGACAGTCCCACTGAAATAATCATCACTTTTGTACCTTCAAGTAGCTATGAGTAGTGGAAGCAATGACCTTTGTCTAGCATCAAGGGTGTTTCCAATATATTTTCCTGCAGAACAAGAGTCACATAACATAAATTTCCTTGGATATATTATGAAAAATTTTCCATGCCAAGAAACATGTCTTAGTGGCAGCATAGTATTGTCCTATGTGAAAATATAATTTATTTGAACAATCCTTAATCACTAGATTTCTTTGAATTTTTTTGGTATCATTATTTTGGGTAATACTGAAGTAAATATCTTTGTTCCTAAATTATTTTCTTATAATAAATGCCTGCAAGTGAAATGAGAGGATTAAAGAATATACCATTTAATGGAGTTTTATTATACATTATCAAGCTTATTTCAGGATGTTTGTTGAGCATGTCTGTCTCCCAGCCTCTTTGCCAGTATCTAGTAATTTTTGGTCAGCTTGAGTTGAAGAGATTAAAAAATATCTTGTAGGGTTTTCATTTCTATTTTTAGAAAGAAAGTAAATTTTCCTCCATGTTTATTAGTGCATTTCTTGTGTAGGAAATTATTTATTCATTTGCTTTGTCTAATTTTTCTATTGAATTTATTTTTTTCTTATTCATACACACTAATTCTCTACCTTATGGGTATGAACCTCTTATATAGTATAACTGTTTATTTAATGGTGTAAGTTCCTGAAACTGTCAGAATCAAAATGGAGTCACATTTGTCAGACCATACTAAACAGACCCAGAAGGCCACAAAGGAAAGGTCCTCCTCAGCCTACCATTTGCTTCACAACAGGAGCTAGCCCAAGAAAATTCTAAGCCTACAGCACCTTATGTGGTATACCACGGCATACAAGATTACAACCTTCTGTTACTGACCCCTGAATGAACTCTTTTCTCTAGCTAGCCTGTCTCTGAGTTTCATTTTAGGTTGACAAATTGTTTATTTGTTTGTTTTCAGGTGATGGGATGGAGCCTAGGACCTTGTACATGGTAGGCAATTGTTTTATCATAGAGCTACATCCCCAGATCTTGGATTGACAGGTTTATTTATTTATTTATTTATTTATTTATTTATTATAATTTTATTGAGACAGAGTTTGGTTATGTAGTCCAGGCTTGCCTTGAACTCACTATGTAGTCCAACCTAGCCTCACACTCACAATCTTCCTACTTTCTGAATGCTGGGGTTACACTATGCCCAGCTCTCTAATGGTTTCCAAAATACAGAATTTTAAATTCTATCAACATGTGACTTTCTGGCTTCTTTCAAGAGTTTCACCATTCTTAGAGGAGATGAATAATCATGGGTATTTTCTTTTATTTCTACTCCCCCCATTTTTAATTTTAATTTTAATTTTTAAAAATTTTTTGCTTTTTTGAGACAATGTCTCACTATATAGTCTGGCTGGTTTTGAACTCACTATGTAGCTCAGGCTGGCCTCGAACACACAGCAATCCTGCTGCCTCAGCCTCGTGAGTGCTGAGATTATGGACATGCACACCATGCCTGGCTTCACCCAATTTTTTTTAACATTAAAAATATTGATCGGTATACGCTTATTGCCTCTGTTACATTAAATGATGGCTGCAAATTCTTTGCAGCTCTATCCTTTGAGAGTCTGCTTCCTTCCTCTTGAAACTAAGATGTGGCTTAGTACCTTGATTGACTAATAGAATGTAATAGGTCTAATGTCCTGGGAATTCTGAAGCTAGTCCCTAGTGTCTATGTAATAAGCCTGACTGCTTTAAGCTACCCTACTGGAGGGGTTTTGTGTAAGCCCTCGATCATCCCAGCTGAGCCCAGAATCCCAGCTGTATGCACCAACTCATCAGAAATGTGAGGGAAGCCATCTTGGACGCTCCACTTCAGCCTATCTCTCAACTGAGTATGTCTAAGAACTGCCTGTCAACAATAAGTGAAGCAGAAGAGTCAGCCAGCTGAGCTCTGCCCAAATTCTTGACCCATAAACTCATCTGAATATATACAATTATCGTTTTAGGACACTAAATCTTAGTATAGTTTGTTACATGGCAATGAACGAATGGAATGCTAAAGTATTTTGCCTAAAGTATTATAACATAGTTGTAATACTTTCTGAGATACGCTAGAGTTGCAGGAAATGGGAGACTCAAGAGCTTCAACAAGCATATTCTCATCATTTGATAATGACTGATACTGTTAAATACAGCAGGGTTTATAATTGACATATACTTTGAGGCAGAGCAAAAAGGCAAATCATGCCTAACTCCAACAGATTTTGAGAAAAAAAATCTCTCTTTCTATAATTTAAACCCATGGAACATTTTTAATGTGCCATATGCAGAACTAAGTCTTTGAAACTGATTTTCCTCATTTAATCTTCAACAGACTCCCTGTAGGTAGATGTTGTGATCGTCACCATTTTATAGAGAAGAAAATGAAGGCCTTGAGAGGTTCAATAATATGCGTAGGATTCCAGGCTAGAACTAGGGCTTGAATCCCAATGTCTGAACTATCTCCTTTTGTCACCCTCTGAACAAGTGTGCTGTTCCCATAACATTTTGCAAAAAGTGCACCTTTTTGCCAAGGAACAGATCTGGAACCCTCTTACTCACCAGCTCCCACCACGTAAGTGTCTCTAAGTCTGTGAAACCTGAGGGTTGAGCCAGAAACTCTTGAGCCTTATAAACCTCTGGTTCCTAAAGCTGAGCTGTGGACTTGGCAACACAAATGATGCATAGGAAAGCAAGCAGTACTGCCACATCCCAGACACCGGCGACTCTGGTTCCAGATGCCTGTGGGGACAGGACAGTCACTTAAAAGAAAAGGCCTCTGGAGGAGGAACCATGCCTAATCCTTCTCTGTCCCTAGGCCCAGAGCAATCCCAAGCATGTCTGACATGTAAGAGAAAACACATCAAGTTGCAGTGACCTGAGCTGAGACTCTTGATCTCTGAGAACCTCAAACCATTTTAAAGAGCTTCCCAGGGTACTTCTTCACACACCCCTGGGAACAAGGTCATGAACATATTTCTCTCCACCTTGTTGGGGAGACACTGCCTCATCCACGACTCTGTTGACAGTTTTCCTGGGTACAGCTGCCCTCTCACTGCCACTGATTCTACTTCCCTAGCCTCAGAGGAGTGGGCATTGCTCACTGCTCTGCTGCTTGGTCACGATCAGGTGTCAGTCTTTTGCCTCAGCCATTACAGTGTCACTGAGGCCTGACTGAGATTTTAAAGAGAATTTTTTCTCAGTCAGGGGTTAATGGAAGGTATTTATAAAGACTGAGCATTGCCAAAATCTCTTTCTTCATATCAGGTCCATCCTCAGGATCTATTTCATAGTCTGGCTTCCAGATGCCCCCATGTGACAACAGATAGCCCTCTGTTGCCCTAATGTCTACTCATATTGGAAATATCTCAGGGTTCTCTTGGCCTTGAGGTAGCAGCTGAACAGAAGACTTGCTTTGGGGAAAATTTTCCTCTTTCTATCCTTATGGCCAGCATCCAATTAAATTCTTGCCAGCGTGATTGACAATGAGAGTATCCATTTGCTTCAAGGGCAAGCCACCCCCCTCCAAGGTATGTCTGCCTCAGATAAGACAATCACAAAGCCATCTGACATTAATCAGTCCCTTTAGCTGAATTCTCCAGTCTTATCCACGTGCACCTTGCTAATGAATGAAAGAATGACCTGACCCAAATTAAGGTACCACCTTGATTCCACCTGACAAGACCTATGCCAACTAACTATCGTCTTAAGTATTCAGATAGCTTCCCCTTCACACCAGAGCTTATAAATTCTCAGCACAACCCCCAACCCCATCAACACTATCCTCCCCTCCTCTAGCCATTGTGTGCTCCCCAAGCCCAAGATCATTAATCACTCTGCTGCTTGGCAGGCCCTTGCTGTCAGTGACTGCTCCCCTCTGACCCGCTCTGTCAGTCTCTCTCCCTTGCTCCAGCCTCTGACAGAGCACAGCCAAGGCTTCCACCTGTCGGAGTGGGGTGGACAAAACCAGTCATCAGGGTTGTGAATCTCCCTCACACCCTCGCATGCCTCCTAGTACTTCATTTCTCTATTTCTCAATTGCATGCCAGGCCCTGATGCATCTGGTTTTTAAATTTCCTTCTAGGATTGCCCAAGGGGTAAGAGGAAGTAGGGAAGAACTTGGGGAGAAACAACAGCACTTAGATGAGGCCTGCTGAGATTTGGGAGCATTGTGATAGCTCACTGCCCCATGTATGTGGAAAAGCTCTCCAATTCGGGCCCAGATTTCCACAGAGGGGAAGAAGCCAAACCTAAATCAGGCTGCAGGAGAGAGGCAGAACCTGCTGCTTTACTTATGGGCCCACTATCTTATTTCCTCTGAAGGCTGCAGCCAAATTTCTTCAAGGCCCTCGTCATAGGGGCATGAATGAATTGAGTGACTGGTATCTCAACAGGAGGCAAAATTGTAGAGCAGGCCACTCCCGTCTTCCCTGGACTTCTGGCTGTATTAGCATTCTATGCTAAAAGGGGCACACTGGAGGGCCTCTCTTCTATTGCCCAGAAACCTGCTTTGATGGTGGCCTGCTGGGGAACATGTCCCTTCTTTTGTCATCTCAAGACCATAGCAACTTAAATAGTAGGATTGCAGGCCTGATAAGAAAGGAGGGTGTCCTAGGCAGGTGGGTAGTGAAGATATTTTTAGCCAGGCAGAGCCTCAGAGAACCCATCAAATCAGAGAGGCTCACCCACTCCACCTGTGTGTCAGCCTTAAATTTAGATTGAATTTTTGGTTGCACAAAAGATTCTATGCCTTCTGCCACTGGGAGGGCCCATTCTCCTATTGTGCTGTCTCTGGTTATTCTGCCCTTCCAGCATCCAGCTGGCTTAGTCAGCCTGAAGGAGAGCAGGCTGCTAGGCCAGCCTCTCTGGACTGTCCATCTGTCCCTGCTGAGAATAGTGATTCTGCTTGCTTTGGCCAAAGACAGATTTTCCAGGAAGAAGATTTTGAAGCATGTTTACTTCTGGGTGCCACTACCTGGGACCATTTGGATGCTAGGATAGTAACTTCTAGAAGTTCAGGAAAACCAGCACAAATCTTCAGTCTCTGCATGGACCATTCAGAAATTGAGACCCAATATCATACTGGGGAGGTGAGGGAGGATGAGCAGGGACAGGCTTGTCAGGAGGCATGGCTTCTGGCCTTGGCTCTGCCACTCTATGTGAACTTACAGATCCCTTATCTCCTTGTGCTTCCATTTTCTACTTTGTGAGATGAGAAATTTGAAAAAGATGTATGAAAAGAAAGAAAAAGTTGTATGTAAGTTTCCTTTGAACTGTTTACTTTTATGGATCCAATATGATCAACATCGTCAAGTATCTGTATAGAACATACAGGCGATACCTACAATGATTCAGTGGAGTTAGAAATTGTGACAAGTGGCCAAACTTGTACCCATGCTTTCCTTAATTTTATTAATACTCTAGAAAAAAATATCTTGTTATCCTTAGGAAAGGTAGGGAGGGAGATTGGGTAATGCTTCATTCTGCTTTGTTTGACAGTATAGACACAGCCAAAGGGTTCAGATTAATTTGAGTGTACTGGAATCCAAAGTGCTTATATCTCTTGTTTGCTCTGAGATGTCTTTCTTCTGCAGGGGGCTGTAATTCCTATTCCATCTGTATCAGTTAGATCACTTTTTGCTCCAAAGGACAGAAACCCCAACTCTAATGTACTAAAGCAAAGCAAATGTGTTACCTCATATATCTGAGCTATTGTCACTCAGATGTATGTCTCATCTGTCTCCTCCACTCTGCATCTCTCTGTTTTCTCAAGTTTTAGATAGACACTTCCTTTGTGACTAGAAGAGAACTTGGGGAAATTCCCAGGGCTACATACATTCATATTGAAGTCTATGTCCTTTAGGGTAACTTGAGCTGCAAACAACAGAAAATCTGAGTCAAAGTAGCTTAAACACTAAGGGCATTTTTCACTTCATACAACAGGAGATCTAACATGGAGTGAGATCTAGGATGGTTAATTCAGGGCCTCAACAGTATTACCATGGTGCTGGGTTATCCCCACCACTTCACTTTTTAGTGTCAGTTCTTCTCTCAGGATGGCTTCCTAGTGGTCACACAATGGCTGCTGAGATTCCAAGTGTCACATCAGACAATGCGATGTGCTGAAAAAGAAGTACAAGTATATTTTCCTTCAGCTCTTGCTACAGAACAAAGGAAATCCCAGAAACTCCTGGAAAACATCTCATATCTCATGGGATGGAGCTGTGTCACATGCCCATTTCTCAAGCAAACACAGGCAAGTGGGATAAAATTTCAATGGTTACCTTTGGCCACTACTTCTCAACAAAGGGAGATGTTACCCCAGTGGAGCCATTTGTCAATACTCAACATCATTTTCTGTTGTCTCAAACATGGACCCAGTGCTGCTGGCAGTTAGTGCATAGAGGACAGGGATGCTGATCAATCTCGTAGCACTGGAGTTAGAAACTCTGGCTTGGATAATTACCCCGGACAGAGTGGCTGCTGGAGAGCCAACCATCCATAATGTCTTCCACAGTGTCTAATCTGGGGAGAAAATGGTCTGTGTGCCACCATTTCTAGCTAAACCACACTATATTTTACTGGCTCTGACTGCATCACATGTCCACTCCTGAACTAATATTATGTATAGGAAAATAGATTGTAATGTTTGGCTTAAGTCTAGGTCACATGTTCCACCTCTGACCCAGGCTTGGGTGAATTCTGTGAGCTGAGGGTGATGAAGAAAGGGTGATACCCTAGAGAGAACCAAAAATAGCAATTAAGATAAGGAGAACAGGCACTGGGCAGCCAAAACATCAACAAGGAAAACTCACTCCTCTCTCTGAGAGATTATGGGCAAGAACTGTGTTTGTACTTGTACTCAAAATAGCAGGAGCAGTAGCAGGAGGACCTTCTGGGAACATCGGGCCTGGTGCCTGGGAATTGCTCATTTCACGTGGTGGGGAGTGGTGTCATGGCTTTAATTTCCTCCACTTGGGTAGCACTTTTCATCTAAGTAGATGCTCAGTTGACCTAGGGAACTAAAAGCAGGAGGATCAGAGGAGGAGGAGGAGGCAGCTATAAGAAGACTGAGGGATAGGGAGAGCTGGGGTACAGTTGTACCATTTGTCTCCAACCCAACTGACTTCTCTGCCTTGAAAGCTGAAACTCTATGACCTAGAGATGCAGAGCCCTTAGTCCTGTGGCTTTCAGCTAGGTTTGGCCAGTGGGTGGTGACATCATCAGGCCAACAAGGAGTGGGGAAAGAGACAGGAATGGTTACTTGTCTTGTTTTCTCCCTGATTTGCCACAGTTCCAGCAATGGCCACATCACACTACAACTAGTGCTTCCATTGGGCAGTTCAAAATATCACTTCCTCCTTCTGCTCTAAATGTGGTATTAAGTCCCTGGTGGTACCTTCCTAGATGACTCAATATTGCCCACTGGTTGGCTTAATACTACCCATACGTAAGGCAAGCAGTTTCTTTATTAGAAAGTCTCTAAGTTCGCCCGTCGTTTGATTCTTGTAAGGATCTTGGCGAATATAAGAGGCAGGTGGCAGGCAAAGAATCATTCATGCTTGATTGTCATGACAGGGAACTACATGCCCTGATCACACCCAGTGATGTGATCATGAGTCTAATGACCATTCACACCTGTTTTTTAGGACCTAGCCTTCTTGGGATTCTCATGATAGATTTCAGAGTTCTTCATCTCTTCTCCTTCCAATCCCTGCCAATCTCTTCTCCCTATTATTTAAGCAAACACAAAGTGTGTTAATAGAGCTATATTTGGTGATAGTGCCTTCCATTTCTTGTAAACTTATATGCCAGACACTGTACCAAACACATTATATGTGTTATCTCATTTAACCCTGACAGTAAACTATTGTGAAAATACTATTGCTTTTCTTATTTTATAGACAATGGAACTGAAGCTCAGAGAAGTAATTAACTTGCCCAAGATCAAATACCTGGTAAGTACCTAAGGTAATTAACACCAGTAGTCACCAATATTTTCTGTTCTTCTTCTTTTTTTTTTTTAAAGATAAAAGGAGGGAAACATTAACAGACATACAACATTTTACAACATATCACAAGCACAATACAGACAATACAGAGTTACAAACAAAGTGGTAGGGAATTAACAATGGTGGTTGTATTACCTATTGATATCTTCAAAGTGACTTCTCATGAAAACAGATATAGACATGCAATACTGGTCAACCAAAGACTCATTGACAGTTTCTTTCAGCATAGAAATAGAAGACAGAAGAACAACCATGTTAACTATCCTGTATATACATACATACAAAATTTCCGGGAATATTTTCTGTTCTTTGCTTTCCTGGATACATGGAAAACTCTATTTCTCATCTTTCCTTGCAATTGGGTAGGGTCTTGTGACTAGTTTTGCCAATGTGTTGTGATTTCAAATGATAAGGCATATAATTATCAGGCATGTGATGTGTTAATGCTTCCTTTCTGTGCCATAAAAGTCATGAAAATGTTTACTAAAATGATTTTTAAAATGATTTTTGAGCCAGAAGCAAAGGTCACTTTCTGTGGAGTCACTTAGACCCACACTGACTTGGTACAGAGGCAAATTAAAGTTTTATTGTGTTAAAAACCTGAAAATCTGCTACTGTTTGTTACTACAGCAAAATGTAACCTATGCTTATGGAAACATTGAAGGAACTTGGATCTTTATAAACCATAAGTCTGTGTCTCTTTTAAATTATTTGTTAGTATTTTTTGTGACATGGTCTCACTATGTATCCCAGGCTAGCCTCAAACTTATATTGCTCCTGCCTCAGCTTGTAAGTGCTGGGATTACAGGCACATGCCAGTGTATCTGGCTAAGTTAGTATCTCTAACCACTGAGCAGTACTATTTCTATTTTCCTTTTTCACCAAAAGAAATGTCTTGAAAATTGTGGCCTTAGAAAGGTGAAAGGAAGTGGTAAAAGAAATACTGTTCATGAGGACTATTATTAGAGAAAGAACAAAAGTTAGGACAGGGTTTACAAGGAAATCCTGCTTGTCTTTCCTTACTCCTCATATCAATAAAAAATAAAGAACACTCAAAAGAGGCATCTATTAGAAAAAATAGTTATAGACAGGGCCCCCAGGACTTTTGTTCTTGGCCAGGGAATTAATTGTGGCTGAAAATAGTTTTGTAGCTGTCTCTGGGGAAATGTAATTGGGAATGTTGTCTGCTTTGGAAGAGAATGCCAAGCCACAGCTCTTCTGAAAGTGGGACAGAACCTCCATATGGGTCATCACCTCACAGCATGTTTATCTTTTCCTTGATTCAAGAGGATGATTGCTTGATTTAAGACTGTGTGTTAAACTTAGCTACCTCCTTCTTTCAGCCCTCTGTCTCTCCCACTACTCTCAAATCCCCAGGACTAACAGACCAGGTCTTTGTATTTAAATCTGGAAAGAACCCAGTGTCCATAGTACCAAAAGGCACTTAGTATAGCAAGTTACACAAGGTTACTAGGAAATTTGAATTTAAAGGGATTACATAGGAAACCAAGAGGCTTAAAAAGTCTCTGATACTTTTTTTTGAGATAGGGTCTCGCTCTTTAATTCAGGCTGGCCTTGAACTCACTATGCAGGCCTGGCTGGCCTCAAATTCATGGCAATCCTCCTGTCTCAGCCTCCCAAGTGCTAGTCTTATAGGCATGTGTCACTACACCCAGCTTGATTTCTTATTCTTGAATGAAAAACCAAATACTTTCATAGAAAGAAAAGATTTGATACAGAAGTCAAAGATGTGATATGTCTCATGTATTCATACACCTATGAATAAGAACATGGAGTGCCCAGTCCTACCCTGAACATAAGTACATGGATCCTTAAACTGGGGAGAGCTATGAGTGGAGTTGCTAATTAGCATCATATTTACAAATTTATTGTCAACTATAATTACTTGTTTATTAGAACAGAGGCTTCCGTGTTTATTACAGTCATTACGGTCTGTCAGTAAGAGATAATGTGCTTGGATTTCATAAGTATGTGCAAATTACACAAATATGGCTAGCCCTAGCTAGGACCAACTCTCAGTGATAATGCTCAGAGAAGTAATTTCCAAAAAAGTAGGGGTTTTATTTTCACTCACATGGAGTTATCCTACCAAGTAGAACTGCACACCTTTTCCAAAGAAAGGAATTTGCAATAAGCTCCTTATTTAGCACTAACCCATGTTTCTCCCCAGTAGTGTTATTGCCAGGTAGGAAGGAACTTGGTATGTGTGTTCTCATTCTCATTTCCACTCACATACAACTCTAATGTAGGAATGAATGGTCTCATTTCCTAGATAAGGAAACTAAGGGTCTGATACGTCAAATGAGTTGTACTGGGGACTGTATGTAAGATCCAGATCCAGACCTGTGCCTTGCCTATGGTATACACACTCACTCCACCCATGCGCTCTGCATAAGTGAGTTGGAAGAGAATATTGGCTGGGCCCATTTCGCTAGTACACACAATTGGAACATACACATCAGGGGAAATTTCTGGGAGAGCCAAAACTAGGAAGTTGAGTCTCTAGATTAGGAAACAACAGCCATAACAACATGTCAAGGTGAGGCAGCTGGTGATGTGAAGAAGAAGAAGAAGGGCTATTTTCTGACAAAATTAGAAAACATGATGCCTCCCTGGGGAGTTAAACAGTTAAAATCTATACGTTTGGCTATTGTGGGTGGAGTTGGATAACCAGGACATTAAAAATTATTAGACAGGCTTCCAAGTATATTTAATCTTTTTTGTTTTACAGATGTTCTGGGGAGCAGCGGTTGTGGCCCATAGCTGGTGCTGTGCATTGAGTGGCCTCTGGCTGTGTCTGCTCCAGTAGGTAGGACTGGCCAAGTTCATAATGTAAGGAGCCGGCTGTCACTGAGCATCATATGCCAGATACCATGCGAAGTGCTTTATGTTAATTTTCTCATTTAATCTATCAGGCTGGTTCATTCTGTTTGCAGAAAGGTTGAAGTGGCCAAGGTGACACAATCAGGAACCATCAAAATCAACACTCGCTATTCCACTCTGAGTTCTGAAATGGGTCTTATATGCTGAGTACTCTTTATTACTCTGGCCATGGTGTATGAGACTATTTCAAGGATTTCAAGGGGTAACTTCCTTTTCTTACAATTTTATATTGAGCCATTTACTTATATAGCATAGAATGCATGAATCTTAGGTAGTTTAATAGATTTTTAAACAATTATATATCCTTATAATAGTTTTCTATTTTAATAACTATAGTTAATCTGAAAAAGTAAAATGACAAATCTTATGGGAAATGCAGTTACAATTTTTTAATCTCCAGGTAATATTACTTAGATTATGGTCATATAGCATGCACATGTGTGACATTACATACAATTCTTGTTGTAGTTTACAGAATCCAAGTCTTCCTTATCTTAGATGGTATATGAATTCAGTTATTCAAGGTATACATGATGCATAAACCAGAATGTTACTGAACTTCCTTTGTGTTTATATTAATTCTGCTTCACATCTCAGGCATAGATAAATTTTTGTGCTCTCTGTATAGGGGAGACCAGACACATCCTGTGAATTTCCCAGGAGAAGAGGATATATAAATTCAAGGTTTTATTATTATGTAAGTATCTAAAAATCAATATTTCTATCTGTCTGGGTATTGATCTACATGTGCACATTGGCCAGCCATTTAAAACAGGCTCTTTTTAAAGCTACACTGCATTAAGAGGGTCCTCTGTTACAACGGGTCATGTGCACATCACTGAAGTTTATAGGATGTGGACATTATTGTACACACATGAGCTAGTGGAGTCTGCAGATTACATCTTAATTAAGGAGTGCAGATGTATAATTCCATTCATAGTCGCATGTCACTCCGACAAGATATGTCATCAACGAGGAATGGTCTCTGGAGAGTTTTGACCCCATGAAGGAGAAAAACCTTCACACTCTGGGACCACTTGTGGAGTGGACTCATCAAAGGAGCTTTGGGAAACATCAGCTTGGACCACCCTCCTTCATCCCAGCCTGACTCTGATCAGGCAGCTGCCCTCTCAGCACAATCAAGAATCCTGTCCACTGTCTCACTGCAGGCTTATTGAATATTTAATAACAGCATTTGCCTTCCCAGAAAAAGAGCTCAGAGAGCCTACACAATTGTGGGCATTAGAGGTGGGCAGCAGGGCTTGTACTGATACAAGCAGGCTGGCCAGACGAGTCTCTCCAGGAATATCACCAAAGTGGAGACTCCAGAAGAGGAATCTGGGCTGGGATGTGACAGGGAAAGAAGGCTGTGGGTGGTTTCAAGCACCAGTCAGGAGGCTTAGACAGGAAAAGGAAGTGCTGAGCTGATATCAAGTGACCATGACATGTGGTGAGATGGAAACCAGAAACTTATTTTCTATTCAATTATAAGAGCCTGGCTCAAATTCAGGTTACCACAGCATGTTCCATGGAATGGTAAAGCAAGAAGGAACCATTTAGCTCTTGTGATCCCAAGCAAGTATCTTACTGATCATGAAACTGCGGCCCTGGTTATAATCTCTGGAGTCATTCAGCTGAATGAACAAATCTCTATTTGGCACTTTTTCCATTTCACAAGGTTGTCTCTTGTTGATACTGATTTGGAAATTGTTATTTTGTTCCTAGAGGTACTGTTAGAACATGGCAGAAGAGTGGCTAGCCCCTCCCTCACGATGGCTAATAACTGGAGGGTGGGATCCCAGCTCTGAGCTGTATCTTCTAAGTCACCATTCTGAAAATTGGAGAAGTTCTACCTATCTCAATATCCCAGAAGGTACTAGTGAAAAGAGCATATCCTAGATCCCACACTAGACACATTAACTCAGAGATAACAGAAAACTACTTTCAACAAGCACTACATACATGTGATAGATCCTTAAGATACATTCCTAGTTCATGAGTTCAAGCTCACCCATTAGGCACACCAGAATGGTTTCACTGTACCGAATTCTCACAGTTACATTTATGAATAATCAGGTCTTTTGTCTGAATTCAGGACACAGTGTCTTGAGGCACAGAAAGCATGAGCACAGTGATTGATATTCTGAATGTCCTCATGTATGTGTTATAATTGCTGTGTAACAAACTAGTGCTACATTCATTCACAGACACTTTCCTTTTCATTAGAAACTCCTTGAGAAGGATGGGATAGTGTAACATGAGTCAGAAATAGGAGAGGAAATTACCCTTTATCAATGGTTCAGTGAAAAGCTTGGATAAGAAGGCGGAGGGTATTGGTTAAGATGAGGCTATTCTATTGCTTTGGATTCTTATGATCCTTAACTGAAAGAAGACTAGACTTAGAGTAATAATGACCATGGGTATGGTGCATATAACCAGTCAACAAATATTTAGTGAGCACTTATTACACCCCATCACTGATCCAGGCACATGGCATCAAAACAAATTCTCTGCTGTCATGAAATTTAAATTCTAGAAAAGAACTGAAAGAAAATGGTGTAACATTCTATTTTTCTGTTTAGAACAGCTTCTCTCTCTCCTTCCTTCTTTTTTCTTTCTTTCTTTTTTGTTCGTTGAGGAGTTGTTTTGTTATTTTTTGAGACAGGGTCTTGCTATGTAATTTAGGCTGGTCTTGAACTTACTACATTGCCCAGGCTGGCTGAAGCTCACAGTGATCCTTCTGCCTCAGCCTCCTGAGTGCTGAGATTAAAAGTGTGTACCACCATGCCAGGCTGGAATGTTTAGTGGTTATGAAGTTATTTGGATTTTGGTCTCCACCATGCCCTCAGGTTCCATGAAGGTTTCCCAAAATTTTATCTGTTCCAGTGGTTTGCAGGCTGATATGTGTTCAGGGGGGATTCAGGTTATCTCTGTATGTGTGATGGAGATAGGGGTTGTGATGGTGCACCAAAGGTTAAAAATATCTACCTTTTTCTCCTAGTTTCTGCAGGTTAGGAACTCAGGTACAACTGAGGTGATTTCATGAGGCCACGGTCAAGATGTGGGACAGGGCTACAATTATCTCAAGACTCAACATGAAAAGAACCACTCATATCATGGTTGGCAAGATTCAGTTCCTTGTGGGCTGTTGAACTAAGAGCTTTGGTTCCTTACTGGCTGTTGGCTAGAGGCTTTCCTCTGTCCCTCTATAGGGCAGCCTACTGCATGGTGGATGACACCAATCAGAGTGACCAAGTGAGAACCAGAAAGAGCACAAATACAAGGGAAGTCACAGTCCTTTGCACTCTAATCTCTGATGTGACATCCCATCACTTTCGCGGTATTCTGTTTACCAGAAATAAGTCATTGTGATCGTGGTACAATCACACTAAAGTGGAGGGGATTACCCAAGGACATGAATGGAAGCCAGGGACTTTTGGACATTTTAGAAGCTCTGTATCACACCTTAACTTGAATTCTGGACTGTTTTCTGACATGGGACACAGGATGGCAGACAAATAAGTATGTGGGACTTCATGTGGCACCTGGAAGCTTAATTAAAAAGGCAATGTTGCATAGTAAGAAGAGTAGACACCAGGTTCAGAGAAGCTTCCATTAGAATCTCACCTCTGGCTGGGCATGGTAGTGCACACTGTAATTCCAGCACTCCAGGAGACTAAGGCCAAAGGATTGCAAGTTTGAGCCCAGCGTGGACAACTCAGAGACTTAGGAAGACCTTGTCTCAAAATAAAGAAAGCTTAAAAGAGCTGGAGATGTAGTTCAAAAGCAAAATGACACAACACGTCACTTTTGATGCTCACCAACTGCATGACTTCAGCCTTAGTTTTTTCAACTATCAATTTTCTTATCCAGAAAAATTTGGAAAATAATACCTAACACATACCGTGTTTTGAGGTGCAAAAAAATCACTTGGATAAGGTATGTATCAAAATATAGATCCCCAGGTTGCTCCCTAAGCAACCCTTATTCAGCAGACTTGGAATAGCACCTAAGAATTTCTATTGTTAGTAAGCATCCAGATACTTCTAAGTACATATGAAGAGGGTGTGTGGCCCAGTACTTGGTAGCTGCTACTGATTTGCATATCAATTATAGTTCTGCAACTGTTGAGGAGCTATATGTTCGAAGAGACTCAATGGGGGCAGAGCAAAATTTGGGAAAAGAAACTATACTGAAGACTAGAAGACATTTGAATTCTAGCTTTATTTGAGACTTACTTTGCTTTGGGCTCTTAGGTTCAGAACTATCTAATTGTTCTAGACCTCATTTTTTATTTTTAAGTCTTTATAAAATTCCCTCTACCTTTAGTACTGTCTAGATAAAGAAGAAGCAAGAACAGCCAGCCTAGAATTCCTGATTGGAGAATCAAGAATAGTTGCCTCCATAATGAATCTTTTCTGAATCTCTGGGTCTCCTAATATTTTTTCCTGTAGACTATTCCTTAGAGCCTCTCATTCCTCCACTGTTCTTCTAATTCACATAACGCCAGCACCTCTGTATGTAATGAAACATATCTGAAAACAACCTTATTTAAAAGAATAAATCTATTAAGGAGCTGAGAACTTTCTGGCATGAAATGAAAAATATTGATTACTTCCCACCTGTTAGCAATAAAATCCCATCCAGTTAATTAACCTGCTCAGTGATAAAGTTTATTTTTGCCCTTCACCTTCAGCTCCAAATCTTTAAAACCATTAAAACTAGTACTTGGTCAATGAATAAATCTTCTCCCAGAGTGGCATTTAGGGCCTTCTGTAATCTGGCTCTGGCCTAACTTTATTTCTAGCTACTTATCTCCAATCACCTTCCAATCAGCCAAATGGAAGAGTGGAAGTGTTCCCACTCCCAAAAATATGCTCCCTTACTCTGAATTCTACATACTTTAACTTAGTTCAAATGCCATTTCTTGGAAAAGGTTTCCCAGAGTTCTGTCATCTACCTCCACCTCCCTTCCTTCCCACCTCTCCAAACTGCTGCTAAGCTGCAATTATTACCTCCCTATTCTAAACACTTCTAGAACTTTTTATACCTCTGTAGCACTTATTGTTTTATACCTTACATGATTATATATTTGTAGTACTCAACCTCTGAGGACACAATTCCAACTAATTTATTTTGTGTTCTTCATATTCTCCAACACAAATCCTTCTTCATGTTCAGTAAATATTTTTTGAATGTTTAAATGGAGACCTACTGATTTAACATCTTTTTTCTGGCTGTTTTTTACTCTTGGGTTCTTGATTCAGTATCAACAAAGAGAGAATTTAACCGAGTGAGATATTTTTCCAAATTTCTATTGTATTCCAAAAAAGAATTCTCAAGTCGCTGATTTTTTGAAGACTGGCCTACTGTTTTTGCACATCCTTAGCTGCTTTCTGTTTATAGAAATCTTTTCACTTTCAGTGGAAGGGGACATCACCTATTTGTACGACTCTGAATATAGACTTCATATAGCTTTTCCATTTCCTCCTCCACTTTACTTGACAACATACTTGCATTTAGAGTTTTATCAGCATAAAATGCTTACACTCAACTGTAGATGAAGCAGATATTCAGTCACATATGAAAGCATTCACGTGAATGTGTCTAGACTGAAAGAAATATGTAGTTTCACTGTAACAAAAAGGCCATGTATTCATTAAGAGTCATTTTCTTGATCATATACTGGACTTCAGGTTCTGTATTCTGTGCTGCTCATATGAATATAAATATGAGTCCTTTCAAGGAGCTCTGAGTCATATGAAGAGAGATGAATGTGTGATGAGATAATTTCCATAGAAAGCGATTTGCACAATGCCAGAGGCAGGCACAGGGTGATAGAGAGTACAGAGGATTTTAAACAAAGTTGTCTTTGCAGCACAGTGTTCACACAGATATCTGTAATTTAAGTATTATTTTAGAGTTATTAAACGCACCAGCAGAAAAGTGCGTCAGCATCATTTTCAAACCACTCACTTTGGGCAGGGTCTCAGCATCCATAGGAGGCGCTGGGGCATGATTCAGACACATATCCATGCTGGGTTAATCAAGACCTAGACACAGGTCCTTGCTCCTTAGAGCTTATAGGAATGAATCATCCATGGAGATATCAGCAAAGGGGTAGTTTTCTTATGATTCATTGGGCTGAACTTCATCCCAATGATATTTCAATCCAGATTTTTTTCATGCAATTCTGTCTATGGCTCCAGTATTTCTAAAGGCATTGGCACAGCTGTGTAGATGACTCATTGGAATGTCTTCTTGAAGTCTATGACCCTAAAGGTGTCGGTCTCTCTGTGTGTATGTGTATATTTACATGTGCATGAATGAGACAGTGGTATTTATGAGAAAAAGCAATAAAGTAATCCTAAATTTTAAATGACCAAAGTCCACGGCTGAAAATGCTAAATATTTATGCAAATCACTTTAAGTTTGTATCTTTTTCTAGGCCTTCACATTTAAGGATACTTTTCTGCTTACTATAAACTCCTCGAGAAGGATAAGGTAAGGTGACATGAGTCAGAAGCAGAAAAAGGAGAGGAAATTAAATCCATTTCAAATTACTCCTTGACAGTTGCTCAGTGAACACTTGGAGAGGGGGCACTGCTTAAGACGAGGCCATAATATTTCTCTGGATTCTTATGACTCACAACTGAAAGAAGATGAGATGTGGAGTGATGATAACTACAGTGTCGATGGCCACAAGCCATTTAACAAAGATTTATCCTACTACTTCCCATTGACCAAGCCACATAGGATCAAAATAGAACAAAACCAACCATCCAAACAAACAACAGCAGAACACCGTGCCCTTGGGGGTTTATATTCTAGAGGGAGAAATGGTCAAAAACAGTGCTAGCATGCTCCTCTCTGCTCAGTGTGAAGCACTTCTTTCTCATGAGGTCTTAGTGTTGAGCGACTTAGTCTCCATCAAATCTGTTTCCGTGAAAGTCACAAAACTTTATCTCTTCCGAGCTTGCAGCCTGATAGCTACTCTAAATGTTTATATGAACATCGAAATGGACTCCGAGGTGGGTGTCTCATGTGAGCTGAGGGCAGCGGTGATAGTGCACCGTGGCAGAAACCCTGCCAACAGTACCAGCCACACTGATAATCTACAGCGGGGAGAAATGCTCGAGTTAGTACCTGATTCAATTCCCTCCATCCCACTTGGCACTCTGCCTCTTCCTTGTCGCTCTTTCCTCCCTCCCTTTGGAAATCCCTCCCGCCCGCCGTTACCTCCTTTTCCCTCGGTCCCTCCCCATCTCCTTCCCTCGTACAATTCTTTTCTCCTCCTCTTGCTCCCTCTCCCCCTAGCCTCTCTCGCTCTCGTCTTTCCCTCCTCCAACCTTCCGCGGCGTCTGCGTCAGGCCCCCACTAGCGTGACGCCGGGTCTGGGTGGGAGCTGTCCACTCACCCGGGTGCTGAATACAGCAGCAGCGGCCGCGGCAGCGGAGGTGGAAATAACTGGGACCTTTCTCCGTTCCGAGAACCTTGTTTCCAGTCCTCAGATCGTCGGCTCAGCACCCCGACACCTCCCTTCCAGCACCACCCCTTTGGGAACTGAGCCAGGGGGGCAGCAGTCGCGGCGGCGGGTGCTGAGCAACGGTGGAAGACAACACCTGGCAGCAGCCGGGAATCTGCTTTGCTTGCTTTCGGCTTTTAGAAGAGATATATTTATATACGGTTTTGGGGAATCTCGACGACCAAGCTGGAACCAAGTGCCGGCTGCCTCCCACCTGGGCCACACGGCTTCGCTTTCCTCTCCCCACCTTCAGCTGGCACCGCACGCAAACCTCACCTCGTTGCAGCTGCGAGGAGAGGTAGCAACCAAGCCCAGCCAGCGGTGGCAGGGACAGGAAGGAGGGGCGGGTGGGGGTGGGGGCGGAGAGCCGGGGAGGCCGCCCTTGGTGGGGGCAGGGGGCAGAGCTGCCGAGAAGACCTGGCAGCAGCCCTCCTCCGCCCCCACCCACCAGAAGTACTCTTTCTTGATTATTTGAGAAGCCAATTATTGCATTAGTGTTATTTCGTTTTTTGTTACCCCCTCGCTCGAACCGCTCCCATCCCCACGCCCGCCTCGCCTCTGGTTGCATGGCAGCACTGCCCGGGCGCGGGGGCTCAGGGCCGGCCCCCCGGGAAGGAGGAGGAGGAGAGGAAGGATCATGAAGCCAGGAGTCGAGACCGCCCCGGACGGCGGGCAGCAGCAGCTAGAGGACGAGCCGGAGCAGCCCCCGCCCCGGAGACACCCGGACACCGACAAGCAGTCGCCTCTGCCACCAAGCAAGCATCAGCGGGCGCGAGCAGACCCCGAGCAGGAGCAGGAGCAAGGGCAGGAGCAGGAGCAGGAGCGGGAGCAGGAGGGCGACCGCGACCCAGAGGAGGGAGGAGAGGAGAAGGCGAGGATACTCGCCTGCCCGGACCTGCCCTTTTTCTCGCTCTTGCACCTCACCCGAAGGGACCTTTGATGGAAGCACGGGGAGGGGGCCACGGATTTACAGACTGCAGCAGGAGTGGGCTAGGGGTTGCGATAATGTAACTATCCCTTTCCCCGTCCTCTCCCACACGCCCCTCTTCTCTACCCCTTTTCTCTGCCCCACCACCTGCCCTTCCCCATATACACCCTTCCTCTAGCCAAGATCTTAGTGCTCAGGAAGGACGTGGCTCTACGAGGGATACACGATCTTTTTCTCTCTTCTTCTCTCCCTCCCCACCCGACTCTTCTCCCATCTCTCTTTGCCACATTGGCTTTACCCACTTCTGCGCAGCCCTTGGCTGCATAGGCAAAGCACAACCCCCTCCCCCAATTTCACCTGCAGCCGCCTCTCCCCCATCCAACGGTTCTCTTGAAAGCGACTGTGGTGCTTCTAGGGGTTAATTGCCCCAGTTTTCTGCCCAGGAAAATTAAAACTTCTCCCAGTCTCCTCTCCTCCCCGACTTGCCTCCACCCCACCAGTCTCCTACTACCTGAGAAAAACTATCTTTTCTTTCTCTCTTGTATATGCACTCCTCAATTCATCGAGCTACTTTTCTCCAAGCCCAGCTCAACCCACTCCAAATTTGATTTATAATCTTCCTCTCACTCTTTTATATAAAAGGAAGCAATTTACCACCACCTAGGGATTTGAGAACCCAGCAACCCTTTCTTGGTGAACTTTTAAGAATTAGACATTGATCTGAAGGCTCTAACCGTTCAGCCTCAAGGCTTCTTCTATCGCCCTGCTCCTACTAGTGTCCTGGGGCCAAAGGCAGAAAGGAAACACGGTGAGCAAAGTCTGAAGTTGGGGTGGGGCTGCAAGAGCAAGAAAAACTTGTTTTGCCTTTTCCAGGTAGAGTTCAGAATCAGTGACTCCCAGTTCTCAGTTCTTGGAGCTATTTATTGGCTGTGCAGAGGGGCCGGAAGAAGAGCCAGTAAGAAAGGAGATTCCTCCCATAACAGAGAAACAGTGCGGACCCCAAGCCTCATTGTACCCGCCTCTTCTAAGACTCCGGCTGCCCCTCTCGGGTTCTCTGCTCCCTCTGGGCACATGCTGATGCCCCTGGGTGGGCTGCTGTGGTGGTGGTGCTGCTGCTGCTGTGGCTGGTACTGCTGTGGACTGTGCACTCCAGCCCCCCAAATGTTGCGCCACCAGGGTCTCCTCAAGTGCCGCTGCCGCATGCTCTTCAATGACCTGAAGGTTTTCCTTTTGCGGCGCCCTCCTCCAGCGCCCCAGCCCATGCACGGCGACCCTCAGCCCCCCATTTTGGCGGCCAACAATAACACCCTTCCGGCTCTGGGTGCCGGGGGGTGGGCAGGCTGGAGGGGCCCTCGAGAAGTGGTGGGCAGGGAGACCCCTCCTCTGCCACCTCCACCACCTTTGCCACCTTCTGTGGAAGATGACTGGGGCGGCCCAGCCACGGAACCACCTGCCTCACTGCTCAGCAGTGCCTCTTCAGATGACTTTTGTAAGGAGAAGGCTGAGGATTGCTACTCACTGGGCAGCAGCCTGGACAGTGGTATGAGGACTCCACTCTGCCGCATCTGCTTCCAGGGACCGGAACAGGTGAGTCTCTTTTCTGTTCTCCTTCCTCCCTGTGGTATCTCCAGGTAGTACAGATTGCTCCTTGTCTGCTTCCTCTGGGGAACCATTATGCTGTTGCTAGTGTCAGGACTTCTCTTTTGTCTCTTTCTGGTTTTGTTGTTGTTGTTCTTTAGCACTGGAGGTTGAACCCAGGGGCATCACTCCAACCATATCCCATATCCCCAGGCTCTTTTTCTTTCCTCGCAATCTCAATAAGCCACTAACTTGTTTAGGATGGGTTTAAACTTGTGCTCCTCTTGCCTCAGCCTCCCATAGTGCTGGAATGACAGGCATGCACCACCACTCAAAGTTAGAACTGTAATTTCTGAGAGCTCCTCAAGGCTGCTTCCTGTAAAGTTTGCTCAATAGGTGTCTGGCCCCTGATGAAGCCTGCTTGGTAGCTCAGTTGTATTCTCGTTTTTGCATTTTCTTCTTGGTGTTAATGTCTTCAATTCCATCCAAAAAATTCTATACTCATCCTCAGAATAAATGACCCAGCAGTAATGAAATGAAGGGATGTGGCGATATGTTCATGCTTGCTTTCAAAATATCCTGTCAGATGATTCCTTGTTGATAACATTCCCCCAGCCCACCTTCAGCCCCACATTCCAACTTTTGCCCTGTCTGAAAGTGCCACAATCTTGTCCTCTTTCCTTGCTCTCATAGGCTGAAAACCAATTAACCTGTTTTTTACACTGAAACTACTCCAATTTGCTAAGACACTTCCTAATAGCCTCCAGTTTTCCTATGTTGAAAGCAGGTCATTAAGTCTGGGTAAGAGTTTAAGGTACACAGAGACGGAAATAAGGGAAGGTAGTGAAATTTTCCACAACAGTCTCCATCTCAGGCCTAAAGTACATCAAATTAGACTGCCCCTTAAACTTTGTCCACTGAGTATGGGGAATGCCAAGTATCTCATGGAGAAGAGTTTTCTCACATCTGGTGGCTTCTCCCTACCTTATCCATTCAGATATCTCACTTACTCCACTTACAACTTGGTGCCTGCAATGCTGGATAGCTGTGTACAGTTTCTAAGACTCACAGACTTTTCTTCCTGGACAGAAAAGGCTCACTTGAAAATCTGATCTTGTTATTATGCAGAAAAAAGACTATTTGATTCCCACTTGGGGAGGATTATGCACTCAAATTAGCCACTTCTTCAGTAGTTTCCTTAAGTGCAGGGAATACTTCTCAATGTGCCTTGAACAAATCACTGTGTGTTAGGATGCCGTGCTCCTGACTGGCTCAGGTTCTTGCAGTCTGCTTGCTTGTGAGATGCAGCCTTAGCTGATATTTTACTCTTTTTTTTTCTCTTTGCTGTGAAGAGGAAGTACTTCGGGTTTGGTGATGCCTGGGGCAGCATCCTGGGCATTATGAGGGGCAATGAGATTGATCTCAGTGGGAATAAATCCATCTGAGGGATTAAGGCATGGGTTCCTCCTTATGACTAGGCTTATCTGAAGCACCAAATGGAATATTGCCCGAGGTTGAAAACTCCTTATAGACGAAAGGGTCCAGGCTGCCTGCTAAGTTCCTTTCTTTTTTCCACCTCCACCTGAGCCTCTGGCAGAGCTACAGAGTAGGGTAGTCTGGTTCCTAGAAATAGTGAGTCTTATGTGGGGGCACTCTATGTCAGGATCTTGCCTCAGTCAGGAGTCTCATCTTACCTAAAGGAAAGAATAATATAGCTTCCTAAGTTATTTCTTTCTTCTTCCACATCGACTGGTTCAGGTATACATGTCACAAGGGCTGCTGGGAGTGTGGCTTCTGGCAAGTGCTAAAAAATGGCAGGATTTGGAATGTGCCCTGGAATAATATTTCACCTGCTGTGCAAACTTCTTCAAATAGCTTTATGCTTCTGGGCCTCTTCTCCAACTCCTGTGAGACACCATTTGCGGCTCTATTCCTTGTCTTATGGGTGAAGCCAGGAGACAACAAGTGTGATAATACCTTGGAAGTGAGTAACAGACAGTGAGTAAATGTTTTAGTCATGGAAAAACTGCATTTTATTTATTTTTTATTTTTTATTTTTTGGTTTTTCTCTGGTACCGGGAACCGAACTCACTACCTTGCACTTGCCAGGCAGGTGCTTTTGCCGCTGAGCTAAATCCCCAGCCCCAAAACTGCATTTTATTGAGAAAAGATAAAAGAAAGGTCACTAGCTGTACTGTGAAATGCCCTCATGTGATAGATACATAGTTCGGTCAAAGGTTAGTAGCTTTTCATTCTGATTCATTATTTTTACTGTGTGTCATAAATAAAGCATTGAAGGAAAGCACTAACACCAATGAAGGAATAAGTTCTATTATTATGTGGGGGGAATAAGAGGCCATGTCTGCATTAAGACTGGATCAAATCAACCACTTCCTACATATGATTATTATGTATAGGGGGTTTACTTTGTCAGGAGCCAAGAGGTTTTAATGGGATTGTGTTATAGTGGAAATAAGAGCAATGGGAGTGCTTCAAAGAGATGCAAAGAACATGGTTTCCCACTTTCTTCTTGCTTTTCTCTAGAGCATTTCAATTAGGAAGAGAAACAGAAAAGAGATGGGGAACCCTAGAGAAGGAAATGAGATGGAGATGGAGAAGGAAAAAGAGAGGGAAAGGAAGAAGAAGGGAAAGGGGGCAGGCTGAGATTTCTGTATTTCAGTTTTCATTCAAGGAAAGGGCTGTCTAGCCATTGCCTACACATAGTCCTGAAGGGAGAGCAGTCTTCAATCACAGTGGCTGAATGTCTCGGTCTTTCCTTGCCCAAACAAAGGATTAGAAACCTCTCACCCATCACTCTAGTTATCTGCAACTGTTCTAGGAGTTAAAAGACTGTGCCAAAAAGAAAGAGTTGATCTCTTCCTGCAAACTATGTTGGGGTAAAAGGCAGCAGGAGAACCCAGCTAGTCCCACCTTTGCACAGATTGACGAAGGACTTTGCATTCATTCATTTATCAACGGTTTATTTAACAAACATTTTCTGGGAACACACAATGTGCCAGATGCTGTTCCGGGCAACAAATATCCAGGAGCGAACAAAACAGATGAGATCTCTACTGTCAAGAGGCTGACAGTCCAGTGGAGACACACAAATTTAACAAGTAAATAATGTAACTTGGGGTAGTATGGAATGCCATGGGAAGGTTAAGTTGAAACCAAAACAAAACAGGAGAATGAGTTAATCTTGAGTGAAAGGGAGGGGGTGGCAAAGATATAGTCATAGTAGATAGAATGATCAGAAAAATCCTTCCCAGAAGTTTCCTTCTGGGCTAATACCTAAATAATCAGAAGGACCCATACATGTGCATATCTGATGAAGAATGTTCCAGGAGGATGAAACACCAAGCTCAAAGGCCTGAATGTGAACATGCTTTACATATATGAAAAAAGGCAGAGAAGACAAGAGGAGAGAGAGGGGTGGGCTATAAACAAATGCTTGGACAACCCACTTGGCCCCTGGCTGGAAAGTTATGGGGTGCCACCCTCCTTCTCTCAGTCATTGGGTTATGTAGGACAGGGGTAGAGGAACCATGAGAGTGTAGGGAAAGAGCCCTCTGGCACGCCTTCACTTTCCACTTGTGACAGAAGCTGTACTAGTCCATGTTGAGGGACAGTGTACCATGTTGGAGAAGCTGATTTCTCCAATACTAGATGACCCCAGTTGGAGAGCTAGACAAGTCACATAGTGAATCTGTGCCTCACTTTTTGTGGGTTTTTGTTTTTGTTTTTGAGACAGGGTCTTACTATTTAGTTCAGGCTAGCTTTGAACTTGCTATGTAGCCTAGGCTGGCTTCAAATTCATGGTGATTTTCCTGCTTCAACCTCCTGGATGTTGGGATTATAAGCATGCACCACCACACTTGGGCTCTTTGTGCTTCAGATTCCTCATTTGTAAAGTAATGATAGTCCCTATTTCAGAAGATGATTTTGAGCATCAAATCAGTCAATACTACAAAAGCAGTGCTTTCATAGTGCTTGTTATTGATATTATTCTCTCAGATGCAAGAGAGTGCTCCCCTTGCTTTATTGCAAAAGTGCCCCAGCTCATGGGCTGGCAGGAGGGCTGGCTGTGGACATGGATGGCTTCTTTTGCACTTACAATGCTTTGGGCACAGAGCGCTGTTCATCTGTTTCAACTACCAAAGTCTTTATTAAGTGCTTGCCTATCCCTGCTGCTCTGCTGAGCAGGGGCTGGAGACACACAGTAGATGTGGCCCTGCCCTCTAGGATGTCTCAGTCTAACCCAGACATCACAGGGGCTGGCAGAGATCAAGAACATGCAGACACCAAGCCAGAGTGAATTACAGTAATACTAGTACAGGAAAGCGAGGCATGTTTAAAAGCGGCTAGTGGGTGGGGTGCCTATTCAGACAGAGAAGGGTAGAATCGGCTACTTTTCCCCCAATTAGTCAGGGGAGGCTTCTCTGTTGCTGCTGAAGACCAAGTGAGTAGAAATAGATTTAGGCTGCAAGGCTTATGCTAGAAATAAAAAAGCAGAAGAGATGTGAGACACATGGGTACCTTCCTAAGGAGGTGAAACCACCCACGGGGCTGGGCATCTGTGGACTGCCTGGAGGTGAGTCAAGGGTGTCACCTACCAGGACAGTCAGGAGCAGGTGGGAAGGAGCTAAAGAAAGCAGGAAATGAGGGGCTGGGGATTTAGCTCAGCGGCAAAAAGCGCCTGCCTGGCAAGTGCAAGGTCGTGAGTTTGGTTCCCGGTACCGGAGAAAAACCAAAACCAAAAAAACAAAAAAAAAAAAAAAAAAAAAAAAAGAAAGCAGGAAATGAGTCTGCAGCTGGGCGTGGTGGGGTATGCATGTAATCTCAGCACTATGGGAGGCTGAGGCAGGAGAATTGAAAATTGGAATCCAGCTGGGCAACTTAGTGACTTAGCAAGACCCTGCCTCCAAAAACAGGGTGGTGGTGGGGATATTGAAGATACAGCTCACTGTGAAGGCCCTGGGTTCAGTTCTCAGTACCTCTAGAAAAAAAAAAAGTATGGCATGTTTTAGTCTGTGTGCTAGGTTATTGGTGAGTAGGCTAAGGGCTTGGCAGAGCTCAGGGGAACCTGGAGACCCCAAAATGTAATGAGAATCTTGGAAATGGAGATCAAGTAGAGCATTTTAGGAGATTCATATGGTGTACTTATTCTTGTGAGCACCATGGTTTAATTTTTTTTTTTTTTTTGTCTTTTTGAGACAGGGTCTCACTATGCAGCTCAGGCTGGCCTTGAGCTCACTCTATAGCCCAGGCTGGTCTTGAACTTGCAACGATCCTCCTGCCTCAGCCTCCCGAGTGCTGGGATTACAGGAGTGTGTCACCACACCTGGCTCACCATGGTTTAATTTTACATTTCTTTCACTAATATCTGTCTCCACAAAGAACAGACCCATACCTAACATTTATGAGTCCTACAGCAAGATTATAACAGCAAAATCACATACCAGAGGCTACAAAATCAAAAGTAAAAGGTCCAGCCAACAAACTGTTACATACAGTGCAGTCTCTCCTCCCATCCTTATATATAAACCTTCAAAGCAATCTGAAAGACTGGCTCGAATGTACAACTTTTAGATTTTTCTGAATTCTAGTCAAATTGGGGATGTTTCACCATTGGTTCATAGCCACTGTGATTTTCTTTCCACTTCTGCACATATATGGATACTCTAGCTGGCTTGTCTGAACTCTGTCCGTACCATCCTCTGAATAGTGGGACCTTGCCCCACACCCCTGACTCAGGACAGCACAGTTTAGGGACTTGAAGAAGTGAGCCTGTCAGGTCTTGGGAGCAGGTTCATGGCTGTCCTGGTAGGAATTCTGGAGTCCCAAGTAATTAGAGCATGGTTCAGAAGAGAAGTGTGGCTCCTTGACCCTGCAGTCTCCACCCCGATGGAGGGGTGGGGAGGGGTCAGGGTGGAGCCCTGTAAAACCAGGGGATATTTTGCCTGGGCCCAATGGAGGCATACAAAGGGCACATAAATTCCCTGTGGAAGTGACCAGTGTGTGTATCCATGCTGTGGGTCATCAACTCTCAACCTAGGGCCTGGCACCCTCTTTGTGCTCTATAAATAACTGCTGAAATATAGGTTCATCCAAGAGGCAGTCCTGTAGGCATGGGACAGGGAAAGAGAAATTCAGGTGAAAAATATTCACGATGTCCAGTACTCAGTGTGTACTCTGCAGAAGAAGCAGCCTTGGCCAATAAGGGGATCTCAATGGAAATCAACTTGAGTTTTGATGTTAGAAATAATTTTCTATCAAAGTTGCCCCATGATAGTATAGACTGCTTTACAAGGGGAGTCATATGGGTGACTGGGACTAATGATCCTCAAAATCCTTTCTGAGCTTGAGAGTTGGAGTTCATAAATGAGACTGTGTGGGGCTCCAGAGATTTTTTATCTAAGCAGAAAAAAATTACTCTTGAATTCAATGGTTCATCTCACGTCAGGTCGTCTTGTCCCAGTGAACACATTGTGTGGCATATAGAAATGTGTCTTCAGCAAAGATTTCAAAGAATAGTCTCTTACTGGTGTTTGTAGAAATCCAAGTTTTAGGGGGGCACGTGAACTTTCATTGTGCACACACTGTGAGAGGACCACAAGTTCTTCATGACCGAAGGCAGACACCACAGACCTACAAATACAGAACTATCCTAGAGAAAAGGGAGCCTAGCTACCATCTTCAGGTTTATACTGTTGCCTTTTAGTTCCTACTTCTGCTACACCTGGTCCTACTAAAATTGGAAGCCCACAGACCTTTCTTCATTCAGGTTTTTTTACTAATGCTCAAACTGTTTATTGAGAGATGGTATAAGGAGGTCCAACTCCTACCATAAAATCCCTGGCTATTGCATGGGTTTACGTATCTATTATTTACATGTGCACACACACAAACAAAACATTCTATACATCTGTCTTGTGTTCACAGATTGAACCAGGGATGGGTGGAGGGGAGACATCTGGTGCCTTGACAGTTGTGGAGCAGTTCTCAAGTCAGCTGTCTGCTGATCCTCCACCCAGTCGTCCCTTTAGAGTAATCCTTCACTTGCCAGCCTGCAGCAGCTTGGGGAGCGTTGGCTAATTTGTTGGGTGTGCCTTCTCTCTGAGTCCCTCATATAGAGAGTTACTTAACAAGGCTGGTAGAACAGGAGGTTATAAAATACAGATTTCTAAAGACCATGGGAAAAGAAAGGAGAGCTATCAGGAGTCTCTATCTGCTCCTTTTCTCAGTGTATGTGGAGAAGCCCAGCTGTGGCCTGTGAGTGGGGGAGGGGGAATAGGCCTCAGGGAGAGGAGATACTCAGAGGAGTGTGGGAATGAGCAAGCTGCTTCTTGTTTGCTGGGAATGAAGCCAAGTTGGAAGGAAGCCTGGATGTAAAGGAGCTGACAAGCAAGTACTATATGGCCCAAGCTGCACGCCATCTCCCTCCTGAGATGTATTATATGCAAGCTAGACTTTGCATATGTATATTACATATAGTACACATTCCATACCGCTCTGTGTATATTTTAAAAGCAAAAATTGAGTGCACACAGGGGGTCCACCTCATGACAAAATAGCAAAACTTGAGCTCCAGGTAGATGCGAACTGTCACAAAAAGGAGGGAATCTGCAAATATGAGTTCTGTTCAGCTTTGTGATCCAAGGAACAACCTCTCACCCTATAAGAGGACACAGACCCTGCCCACAGAATTTTTAAGGAAGACAGGTCAAGTTATTTTCCTGCTTTGTGGGGAAGGTTGGATGTGGTGGAGGAGAATCGACACCAAAAGATCCATTCTGAAGCTACCGTAGTGGATAGCACAGTGCTCTGTGTTGGGGCTTAGCATTTGTTGATCCTTTCCCCCTCCCTCTAAGTACATGCTCATTCCAGATTAATAGTGCTATCTGTGCTTCCTGGTATATGCAGGGTAGAAGGCATGTGTGTGCGGGCACACACTCACACATGCATGTGCACATACACCTCTCTCTCTGTATAAATTTAAATGCCAAGGAGAGCTATGGATGATCCCTCATATGGACCATCTAACTTCATTTTCTGATTCTATAATAATAAATAGCAATGATTCTTGTTCTAGTCATCATAGTGATCGCTGCCATGGCTTGAGATCACTTGACCAGGAGTAGACTTTTCTCATTCTATTGCAGAATGATAGGAGGAGCACAGGCCTTTGAAATCCAAAGGCCATAAATTCCATCTGCACTCTGATCCCTTCCCAGTTAGGTGATCTTGGGACACTTATTTGACTTCTCTGAACCTACATCTTATTGTTTTTAAATCAGGGACACAATACTGAGTTTGAACACTTGTATGGAGTTGACATGATGCATTAATGATCTACACACATGAAATGGCAGTGATATTTACCCCTCTCCATGAGACTGTTCCAGGGACCTTGAATGGATCCCCCAGGTCACGTGCCTGATTTTCCCACTACCCTCTCTTAAAGGAGCCTTAAAAATCACTCAAAACCCCAACTAATTTGCTGTTTGACAGTCAAGAATGTATGTTTTGAGCCAGTGTCTCTGTTCAGGAGGCTTTCTGACTTGACTGAACTCTGTCCTCTTTGCCTACTCCTAACCTAGTTGTCTTCATCTCCATCATCAGCGGGTCCCCAGCAGGTCTTTATTAAGCAGCACTCTCTGCTTGGCAGCAACTGCGCAGAAAAACACTTTCCTGGACTCTGAGTCCCCAGGGGCCGTAAGCAGACCAAGCATGCAGAGCAGCATGTAGAGGAAGTGCCAGAGGAAAATTTGCCCAATATGTGACAGCACGGTGCTTACATTCAGGGTCATCCCTAGAACTGCATGTTGGACAACCTGGAATGGGACAGAGACCCTCCAGACAGTGATGGTGTTAAATAACATTGATCTGCGCGTGAGAAAGTTGTTCCTTTTCAGTTTTCTTTCTTGCCTTCTGATTAGGAACAGGAAAAAAAAAAAATCTAATTGTAGTAACGATGTCTTTAACACCTGGCTAATGCTGTCAGTCTCCTTTGTAAACAAAGGGAGAAGGCGTCAGACGCAGAGCCTTTGGACATACACCAACATCTAGCTAGAACTTGGTAATCTTGCTTTGTTTATATCTCTGTGTGTCTACTATTTTGTAAAAGATTTTATCCTTTAGAGCAGTTTGTGATCACACTAACATTGAACAGAAAGTACAGCGAGTTCCTATGTACTCCCTGCCTCTCCACCACCAACATCTCCCACCAGAGAGGTATGCTTGTTACAACTCATTAACCAGTGCTGAGACATCATTATTACCCAGTCTATAGTTTATATTAGGATGTATTCTTGGCTTTGTACCCTCTCCAAAGGTTTTGACAAATGTATAATGACTCATACCCACCATTATAGTATCATATTCTGTATGGCTTTACTACCCTAAAAATCCTCTGTGCACCAGCGTTTATTCACCTCACTGCTTCACCCTGAAATCCAGGCCATAGAGTTGGGCCTTTTCCAGAATGTCATGTAATGTCATGTAATGTCATATATTTAGAGCCATACAGTGAGCAGCCTTTTCACATTAGCTTTTCCACTAAGTAATATGCACTTGGGTTTCCTCTGTGACATTGAAGGGTTGTTGTTTTTCTTTCTGGTGCCTTGATAGAACATTTCTTTTTCAGCCCTGAGTAATATTCTATTCTATGGTAATCCCATGGTTTGACCATGTTTATGGCAAGTAATACCAACTTTTTAAATTTATGTGAGAGAAATCTCCTTGGTAATAAATATATTCAAGTAAAAGTGTGAGACAAATGTTAAATTTGAAGAAAATAGTAGTATGGGTGGGATATATCAAAAAATATAAATGACTAAAGTTTAAGTAATGCCGACCTGAACAGCACACCTTAAAATAGTTCTGAAACATTTGTAGACACCAAAAAGTACATGAGGAAGGGAATAAAATGCAGAGTTCCAGGCCATGGCTCCAGGATTGTGTTCTGGAATCTGCATTTGGAACCATGGGTTTTGGCAATTGCAAGGTAGGGGATCACTCCAAGAATACTGTCTATTAAGAAGCAGCCAAATGTGGGGAAGAAATGTGACTACGAGACCTTAGGTTTTCAGACAGACAAGGAACAGAGGCAGGAAAGGACATTTCTTGTGTCTTTCTCTTTCCCTATCTCAGTGACCTGAGAGCAGCAGGTTCCAGACGGAATGGCTGCCAGATGGAAGTCAAGACCATGCTGGACTGTGATGATGAAAGAGACACTAACTTTGATTGTAGTAAGACACTGAGGTCTGCGGGTTTCTCTGCTACCTAGTTAACGTTAATTTTCCTAATAGAACCACACATTCCCACTTCTGAGTTATGTTCAGAGGGTATTTGAGTAAACTCAAATCAGGGACTTCCCTGGGGAAGTCCAAGAGTCCTAGTGCACAGCAACAGATGGTAAAAACTCCGTCCCTCACAACTCGCCAACTATCAGCATTGAAGCGCTTCAGCTCAGAATAGCACATCTCTTGCCTACGACTCACTCTTTGTCAAACTACAGCAAGGATGGGTTCCTGTAGGGACAGGAGTTCAGGGGTGGGTGAATTTTAGCAGATCCCTCCTAGCTTAGTTGTGTGAGTCAAACCAGGTAAGACAGGGCAAGCACTGAGAGCACCGCCTGACACTGCTCAGAAAGTACAGGTATTAGTTCCTGTTATAGGCTCCTTTGTAAAAGGAGATGTTTGTGCCCGGGAACACCCTTCCAGCTCTGTTGTCCTCATCTGTGTTATCTCTGGGGAAGCAGCGCCTAGGGCTGGTGGAAATCCAACTTCTCCTTTCACTGAAAGAAGTCTCCCTAAAAAAAATGCCTTTAGAACTGAGTGCTAAAGACCAAATGGGGAAAAGAATTTGGAAAATAGGAAATGAAGACCAGTCCTCATATAGGAACAATGGAAATAAAGAGTAAAAAATGTTTTTGGAGAAAATTAATGTGGTGGAAAAGAATGTGAGGCTTTCACAATGGATCTAAAGCCAAAAGGCTGAGAAACTAAACTATAGGCTTTTAGAACTAAAGTTTCTAGTGTGGAAGGGAAAGAAATTGCTCAAAGGAAGGAACAATTGGGATGAGGGAAAGGCGAAAAAGAAATAAAAAAAGAAGGGGGAAATATATATATATGTATATGAATAGCTGGGATAATTGTACTGCTGATGAAGGAACAGTTAATGCTTAATTTTTTTTGACCAATTTTGCATGCTTATATCTGGTAATCTGAACAACTAATTTGAAGATAACAATATAACAACCATTGGTGAATTCCTACCATCTTGTCTAGTGAAGCGCTGTATCATTTTTACTGGGTTTTTAAAATTACTCTTTATTCTCTTTAATGGTTTGATCAATCTTGGATTCTTACATCTGGAAACCTGAGCAGCTTCACTGAAGATAACAATATGTAATATAACAACCACTGTTAATCCCTAGCATTTTGTTTTGAAACCTTGTATGATTTTGATTGTTTTTGCTTTGTATTGTTTTTGTCTATGTTGTTATTTTTTATTCTCTTTAAAATAAAAAAAAGAACTAAGCTTTCAAGTCTTAGTGTTGCTGTATCAATGTGTGACCTTGGATGAGTCACTTACAGACTCAGAATCTTAGTTTCTTCCACTGTAGAGTAAAAACGAGACTAGTACCTTGTCCCAGAGGTTGCTGTGAGGCTTGAATGACATAATACATGCAAAACTGTTAGCACAGTGCGGAATGCAAGCATACAGTAAAATCAGAAACACATATTCTGCCTTTCTTCCTTTTATTCTTCTTTTTTTTTTTTTTTTTTTTGTATGTGTGTGTGTGTGTGTGTGTGTGTGTGGTGCTGGGAATTGGATCCAAGGACTTTGCACTAAGCTACATCCCTGGCTGTTTTTTAGAAATCTTTTTAAAATTTCGAGACAAGATTTGCTAAATTGCCCAGACTGGGCTCAAACTTGCATTCCTCCTTAGCCACCCAGAGTGCAGGGATTAGAGACATGTGCCACCATGACCAGCTAACATTCACTCCTGATGTTACCTGAGCTCTTCAAACTTCTTTTGAGAATTTCTGCCTTCATCTGTGTAAGGCTTTGGGCTGCTGACCACAGGAGGTATATACAAGGGGTAGATGAAATTAAATATAGTCAAGCAGTGCCTGTGTGCCCTGGAGGAGGAGGGAAGAGTTCATTGGGATGGCACAGGATGATGTGACCAAGAAGGAAGTTACAGGTGTCACCTAGGGTCTTGTGCATCTCCCTATCTCCCTACCTCAGTGATCTGAGGGCAGCAAGTTCTTGATGGAAGAGTTAAACCCATGGAACTGTGATGTGAAGGAGATGCTGACTCTGGTTGTGTTGATGCCCAGCTTTGGGGGTTTCTCTGCTACCCAGTTAATGCATGTTGAAATGCACTTCAACTGTGGAAAAATTATCTCATAGCTATGCAAACCCTTTTTTCAAGAGTATAAGAGAATCATTATGATGAACAAAATCAAGAACCTTCTCCTGATGCCTCTTGTCAATAAGCATGTACTCAATCAACAGATAATCAAAATACAATTATAGTCATTTGAGGATTTGTGAAACTTTTTGAACATTGAATAAGGTCTAAATTCTAAGAAAACAACACAAAGAAAACAGCAAAATTAATGAATCAAAGAGTTGGTTCTTTGAAAGAAGGAATAAAATTGATAAACCTCTAGCCAATCTTATCGAAAAAAGGAAAGGACCATATACTAGCCCATAGAACATGCTTAAGTAAATGAAAAAGAATTGCAATTATCCAATGCATATTATTTAACCATAGTGCAATGAAATTGGAAATTAATGGTGAAAGAAACTGCAAAAAATCCATAAACACATGGAAATTAAATAACACCCTCCTGAACAACAAATGGGTCACAGATGAAATTAAAGAAGAAATTAAACAATATATACAATCAAACAAAAATGCAAATATAACATACCAGGACCTAGATATGCAATGAAAGTGGTCCTAAGAGGGAAATTTACAGAAGCTTATACCAGGAAAACAAAATGAACACAAATAAACAACCTAATGCTGCACCTCAAGCTTCTAAAAAAAGAAGAGCAAGTCAAGCCCAAAGCCCATACAAGTGAGGAAATTATAAAGATTAGAGCAGAAATTAAGGCAATTGAGACTATGAATAAGGTCTAAGTTGAAGGACATTGGACAAAGTAATTGTCTGGGTCATGAAAGATGGAGAATAATGGAGGAACTGTTTCAGATTGAAGGAGTTTAAGGAGATATGGCAACTAAATACAGTTGTTATCTGGATTGGATTCTGGGCCAGATGAAGGACATTAGAGGGACCATGTTATGGTTTGTGTCTGGATGTCCCCCCAAAGCCTCATGCAGTCATGGGGTGGGCTTCAGGAGTTTATGATTGATTCATGGTCCAACATTGGGATTATGGGGGTGAGTGCTACACCCGCCCTAGGGCAGGTAGTTTGCATACAATGTAAGGCAGGGAGAGAGGCTGCTTGCCTCACTCCTCCCTTGTGCTCTTGTTGCTTTGCTGTTTTCCACTGCCAAACTGTTGACCTCTGACCTGTGCCACTCTGTCTTGGAGCCAGCTGAGTATGGACTTAAACTTCCACAAACTGTGAGCTAAATAAACCTTTCCTTACTTAATTTTGGGCATCGGGTGTTTTGTCCCAGCAATGAGAAAAAAGTAACCAAGGCAGACCATTAATAAAATTTGGAATAAATTTAGTTGGTAGGTTAGTTAATTCAATAGTACATTTGTTAACAGTGTTATACTAATGATAAATTCCTGGTTTTGGTTACTGCATTATAGTTATCAAAGATATTAATATTTGGGCAAGTTGGGTGAATAGTAGAGGGGAATTCTGTGCTATTTTTATGGATTTTAAAATATAAGTTTGAAATTATTTCAAAATAAAAAGTCTAAAAATAACTTAAACAAGGGGCACTTTCTTATACTTGGCAAAATTGGGAATTTCTAGTATGGAAAAAAGGGTATGCACTTTATGGATAGAGAAACCTGACTAGAATCCAGGCCTTAGCATTTAACAACTCTGTGGCTTTGGGAAGAAAACCAATTAATTCCTCTGAATTTCAGTGTTTTCCATGTGAGGCATAGAGCTAATAAAAAATACTTTATAGAACTGTTTTGACTTACCATAGTGCATGAAAATGGCTCTGAAGAAATGCTAGTTTCTTTCTGCTCTCTCCTGCTTTGTCCACAGCAGTGATAAACATCCAGGTGTAAGAACTAGGGACTAAGTACTTTGTGAATGATAAAGCTACACTTGGGCAATGCACAGTGTCCCATGCATAGGAAGTGTTCCCAATGTAGGATTGTAAGCATGTAAATAGTTAGTAATCATCAGCATAAATAGCATAAATAACACTGGCCCCTCTTTTTAACCTGGTACCCCCAAAGGAATGTTTTGGCACACAGAGTGGGTATGGATTGTATATTTTGATTCATCCTGGGGCAGTCCCTCCAAGGGCCACAGACTTAAGCTTCCTGGAGCAATGTGCTACTTTCAGAAGGAAAAGGTTGGCAGCAGTGGGGCTCTCGGTTCTCCAATGTGTTTAGAAAACAACTGCCAAACCCGGCAGCTGCAGGTGAGTGAGAGCAGGGTGAGTGGGTGTGCGGAGGTATCACTCCTGTTGTGTGTGTGCTTGTGGGAGCACATAAGTGAGAGGTGCGAGGTGGGTGTATGTCTGGGCATGAAATACAGCGTTTAAGACAGCAGGAAGAGATGCTGAGGGGGTTGGTCTACTTGGTGCCCCTGCATTTTCTGCATCTTTCTTCCAAAGAAAGCCTAGAGCTCTGGTCTTTGCAAAGTTGATGCTAACATTCGACACTATCCATTGCCACATTTCTTGCTCTAATGGAGTAGATGTTATGATTTCAAAGGTTTTTCACCCCCAAAAGTAAACACTTATTGGAAGGTGGCCCTAGAGAGAGGTTCCTTGTGATTTAAACTAATTTTTCATCCTTCCTATGAATGCAGTCCAATTCCAAAAGTATTTGTGTAACACGATGCTTGGAATTTGCTTCAAAATAATCCAGTGGCTGTCGATGAAACACAGCTGCCCATGTGTGTAATTGCTGAACCTGATGAGTACATGACATTTATCCTACTGCTAGGACTTCTGCTACTTTTATATATGTTTGGAGTTCTTCATAATGAAAAGATATGACCTGTGAATCCAGAAGTCTCCTTATTCTCTAATGCATGAATCACCAGTTCATATTTCCATGGCTGGGAGTGATGGGCAGAAATCCAAACAGGTGCAGTGATCTGCTTAAGGTGGCAGGCACAGCACTAACTCCTGTTATCTGCCTGAGAAATACCATTGAGCCCATCTCTACCTTCCAGGAGGAAGAAAGCCTTCCTCTTCCTCTTGTTTTCCAGCCTCAGAACTATGCCTCCATTCACTTCTTAACACATTAATATATTTTTGTAAAGTGTAGAATGTTTAGAGATTACAAGAGATCAGGGAAGAATTGAGAGAATGAGGGTGAATTCATGGTTAATTTTAATTTCTAGTGAATTTAGGGCTAACCCAACTTTTATTATTTTGTTTTTTTGTTTTTTTTGAGACAAGGTCTCACTATGCAGTTCAGGATGGCCTTGAGCTCACTTTGTAGCCCAGACTGGCCTCAAACTCACAACAATCCTCCTGCCTCAGCCTCCCAAGTGCCGGGATTACAGGCGTGTGCCACCACACCCAGGTTTTATTTCAATTTTTATTGAAAATCTTTACAAAATTTGAGTCCACTCTGTAGCACACTTGGACATTGCCCAAAATTTCTTTTATGCCAAAAGTTTGTTTTTCAAAGGTAGGTTCTGTGGTTAGAGAACTCACAGGAAATGGAGTCCTGGCTTCACAGACCACAGGATATCTTTTTTTTTTTTTTTTTTTTAACCACAGGATATCTTGTAGAAGCTGGTGGCTGGGTTTTATTTTAAGTGTGATATCATCTTATTTTATCTTTCTTCCATATGAGTAAAACTTCTAGTTTATTCATTCAGAAAATATACTTGTTGAGCAACTGCTGTGTGTCAGAATTATGTGGGAGGTTCTAGATGCCATGGTGAACCAGGACATGCCTATATGCTCTTGGAGATTTATTTGCCAGTCACGTGACTACAGGTGGGGCAACTAAGAGACAGCATGTCAGGATTATGCAGTGCTATGGGAATGCAGGCTGGAGGACTGGGGAAGGCTTCTCACTGTGGAGATATATCTACAGTGGGCCTGAAGTTGGCTGAGGTAAGACAGTAGAATGCATTTCTGACAGGAGGAGCCTCTCCAAAAACACAAGGAGAAAAAGAGAAGCGTGACCCTTGGAAGAACAGAAAGGCCCGGTGCACTTTACTATATAAGCACTTGCTCATCTTCCTTTCTGTGCACACTCTGGCCTCTAGAGTTGTCTCTGCCTCTCTGGGGCATTAGCTGGAGAAGCTGTGAGTCTCATTCAACTTGGAGACTTTCTCTGTGGAAGGGAGCAGAGAGGTCCCGCCACTTGGGGTAAACATTGTGGTAAAAAATATCTCATGTTGCTGGGGAGTGCAATGAGTTGACAAAGAGGAGTGCAGAAGTCCAAGAACTGTAAGCATATACGTAACTGCTTACAGTTAAGCAGGTTTTATTTCAATTTTTGGTGAGAGGCGAAGGCCTGTCAGTCAGCAGAGGGATGACAAGGGCTACAGAAGTACCCCAGGAAGTTGGCACAGTAACTGGTAAACAGTATCTCATTCAAGATCCAGGAACACTTTTTTTCCCACCAGAAGTCTTACCTACAGGCCATTTTCTGGATAGAGAGCCAAAAGAAAATGGCTATGTGATCTCTGCCCTGCTCTGCTTATTAGGTTTTCCCCATCTCTTTAGACTTGCTCCTATCCATGGGGATCTGGAAGACACAGAACCAAAGTAGTGTGGGTTGCTTTTTTTAAACACCACCACCATGCTAAAAGATGTTACCGAGTTTTGTTTCTCACAGAATAACATAATTTGAGAATGGGATCTTCTTTAATTTTTTTTTTTTTTTTTTTTTTTTTTTTTTTTTTTTTTTT
>NW_004955453.1:16841067-16860940 GCF_000276665.1 Chinchilla lanigera
TGGTTTTTCTCCGGTACCGGGAACCGAACTCACGACCTTGCGCTTGCCAGGCAGGCGCTTTTTGCCGCTGAGCTAAATCCCCAGCCCCTCTTCTTTAATTTTTGAGATGAGAGAATTAAGGTCCAAAGTGGGTGAGTAATGTGTGGGTGTCACTGTTACACATGTGCTGGTCTAACTGAGGTAGGATAGACATGAGGCCTCCACTCTCGTGGAGCTTACAATCTAGAGGTGAAGCCCAGCAGGATTATGGATCCTCAAATCCTGACGGCAGCACAGACAGAATTGTAGTGGCCTTGGCCACCAGCTGAACTGTGCCAACTTCCTGGGGTACCGCGGTAGCCCTTGTCATCCCTCTGCTGACTGACAAGCCTTCACCTCTCAGATAACATCCATAATTTCTTGACCAAATTGCAATTCCTTTGAATTTCTGCTTCAAGCATTCAAGGATATCCTTTTCCTTTCACTTGGTGATGTGTGGCATTCAGTGTACCCCCAATAGTAATAATATCTGTTCTTTGCCTGATGCCCCTCTACAAACTCTATGACCTCTCAGTAAGTAATTATGAATGAGTTAAGTGTAAAAGGCAGAATACAGCCATTACGCTCCTGGAATACAACAGGTCTTCCCTGACAGTGGTATGCAGTAGAGGTTGTCATCCTTTACCCCTGCATGGAAGAGAGGTCTCCTCAGAAGAGCCAAGTAACTTGTCTATTGGCTGCAGAGCTTGGCTTTGGATTCAAGGCTCCTAGCTCCAAGTCCAATGCTCTTTCTACTATTTAATCAAACATAATTAAATTTAGCAACTACTTTTCAAGAACCTACATAGCATGGTGCTAGTGCTAGGCAAGCAGGTAAGTAAATATGATTCCTTCTCTCAGTGACCTTTTAGTGTAATGAGAGAGGTAAGTATGAGGGCAATAACTGTCATCACGATTATGATGGAAAGATATCCTTGTTGCATGGGCAGAAAGAAAGGAGGGGTTAGTTCTGCTTGAGAGACTCAGCGGCAGGCGGCTTCACAGACAGAAAAATGAGAACCTCTAGCTAGCGGGAGGAAACAGGGAAGAGCTCACCAGAGATGAATGAAGGGGGGCCTGTAGCACTTAAAAAGATGAGGTGGTATGGTACAGTGAGGTAGTGTAAGACATGAAGGAAGTACACACGAAGAGTAGTAGGCAAGGACCAGAGGCCCCTGAACATCCCCATTTTGTTGCTTCCCCCAAGGTATCCCTTGCAATGAAGAGGTGGGAGAAATCTGGCCCACAGTGGCCTCTCGTAATAAGGGGCAGTTCTCTCTCTTGCTTTTCACTATCACGAACAAAAGTTAAATCTTCCCAGCACAAGGACAAGAAAGAACTGCTGGGGTTTGGACCTGACACCTTGGTTCAGCCTCCAGCCTTACCACTCCAATATCCCAGCAGATATTCTGGCCAATCGCTACTATCTGCCGTACCTTGAACACACCCCAGGGTTCTCTGCTTTTTGATTGCTATTCAGAGTCTTCCTTTCCAGGAACTCCCTTCTCCTCTTCCTGTACCATCCCAACTCCCAAACTCCTCCCAGCTCTACCTCACCATCAGTTTGATGATGCCTCCCACCTGCACTTTAGCTCTTCTGATTATAGTATTTACTTGCAGAGGCGGCTTACCCCATCATCATTTGGATTTCGATTTCCCTCTCTCCAAAGAGGAGGGCTCAAGGGAGCTTGTCCCACATGTCCCGTTCACCTTTGTATTGCCTAGCATCCGTTGGGGCTCAAAAACGTAACACATTAGTGCAATCCAGGCCAATTAGGTATTTGAGTACTTTCATAGAGCTACTCAAGAAAACATTTCCCCCTTCTAACCAGTTTTTTCCCTTTACTGCTAATGTGGGGGAGGGGAGAGCTAGCAATCATGTTTTTCACCATCTCTATGGCTAGCACATTGCCCTCCTCATCACTCTTTCAGCACACTGAGCATCTACAGTGAGATTCCTGGGGCTCCCTACACTAGAAATCTATCTGGGAGCAAGCACACAAGTCCCTGCCCTCAAAGAGCTTACCTTCATGCTGACAGTCTAGAACTGAGACACTCAACAAGTCAACTGACTAACTGTCTCCCAGGGTATCACATCCTGAAGAGAGGAAATGGCTGAGACACTGTTATAGACTATTGAAGGACAAGAATAAATAACCACGAAATGTAATGTGGGATCCTTCAACCAAAAACTAGGAGGTCAGTGGAAATCCAGTGGAGTTTGAATGGCATCATTAGTTTGCACTGTAATTTCTCGGCGCAGTGTATATTAAGATGTTAACATGAGACGCGTAATAAGGACTGTATAGAAACTGCACTGTTTTTTACAACTTTTCTCTAAATCTAGAAACAGTTTTTGACAAAAAGAGAAAAGAAAAGAAACCTGGGCATAATCCTCAATCTCTCTTCACACTTTTCCATCAAGGGCATTTTTCAATGAGCATGTTCTTCTGTGGCTTACATCCCAGACGTCTCTTCTGCCCATCCACGTCTCTGTATCTAAATTGCCACATCTCCGTCTGAACTACCCTCAGCTCCTTCCTGATTACTAAGCTTCTATTTTGAGTCCTGGCTTTCCTTCCACTTGTGTTTTCTCCATTCTGTTCTGTGGCATGGTTGATTATTCTTACCTTAAAATTCTTCCACAGATTCCTCTCTTAGGACCATGCCCAACGCCATGACTTGTTTTACAAAGTGACTCATAAGCCAGCCTCTCTGTCTACTCCTCCAGACTCATTTATTGCCTACCTCACTTTCCATCTTTCACCGTGTCCTCCCTACAGATACTGTATCATTTGTTTCAGGTTTAAAAGAGCAAATTTCTTTTGCTTTAGGTTGTGGGCCCTATTTCCTGTGCTTCCAAACTCTCTCCTCCACATATGAGCTGTCTGCCCCCCACCTGGTTAACTTCTCCCATCCTTCAGAAATCCCTGGCCCTGTGTATGGGTTGGGTCCTTCTATGAGGCTCTGCAGATACCTACATTCATTCAGCTGATCACTGCCCTCACCCACTGCATGCCATTGCTTCTGTATTCCCCTCCAGACTTTAATCCCCGCAAGGGCAGATGTCCTCCACATTGGAACAGTTGCTTCCCAGCATCTTGCATGGAGGTTGGGATGCTGAGGATGAGGAAAACCAACTCAAAACATTACATCATACAGTGATGACAATCATGCTACATGCTCAGGACTGAAAAATATCCCAAGATGCAGGACTTACAGTACTAAAACTGGGACAGTCCTGGACAAACCTGGACCACAGATTACTTTAGAAGAATGCTCCAACTAACTACATGTAGACTGTTAAACCCAAGAGCCCAAACTTCAGTGCTCAGTGTCTGCTTGCTCAGTCAGTTGACTAATGGATGCCTTTTCTCACACTCCAGGGCACAGCAGCATGGTACCCAGACCAATGTGGTTACTCTGGTCCACAGACCACACTCGGAGTAGCAGAGGAGCCAACAGTTGTCATCTTTAGATGCTAGAATTATCAGGGGGTAATTTTCCTGATGCCGGCCATGAAACCAGATCAATTAAGCCAACCTGTAGGTGTAAGACCAGGCATCAACATCAGCATTTTTAACTTCTCCCATGGATTTCCAGTGTGCAGACAGCATTGCAAATCCTAAGGAGGGGAAAGGGAGAAAAATATCACTTGATGATAAAGGCTGATTGATTTGTCCAGATGGGCTAAGCTGTGCTGTTAAGAGATTTATTGGATGTAGAATCAGGAATCAAAAAGAAGGAGCTTATTTTGGAAAGCCTGGAGGCAAGATTCTTTAAAACTCAGGCTATAACTTGCATAGCGACTCAAGACAAGAACACCTGGTGCCTATTAAGGGTCTTTAGCTAAACCCTTGGTGGAGTCTCTCTGCTGATCACAACTATAACTCTCTTCAGCTGGAAGTAGCCAGATCAGTCCTTGACCATTGCCCGTGCACAGCAGTTAGGGGTACTTCTTCAGAGGGGGGAACATTAAAGATAGCTAAGTTAGGTAGAAATATTATAGGCAGTCAGACCGGCCTAGGCCCTCGAGAGGTCAATGCAGAAGACTACTGTGGCTGGAGGTGTATTCACTGAAGGCCAAGCTTCAAGAGAAAGAACTTTGGGGCCAGGGATGTAGCTCAATAGCACAAGCGCCTGCCTGGCAAGCACAAGGTCATGAATTGATCCCCAGTGCCAAAAAGAAAAAAGAAAAAGAAAAAGAACTTTACTCATGCATATACTTTCCCTAGGGATAAGCAGCAGCAGTAATTGATATTCTAAATAGGCATCAATTACCTTGGTGGAGGACCAAACCTCCCTAACTTGTCCCTTCCAGGAAAGTCCTTGTCCCATTGCTATGTGACTTGTTTCCCCATTTGATCCCCATTTAATCAATATTACCCTAGCGACCATACTTGTTGTATTACTTATTAGTTGACCATAGTTTTGTCCCACTTCACACCCATCCTGTGATTTGCCATTAGATCAATATTACCTAAACTACTATACTTGCAATCTTATTGATTAATTCCCCCTTTAAGCCCACCTCACCTCTTGGCTTTGCTCAATAAACATTCTTGAGAAGCAGGGCTGATGGGCATCCCACTTTCCGGGCTCCTTTCTGTCCCTCTCAGACAGAAGCTTTCTTTCTCTCAATAAATTCTTCCTACTCATACCAAAAAAATCAGGCTATAATGGTTTGTGTTCTTTGGACAGTTAGCAAGGGCTCAACAACATTTCCAGAGCTCTTGGAGCATTGCAGCTCAATATTCAATCTTGAGGTGAAGAAGAGGCCCACACTTTGACAGTACCAATGGGTGACAGCAGAGACCCTCTGATATTAGCAACCTATAGGTATCACAAACCCAGGCCTCTCCACTGGCCCTCTAACTATAGAGCATTTCCCTCATTTCTTTGCTTGCTCATGCTTACTAGCAGCTGTTCCAGACATTTTCCATTTACTTCAAGTTGCCAAGCAGATAACCTTGCCTCCTGCTTTCCTGAGAAAATTGGGGTCAGCCATTCCCATCTACCCCCTTGGCTTGTCATCACTCTTTTTATCTCTGCAACTGTCTACGTTTATCTAGGTTATTCCCTTCTTTATTTGAAGAGAAGAAGCACTGAGCCTCCCTCCCAAGGTGACACCACATTGGTGCTCTTTGTCCCAGCTCACCCTGAATCTTCCCTTTCTAGGTGGCTTCATGCATGACCCCCCTTTCAGCTGCATCTTCCTTCATGGGCACCTTCAATCCTTTTCTCTTCATGACATCCTTTCTTCTACACATGGGTGTATTCAGGTCTGGAACACTCTCTCTCTTTCATTTCCTCGTGCCCACTCTTGTTGTCCAGTTTAGTTTCCACCTCCAACACTGGCTGGAATGTTCTTTGAGAGGTCTCAGGTGATCTAATTGTAAAACTAAGTGGCCTTTTGGAAGCCCTGCCCTCTTTGCTACCTCTACATATTAAGTACTTCTGATGTCTTCCTTCTTGATGATATGCTTTACACTCTTGGTTCTCTCACTCTTAATGTCCATGTGCTGTGACTTAAGAGGACTGGGTGCACTACCCTACCCTGCTTCTGTGCAAACTTTGGGGCAGTCTCCACTTGGGATAATGAAATCAATCACATGACTGAATTGCAACCAGAATATTCTTCCTCCATCTCCCGAACTACCGCAAAAGAAACTAGAACAGAATAGTATAAAAAAAAAGAAAAGGCTATATTACATATAGGAAGGATTAGTACTGTCATATACCAGGCAACATTTCAGTGATGGACCCCATACCATGATGGTCCCATAAGATTGTATCACCTAGTGACATGATAGGCATCTTAGTCTGTGTAAAAGCGCACTGTGGTGTTTGCACACTGATGCAATTGCCTAATGACACATTTCTCAGGATGTATTCTTATGGTTAAGTGATACATGACTATTTTGTTAAATCTGTGCTTTAGCTGTGGATTAGTTATAAAGTTGGGATAAATGTTTCTGTTGTAGTTTGCCATTCTATACCACCAAGCTAGAAGTAGAAACAACCCAGACCTCTTAATGAACACAGTACTTGTAAGGGCAAAGGAAGATCATCTGCTGAAAACTGAGCCCTCTCCCAGGTTACTGTATCGCTACTGGTTTCACCAGTGCTCCCATCCTTGAGTGCTCTGTGACTCATCCTCCTATCCCTACTGAATCAGCCTTGAGGCCCTACTCTGAGGCCCTGGCATTCCTCCAGCACTTCTCCTTGCAGTTACAGACATGACTAATCAACCCAGATAGTGCGTCTAGCTCTTCTGCCCACTAGTTTTTCAAATTCCTCCAGGCCTCAGTTAGAATCCTTAACTATCCTTTCTGAGCTGCTATACAACCTCTGAAGAATTGTGGGGCATTTTCAAGCCTCAATATCCTTAGCTGAAAAGTGAAAATATTACTTTTCTCATAGGGCCATTCTCAGACTTAAGAGATATACAGAGATATAGAAAGAATTAATATAATATATAATGTAAAGCTGCATACATGAGGTACTGACACAAGTTAGGAACTCAGATGTCAGCTCCAATCTCATCTTTCATCAGTCACTGCTATGGGCTGAATGTTTCCCTGCTCCCAAATCCATGTGTGGACATCTAACTTCCAGTGTGATGGTGCTAGGAAGTGGGGCTTTTGAGAAATAACTGGATTTAGATGAGGACACGAGGATGGCACCGTTATAATGAGATAGTGTATTTATAAGAAGAGCAAGAGACTCAGACTTTTCTCTCAGCCATATGAGAACACAGCAAGAAGGCGACCTGGTGTTCTGGTCTCAGCTCCCAGCCTCCAGAACAGCAAGAAGTCAATGTTTGTTGTTTAACTCACCCAGTCAGCGATATTTTGTTATAGCAGCCCAAACTGACTTAGATACTCTCCTACCAAACCTTCTGTGGTACCCTGTTGCCTACTGATTAAATGTGTCAACTCTGGCCTTGTCTCTTAAGGGTCCTTCACATTGGCCACAGCTTTCCATTTAAGCCTTCACTTGCTGCTGATTTGGGTCATTTTGGGCAGTGGAACACCTGACCATTCCTCCAAAAGACAGGTGCAACCTTGCCTCTGTGTTTCTCCCCCAGGCAATTCTTTCCACTTGCTCCGTCCTTCATCACCAACAGTTATCACTATAGTACAGTGCTGCAGGGGGTGATCACAAGAGCTTACCTACCAGCCGGGGTTCCACCAGGGGCCTGGGAGCAGTCTGGGGTAGAACAGGAACATAGCAGGTGTCAAGGGCAGAAAGTAGATGGCTGCATGCAGTAGTCAGGTTCCTGGGGCCCAGGACAGAGAAGAGGGCAGGGTGTAGCCTTTCTGCAGTTCTGGGGGAAATGGAACTCCAGCCCACCATAGCTTTCTTGGAGGTCCAGGCTCCTGTACCATGACCCAAGTTCACTCATTCTGCTGGCTGGAATAAACTCACAAGCTCTAATATGTACTCTACTCCCACTTCTATACAAAGACTTATACCCCCTTCCTAGCCACTCCCATATCTCTTTTGGCCAGTTCCAGCCACCCTGAGCAACCTAGCCAGTCCTCTTGCATGTCTGCCCGAGTCCCAGCCCATCCACCAGCAGGATGGACACCACATGGAGCATGGGTACAGTTTTGCACAGAGAAGGTCCTTTCTCCCCTTTGGAAAGAGAAAGATTTTAACTGGCTGCCTTCTCTCATACCAGATGGGTATCTTTGTGGGCACTGTCACCCAAAAAAACCTCATCTTTGCTTTTCTCTCCCTTTAAGTGGCGGGAAGAACATAAACCTGTGTATGGTTGTGACAATCAATGGCAATTATCACCTGGAACATTCAGTAGTTCTTGGTGTCCTAAGGCCAGAAGGCTCATTCTGGGGAGTCTGGGCAAAGATGTACTTTTGTTTGGCCTTGTTTGGGTATGTAAAAAAAAAAAAAATCTTTTTTTTTTTTGGTTTTTTGAGACAGGGTTTCACTATGCAGTTCAGGCTGGCCTTGGCCTCAAACTTGCAACAATCCTCCTGCCTCAGCTTCCCAAGTGTTGGGATTGCCCATGTGTAACACCATGCCCAGCTAAAAATATTTTTTTAAATCAGGATTTCTTACACACACACACACACACCCCAGATGTGCTCATCTTGCAAACTCAGAAAATGGAATCAATGGGCCTCCTGCTCCTATGAAACAGTTTTGCACTGTTGCTGAGCAGTGACTGACCCTCAGTATGGGTAGTTTGCCTAAGTTGTCCCCAGTTCCCTTGTCTTGTCTGTGGACAATACTTAATATTACAGACATTGCCACTCTCTGTGCTGGTTGGTGAGCAGATGCTGTCTGGGGCTCCACCATGCTGGCCACTGCATCTTCTCCCTGGGAACCCCCTGTCCTTCCAATCACTAAAGGCTAATGCCCAGCCCCGCGGGTGGCCTCTGGGTCCTTTCTCACAGCCAGGGGATTTATTTCTATATGGTTGATAAAAACCTTGAATAACACACAAGCAGATGACAGTGTTCATGGCTTGGACCTTAACATAGAAGACAGGTCTGGTACACAGTGGGTTCACTGTTGATTGACTACTGACCCAGTCCTACCTGTCCCTTCACAGTGTCGGCTTCCTGTTCTTGGCCCTTCTCCTTTGACATGTACAGAACACAGCCCACCCTGGTCCTATCCTTCAGGGCCCCCTCCTCCTAACGCCCCCCCACAGGCCATGGGGTGGGGGAGGGGTGGGTGGTCCCTCGCTCAAGGCCCTCAGCAGCAAGCCGCCTCTTCCCAAAGCCTGAGGAGACACAGACACGGAGCCTTCTGCCACGTGGGCAGCCAGAGTAGACCGTGGGTGTCCTCCAACCCATGCTGCTTCTCAGACAATGGAGACAAGTAGAAAAGCCAGCTCAGTCAGGAAGCAGGCAGACAGGAGAAACTGAGAAATGGTACCAACTAACAACCATGATTGTGCCGTCACTTCTCTGCCTGCCTCCTCTCCCAGGTGGCTCTAGTAACTGCCTTCTTTGTCCCACTCCTTAGCCCTCTACCCCTGCACTTGGGGGCCCTTGCACTTGGAGAGGACAAACAACTGAGGATCAGAGAAGAGTTGGACAGAAACATGGAGATGTTGAATTTGCAGGGCCAGGAGGCATCCATGTGAGCCCCGGCCTGTGCTTGGTGGCTGTGGGACCTTGGGCAAGATGCTTCACCTCTCTGGGTCTCAGTTTTGGTAGCACTGACCAGGCTGGGCTAACGAGGCATCCAAGTCCGTGCTCTGCCAGCTCCTATTTTCTGGGGTTCCCACATGCTTTTTCACATACCTCCTGGGCCAGCAGTATTTCTCTGTTGAAATTGTTTCTCTCGCGCGCCCTCCCTGCGTCTCTATCTCACAGCCAGAAGCTCCTCTTCAAGGGCAACGCTCACTTCCTCTCCCTTTTAATCCCTGAGGCCCTAGAGGCACCGAAGGTGATCAGTCTGTCTTAGAACGCTGAATAGGGCGATGGCCAAGGGAGTCGGGGGACAGGGTGCTAGGGCTGTTACAGGTAGCAGCCATGTGGGGCTACTTACACAAGAAGGATGAGTGGGGGGCATCAGCTGAAATCCCAGTCTCCGCCGGATGTGGGGGAGGGGTTCGCTGTGTTTGCACTGAGACTCAAGCCTGGAAGCCCCCGCCTCTTCCCCTTCCTCCGCAGATGGTCCTAGGGTAACGCTGCCAGACCGAGCCGTAGAGGGTTGTGGATTCTGGTTCTAACTGAGCTGCCACCCTTTGAAATCATTTGGGAGTTTATATTCACTTGCCACCCGAGACTAACCAAATAACCCCCAGACGGGAACATTTCCCCCAGCTCTCCGGGAGGTGCCTCCCTTTGGCCAGGAGCTCAAGGCGCCTCACAAACCTCGTGGCAGCCTCCGCAGCTCCAACCCCTCCAGTTCCTGTTTCCTTTGTTTGGGGCGAGGGGTGGGCTGGGAGAGAGAGCAGGCTTCTCCACCCAGGCCTCTCTGAGGGGAAGGGCGGGGGCGCTGGGGAGTCGCCCAGCGGGGAGTGAGCCAGCTGCTCCTTGATTTAAGGAGTTGTTTTCGAGTCACCCCAGCAGGAGGCCCAGAAAGATGAGGAAATTAGGCACGTAACTCCCGGCGGCCCTGTGGTACCCTATTGCCCTGGCTGAGTCCCGGCTGATAATGGGGTCTCCTGGAGGGTCTCTATGGGATCCCTGGTGATACCAGCCTCTTATACTTGAGCGATCCAATAAGACCCAAAGCCCTAAGTCAGTGCTGGCCCCATAGTGGGCAAATGAATGAGCAAATGAACAGATGGATGGATGATCAGGAGGGCAGATGAGAATTTGAAAAGAATTGTAAAACCGCTACCTTCCCCATCTTAATGCCACTGTCTTGTCGAAGAGAAACATTTCTTGGCTGAACAGCTAGGAAAGAAAAGCGTGCTTTATAAGAGAAGGGGGAGGGGGGAGAGGAGAGAATGAATGGATTTTATGTTTTGACATATTTACTAAGAAATGTGGAAACTGCTTAGCACCTGCTAATTAGAGTCAGAGCAACCTGAATTCCCTGCGATGTGCAAATGCCCAGGGAGCTAGAGCCTGAAGGATGGTGGATCTTCCTGAGGGAACGATGGACTTTTTCCCATGGGGAACTGGGAGGGTGGAGATGAGGACCCAAGGGCAGGGCTGAGAGAGCAGGATCATTAACTTTGTACCTTAGATTTCTCAGCATCTCTCCCTGTGTTTGAAGTCAAGCACTTGCCAGAACGACAGGACACCAGGAAGAAGGGTTTGGTCTCTGCAGGCAACTAGAGCTCAGGAACTGCAGTAATGAGGTCAAGGGACTGGCCCAGGGTCCTCCCGGAGTTCTTTCTCCGTGCTATACCCAACTCTTATCTCTTTGAGACTCTTCACCCTGTGTTCCCCAGGCCCATCTAGAGGACAGCCAAGTGGTTAGGACTGCAGGCCCTGCATTCAAACTCCTGGATCCCTTTCTGATTTGGCGTTTGTGTACTGTGTCATTCAGGACTGTTCCTGGGCCTGGGAAATGAGAACAGTGCTTCTGCTCTGGGAGACGAAGACAGAGAATCACAAATTCGAGCCCAGCCCGGGCAACTTGGTGAGACTCTGTCTCAAAAAATTAAACAGTTGATGATGTAGCTCAGTGCAAAGGCCTTGAATTCAATCCCCAGTACAGCTACCACAAAGCAAAATAAAACAAAACAGTACTTTATAGGGTTGTAGTGAGGATTAAATGAGGTAATCCATCTAAAGACCCTGATGTTTGATAAAGGCTCAGTGAATGGAGGCTGCCATCTTTGAAGATTTTGGAGTCCAGTAGTCATGAGCACTGCAGCTCAGTTGATACTTAGCTGTGTAACTAGCTGAGTGAGGGTCAGTTCAGGACAGCATCTTGTGCTGGGTAGTTTGGGAGGATTTTAACATAGGACCTAGTCACAAAAATGCTGGTGAGGCTATATATGCGTGTGAGCAGGAGATGCTAAAATAGAGCAGAGATGCAGGTGAGGAAAAGGTCACCATCCCCTTGCTGCAGATGCACAAAGATTTGGGTTATTTTGGCCTGAGAATCCAGGCTTTCTGGTGAAGGCCAGGACCACCCAGGAGGTGCTCTTAAGATTGAGTGGTGGAAACCAAAGAGACAAACAACCACTGTGGAAGTTGCTACCTGAAGCGTGGAGGAACCACCGTGGTTACCCCTAACTTCCATCCATCCACTTGGCAATGGCACTGAAGTGCAGATTTCAGGCGTCAGTGCCCAGCTACGTAATGCAAAAGAGTCAAGGCAGGAATGACTTGGGCAAATTTCCTACCCTCCTGCACTTGTGAGTACTAAAGTTAAGAGAAGTAAGAAAGGAAGCTGATGCATGGTATGACTGTTGGGAGGACTAGACACAGGCATTCAAAGTCCAGAGTGCAATGTCTCGTCCTGTTTGAACCACAGGCTCATGCTATTTCTGCTCTCAATATCCAACCCCAATGTGACCTTTTCAGGCAGTCTTCCCCGAACTCTATGACCTTACCCTTTTGTGCATAGTTGCATCAGAGTGTTTCTCACATTGCAGTGTCTTTTGAATCAAATTGTCCCTTCTACTAGAGTATAGGCTTCTAGGAGTATCTCCCTCCCTCAACATAATTCTTGGACACAAACCCTGCATGACAACAGACAGCATATAACCATTCAAAAACAGTCTCCAAGCAATGCTGGAATTGTGGGATACAGTTTCCTAAAAGTGAGTTGCTAATGAGATTTTAAAGGAGGGCCGGGAAAGAGCAGGAAAGAGACTTGAAATTTGAAGGCCTGGCAGAGGCAGAGTCAAGGTCATATAGTGAGGAGTATCATAGTGAGGAGTATCAGGTCTCCAGGCTTTTAAGCAAATGGGTGATTGAAAACTTTCCTTTTTTCATTTATAAAAATTTCCACTCAGTGTGGAAATTTTAGAAAATTCAGATAAATAAAAAAAGAAAATAAAAATTATCGATCATACCAATCCTTAATAACAGTAAATATTTTGGGGTTTACCCACTCAGTCATATGCATATGGCATTTTTTTTTCTTATACAGAAGTGTCAGTCTGTTTCACAGCCTTTTTTTTTAACTTGACATTACTGTTTGAACAACTTCCCAAAACATTAAATGTTCTTTCACAGAACAAATTTTAAAGCTTCATAACAACTCATTGTATACTTTCACTTGATTTATTTAACCAATCCCCTTTTGGGGAATTTTAAGTTGTCTTTAATATTTTACTGTATTAGAGAATTTAATTAAGAAATCCATGTGGCCTAATCTTTTTATACATTGTCATTATTTCCTTGGAATAATTTCCTAGCAGTGGAATTGTTGGTCAACGAACAGACACATTTTTACAGCTTCTGGCAAAGATTGCCAAATTGCTTTGCAGAAAGCTTTTTTCTTTTTCTTTTGAAATCTATTTGCATTCTCCACTTGCTATAGAGGAAATGGTTCTGGATAAATTTACCAACACTGAATTCATCTAAAAGTCTTTTTGCCAAAAACTGATTCACCAAAATGTCCTATTTACAAAGTACTCAAGTAAAAAGACAGATAGCTAGCTAGCTAGCTAGCTAGCTAGATAGATAGATAGACACAGAGTAAGTAGATAGAGCAAGCCAAAGTCAATTCATTAAATAACCAGTTAACAAAATAAATAATTCAATAAATGTACTGAAAAACATAGTTATAAAGCTATTTTTCCTGTCGTTTTTGGAGATTGCCATCAAGTCTAAGTGGCCTGGTTTTTGTTTTGTCCTTATGGCAGCAGATTAAGGATGGCTTCACAAGGTCGTGAGTTCGATTCCTGGTACCAGAAAAAAAAAAAAAAAAAAAAAAAGGATGGCTTAATTGGTTGAAATAATGAGGATTTGTATGGGAACATCTTTGATATTCAAAAACTGTATTTCTTGTTGTTGCTTTAAATGGGAATCTTTCAGTGCTGATTTCTTTTTAATTATTTTTATGTCATTTTCTGTTGTCACATTTACAGAGTTTATTAATCATAAGCTAATTTTGCAGTATTGCCTCAGTTTGTTTCTAGCAATTAGCAAACAAAACTTAATATGGGATATGAGTGCTACTGTTACTTCTTAGCTCCCCTCTTATCTTACGCATTGGCTAGCATTTTCAGGTTCATAACCAATTTACTTTTTATCTGTCTTTATAATTTCATGTTGGTAATTGATGTCCGATGTAACTGAGGCATTCTGATGGTGTTTACTGTAGTGATCACTTGTGGATTCTTAGGCTCCCTTTCTGCTGCTTTGAAGAGTTTAGTCTTTTGTGTCCTTTAAATTGCTCCTGAGTCCTCATATGCAGCTACTCCTTGCTAGAAACCAAAATGTCAGAATTTCATACAAGGTGGGACAGTTTCCTTAATATCGCAGAATGTCTTTTAATTTCTTCAATTATATGCATTTGTAGCACTCACTTCTAATTCTGCAAATTGCAGATGTGTCTTAGTGCAGTTCTTATTTCAGCATTTCTCCTGTGAAGGGTTGTTTTGGACATTCTTGCATGCCATTTCCTATTTTTCCAATCTTCAGTCATTGGAGGCATTCTTTCAACTTCTCAAATATCACATCAGTTTTAATTTTGAATTTCTGGAATTAAATTGATGTGATTGTTTCTGCCCTTTTCTTGCTTAGCCTGTCTTCTGGGGTTTATAAAATTTGAAACCTATTATTGGTTGCCTCCTTTCTCAGTTACTTTACATTTACGGTGAACTGATATCCATATTTGGTGATTCTGCTCTGTCATGGATACCTTCTTTTTATATGTTGGTCAGTTTTGTCCAGAATTGTGAACCACACAGATTTCCTACAAGTTGCTACCAAAGTGATCGTATTTTCTTAATAGCATAGAAATTGTACCAGATGACCAGCAATAGCCCATAGCCACGTGACCAGAGAGAGTACTTGAGAAGCTCCCAGTGAATCACAGTCTTTATATCACTTTAGGATCCATAGGCTATGATTGTTATAAACCAATACATTTGTCACATTTGCCAGTTCTTAAACCAACTGGCTATTTAGTAAAAGGCGAAAAATGTATGTGATCTGAAGAGAAACCAGAGTATCTAACTAGCTATTTGGAAAACCCATGTTGTGGTGAATTGTTTTCTGATAAAACAGCTTGCTTTCTTAGGCAAGTCCCATGCCCTTGCTTCCTTGTCAACTATAGTGTTCTATGGCTGTATACCTGATGCTGTACCAAATGCTACAATCCCCGTGGCTTTGAACAGCAGCCATTTCTTTTCAGTCAGTTCTGCAGACGTGAAGTCCAGTATGGGTCTATTCTAAAGCTTGTCCTTTTATGCTCTAAACGCTTAGATGAACTAAGGTTCTTAGTTTTACCAGGTTTTTCGTATGTGGTAAATGCAACTTGTATATCATGTTTAAAAATTTGCCTGTCTCAAAGATTATGAAAATACTTTATTTTATTCTCTTCTAGAAGTTTTTAAGATTTTTCTTGCATATTTAATCCACTTAGAATTGATTTTTGTGTATGGAGAGAAGTGGGTTCAAGCTTCACTTTTTTTCTTTCCTGTATAGATATGTAATTGACATGGCACCACTTATAGAGAAGACCAGCTTCCTCTGCTGCCCTACAATTTCACATTTGTCGTAAATCAAGTCGTTTTGTGTCTGCATATCTGTACCTGTGTCTAGACATAACTCTGTTTAGCAGTCTCTTTCCATTCAATATAATACCACACTGAGTTAATCATTGTGACTTTATTATCTTGATTCCTGGTAACATAAAATAGCTTTGATCTTCTTCAAGATTGTTTTGGTTATTCTTGGCCTTTTGCATGTCCACATAAATTTTAGAGAAAAATATGCCAATTTCCACAGGAAGGGTGGGATTTTGATTGTGATCGCACTGAAATTGTAGATGCATTTGAGGAGGTGAGCATCTTCATATTTTATGAAGTTCCTCTTTTAAAAAACTTAGTAAATGTTATAGCTTTCAATATTAAGGTCTTGTGAGTCTTTTATAAAATTTAAGTATTTGAAGTTGTGGATGCTATTATAAGTAAAATAATTAAAAATTTTTACTTTCTAGTTCCACTCATAGATGGAAGCTGATTTTTTGAATTTTTTGTTGCTGTTGTTCATTTGTTTAGTGGTACTGGGGATTGAACCCAGGGTCTTGGCAGAGAACTATATTTCCAGCCCTTTTAACTTTCTTTTCTTTTTTTTGAGACAGGGTCTCACTAAAGCACTAAGTTGCCAAGTTGCCTAGGCCAGGCTCCAGTTGGTGATTCTCCTACTGCAGCCTCCTAGAATACTGGGATTATATACAGCTGTGCTGTGCACTGTCACACATGTTCAGTTAAACTGCTTTTTTGGAGGGGGTACCAGGAATTGAACTAAGGACCTTGTGCTTGCCAGGCAGGTGCTATGCCACTGAGCTATATTACCAGCCCCTGATTTTTATATTGACTTTAAAATAAAAGTTTTTGTCAAATTCACTTTTAATTATAATTTGTATATTATGTTGCTTTTCTTATACATGTATACAATGTGCTGACTACAAAGAATGTCAGTTTTTTTCTAATTCTTACACCAATTTATTTTCATGTTTTAATTCATGTGGCTAAGACTTCTCAGATACTATAGCTGAATGATAATTCCAGGTATCTTTCTCTCATTTGTGATTTTAGGATGAACTCATTCACTATTTCTTAAGTATAAATTTTCCTGTAGGATTTTTGTTGATAGTCTTTAATAGACTTAGAAAACCTCTTTTAGTCCTAGTTTGCTAAGAAGTTTTTTTATCATAAATGAGTATTAAATTATTAAATATTTTTTCTTCATCTATTGAGATGGTCAAATGACTTTTCTCCTTTGTTTAGTTTACAACAAGAACTAGATTGCTTGTTTTCCATTTATTAAACAATTTTTGCATTTGTATTCAAACTCACTTGGCCCTTTTTTATGTATCATTGGGTTCAATGAACTGATGTTGTGTTTAGGAATTTTGTGTATGTTGTTAGAATAGATTAGCCGGAAATTTTTTCTTTTAATATGTATGTCAGATTTTGATATCAAGGTTATTCTAGCTTCACAGACTATTCATTTTTAGTTTGCATAATATTAATATTATTTTCTTAATAAATATTTGGAATAATTTGATAAAGCCAGGTGCGACTAGAATTTTCTTTGTATGAGATTTTTAATTACATATTTAATATTTAGTAAATATAGAAATACTCAAGTTTTTAATTTCTTTTATGTTGGTTTTTTTTGGTACCAGGAATCAAACTCAGGGCATTACATTTGCCAGGCAGGTGCTGTGCCTCTGAGCTATCTCCTTGACCCTGTGTTGGTTTTATAAGTTGTGATTTTCTGGAAACTATTCCATTTCATCTAAATTTTCTAAAATTTTTGGTATAAGAATTTATAATATTCTATAGTTAACTTTTTATTGTCTGAAAGATTTGTGGTGGACTTAATTTTTATATGTGTAATATGTGCTTTCCTCTTTTTAGAGAGTCTTGTTAGAGATTTATGTTTTTGATTTTTATTAGTCTTTTCAAAGATACAATTTTTGGCTTTGTTGATTTTCTCTAATGTGCATTTGTTTTCTGTTTCATTAATTTCCAAACTTATTTTATGATTCCCTTCCCTCTACTTACTTTGAGTTTAATTTGCTATTCTTCTAAATTGTTCAGATCACTACTTAGATTTCAGCGTTCCTTTTTTCTCATATAACTGTATAAAGATATAAGTAAAACATAATTTTATCATACATTTTTGATATTTTTGTTATTAGGAATGGAAATTTGCACTGGATTTCTTCTTTGGCCAGTGGATTATTTGGAAGTTTATGTTAGATTTCTGATACTGTGACAAAATACTTAGGAAATCAATTTAAAAGGAAGAAAGGTTTATTTTAGCTTATGGTTTCAGAGGTATAAGTTCATAGTTTATTTGCCACACTGTTTTAGGACCTATGGTGAAGGATGTATCATAGCAGTGTGCATAGCAGAGGAAGCCACTGACCTCATGGTGACCAGAAAGCCAAGAGAGAGGGAAAGGGGTTTGTGTCCCATTATCCCCTTCAAGGGCACACCTCCAGTGATATAACTTCCTCTCACTTATCTCACAGCTTCCCAGCAGGGCCACAGACTGACAACCCAGCACTTAACATATAGGCCCTTGGGGGACACACCCAAGCCATAGCAGGATTTATTACTCAGTCTCCAAATAGTTTGTGGTATTCTAGTCATTTTTGTTGTTATGGATTCTTAGTTTAATTTGACATTGTCAGAGGAAATTCTGAATGATTTTAGTTCTTGGGATTTTCTTAGAATTTGCTTTTTGGTGCAATATGTTTTCAAATTTGGGAACTGTTTCATAAATACTTAGATTGAACATTGCATCATCATTATGAACTGTTTTAACTGTGTATGTAGGTAAAGTAGATTTTTAATTTTTCAGATCTTTCGTATACTTATAAATTTTCTTCCCAATTGTTCTATTAGTTATTAAGGGAATTGTGTTAAAGTTTCTCTCTAGGAAACAGACATTTTGTCTTTTTCTCTCTTTAGTTCTGTCAGTCTTTGGCTTACATATTTTAAGTTATATGAAAGGTATATGCAAATTAATAATTGTTCTAGTTTCCTGGTGGATTGACCACGTTATCACTATAAAATCATTATCAATGAAAAAAATTGACCCAACTCTCATTATGAAATGCACCATCATATTCATCACAGCATGAATCTCTAGTAGTGTTCATGCTGTAAAGTCTAGTTGGTCTCTTATCAGGGCATCCGTACAGTTTTTATCTGATAAGTACTTATAAAATATATCTTTTTCTATTCTTTACTTTTAATCATTTGTATTTTTATATTTAAAGAAAGTTGAATTGATTTTGATTTTTTTGTCTACTTTGACCATATTTATATTTTAGTTGACATGGCCCACTTATATTTAATGTACTTACTGAGATAGTTGGATTTATATTTAATATCTCTGCACTTGTTTTCTGTTTTTAATTTTACTCTACCTGTTTTATGTCTTTTCTTCTCCTTTCATATTAATTCAGTATTTCTTCTTCTCTGTTAGCTTTTTAGTTATACATTCTTTTATTCTTGTAGTCATCACCCTTGCTTACTACTTTAAGTTGGTACTTTTCCCATTTCTGAGATATTGCAAAGACCTTAGGACATTTACCTTTGTCAACTACCTCTGGCAGTTTTTGTTATTTTTAGAATAAATTTTAATTCTGCAAATATTTAAAACTCCCTAAGACATCATTGTTACTGTTTCATGCAGTCCCTATTCTATGTATTCATATGTTTACTCTTTGAGTTCTTCCTCATTTCTTCTTCCTCTCTCCATAAACAACTGACACACTGGCGGTCACACCATCTACTGACTTATGAACCAGGACTCTCAAAGCCCCTGGAGGAGGTGTAGCAGTGAGTCAGAACAAAAGCCCTGGGTCTGCCTGAGTGCCACTTGAACAACTCATTTACTATTTGTGAGCCTCAGTTTCTTTGTCTTGTGAAATCAAGATTGTACCCCTGCATGCTATCTTTCTTACAGGTATATTCAAACTTGGATGAGATAACAGATGTGGAAACACTGTGCAGCCTACACCAGAGATTATGAGCTGACCCACAGGTTGTATCATGCAGCGGACATGTTTTTGGCATTGGCAGAACAATTTCTTTATTAAATCAAGCCACTGTTCACAAAAAACATATTTCACATTAAAAGATAGATTTTCACCTTTCTCCTTGGATTAAAAAAAGTCTGAATTTCTAGTGCTTGTAGACCTGCCTTCTTATCTGGGGCCAGTGCCCAAACCTAAGTGGCATCCCCTTTGCCTGAGCACCACCTGTGCTGTGTTGATACACACTGTTCTCCACGTGTACACATCTGCACTGATGTTACCACATTTGCTCCACTCTGCTGCCTTATCTCAGTGTGTGGCCTTGCTAAAGCAACATATCAATACTAGTTGTTATTACTCATCTAAAAGCCAGGGACACACAAGGACAGAGCTTTCTAGTGTTAAGTGTTGCTAAGCGCTGAAACAGGTGACTGAGGGAGGTTGTAGAAACACTTTCCCTGGAGACCTAAAAATAAAATAGATCCGTGTACAGCCTCTCCAGCATGCAGAGGAAGGGTAAAGGGATGGTAACAGGTTTCTTCAGGTTTTAAATTGGCTAGAGGTGAAGAGAAGCTGTTTTAGAATCTGCTGAAGGAAGATAGATGCATAATCATAGATGTATTATATAGATTATATATTGTAATGCAACACTTGAGAAACAAAAAAATGTTTCATAATAGTGATAACAGAAAAAGCATGAGCCTTTTGTCAAAAATAAGCATGGCTT
>NW_004955453.1:16861040-16870418 GCF_000276665.1 Chinchilla lanigera
TTTCCTAGGTATAAAGTTTCACTTTGGTAAAATGAGAAGTTCTGTGGGTGGATGGTGAGGGCTGCAAAGCAGTGTGAATGTGGTTCACGCCACTGAATTGTACAGTAAAAAATAGTTAAGATGGAGCCGGGCATGGTGGCGCACATCTGCAACTCCAGCACTGAGGAGGCTGAGGCAGGAGGATCACCATGAGTTTGAGGGCAGCCTGGGCTACCTAATGAGTCCAAGGCCAGCCTGTACTGCACAGTGAGACCCTGTCTCAAAAAAAAAAAAAAAAAAAAAAAAAAAAAAAAAAAGCATAGCTTTGTCAAAACTTATTGAACTGTCTGCTGATAACCTATGAATTTACTGTATGTAAATGACATTTCATTTTTTAAAAAAACACAAATAAAAACAAAACTTACACAGTGAAATAGGGAATAAATCACAATTCTAACCTGTATCAGGTACCAGTTATATGCCAGGCACTAAACTAAATGCTGTGCCTAGATGGAGTGGATTATTTTATCCTCACAATATCTTGTAGGGTGGATAGTCTATATCTCCATCTTCCCAGTTGTTGAAATGGAAGTTCAGGGTGAAGAAATAATGTACCAGGTTCTCCAGCTGGGAACTGGGGAACCACACCTCCAACTCCAGATGGAAGGATTCATGTACCCAGTTTCTTACTCCCTCTGCTCTGGGTCCAAATCACTTAGATGATTGAAAAGGAGAAAATTCATTACTATAAGCTTGAGGAGGGAGAGGCAATGTAAAGGTTACTTCCTGTAATATCAGTTTGGATGTCGGTGAATGAGCTCACTTTGTTAATTTAATATTCAGAGAACCCAAGGCTCTCTGAGAGTCACCACTGGGATCTGATGACGCAGTGGTCAAACTCCACCCTAGAGGGAGCAGGTTCTTCTGAGAAGAACTTCCTGAGGGAAGTTACACTTTTCCTGACCTTTGTAGTAGTTTTATTTTCTGGCGGACATCTCATGACAAAATGTTTCCATCTTCAAAGAACGTGCTCTGACCCACCCAGCCAGTTCTGTGTGTCCTGAACAAATTCTTAATTTAAGAATCTGATAAAACTTGAGAATCTTCCCACCAAAAAAGGACACGTGTCCAAAATAATACTACAGTTTCAGGAAGTTCGGAGGTCCTCTAAAGGTCATAGATGCACCCCAACTTAGCAACTTTTGCTCTAACCCAGATTCCAGGGGCCCCAAAGCAGCCTTCATCTTCTCTGGTTCTCCAGGCACCTCTCCAGCAGGAGGCAGGTCATTTAGCTTTAGTTTTCTTTTCTCCTAATAGCTAGATGTCCATCTCTTGCCTTCTTCTTGTGTCCAAATAAGTAGGTTCTGGTAAACACATTTCAGGAGATGCTGATTCTGCTGGTTCTCTTTCCTGATACTCCCCTTGGACTTCTTCCATCATCTTTGCAATTTACATTTGTTAATCAAGACAGACAGATAGACAGACAGACAGACACACACACACCCCTCTGATATGCATCATCATGAACCATGAACTAATGCTTTTGATCAGTCCTCATTTCACACAGACTTGTATAACAGAAGTCTGTTCAGAGTCTATATGGATGTGCAAATTGTTTACTGGACAAGAGTTGATAGTTTGGGTTGGGTGAGCTAGTTGATGGTGCAGAAATATAGCTCATGCTTTCCAGTCCCAAAGCCGATTCTTTCTAAAAGGATGCACAACTTTTTCTAATGCATACAAACACAATGTATAGGACAGTGGCACTTCTGCCTGATTAGCAGTTTCACTAAGGAGTCCAGAAGGTTGATGTATCAGGGAACGAAACACCAATGTCCCTATTCTAGTTTTATATCTCCAGTTACTTTGTCTCTTCTTTCTCCTCAATGAATAAAATTTTTAGAGTTTCCAGGGCTGCACTGGCTTGGAAGAATGAGACCAGGATCCATTTCCTGTATTGCTTCACCTGTATGTCACAGGGTTTAGGTTTCTGCTATGGTGAACTGAGAGCAGAAAGGACGGGAATGACTCCTTGTTTACTTAATTCCTGGCCACCATTTATATCTGTGGTCAAGCATCACTCCTCCAGGAACAGACCAATCCCCTCTTACATGCTCTTATAGCACTGCATTTCTGTCTTGGTGGGTCTTGCCACCATTGCAATTTAATATTTATTTTGAAATATCTATCTCTATAAATATGTACCTAATCTCCTATAAAACCATAAGCCATAGGTACTATTCTATTTTTATTTACACTGCATCTCTATTGTCTGGTACATGGTAAATACTTATTTGGTTTAAGGGATGGATGGGAGGTAATGAGGCCTTAGAATTTTAACTGAGGGGTTATTAGGTAGTACAAAGCTGATTTTCTGGGCTAAATGACCTTCTAGTCGCACCTCAACCTTCTAGGTTTGCATTGTGACTTATAGCTATGGCATTCTAACATTTTCCTAACTTTGGAGAAATTTTCTAGAACCTTACTTAAAAGACAGAAGGTTACCGCTATCCATCCTTATTTGCTCTGAAAGGCTGAATCATGTGGGAGTTAAAATGTGGGCTCTGGGTAGACCTAGATTTTAAACCTGTGTTGCTTATTTGCTGGCAAATGATATAATGACTCTGATTCTTTATTACTTCACTCTGCAAAATGGGGGTAATAATATCTTTCTCATAGGACTAAAAGAGTTAAACTATGTGAAAAGCTTAGCTGAGAACCTAACCCATGGTAGGTGCTCCATTAGATGAAATTTTTATTATCTAAATTGGATCTTCACAGAAGACGTGGAGAATTAGGCAGCACACAAACTGGACCCTAAAGAGTTAATATATGACATCCTACTTTCTGTTTTCCCAGAAAACATGAAAGAAAGAATACCTTAAGAGCTGACATATTTTACAGTGCAAAATATTGAGTTTTTGTGTTCTCTGAATATATCTTTGTGTTTTATAAGGGTCATAGATCTCCTTGACTCCCCTACCCCCACCACATTTGGGAGATGAAGAAAAACTTAACCCAGGAATTGACTGATGATGCAGTTTATAAATCCACAGAGCTTTCAGATTAGAGGAGCATGTCAGGGAGCAGCCAGGCAACAAGCAAAGACTCCAGTGAAGAATGTGGCTTTCCGGGTGACAATGTTATTTGTGAGGTCAGGCCAAGAAACTGGCAGTGTTAGTTCCATGAATCCAAGAGAGGTGGGGCTGGGGATTTAGCTCAGTGGCAAAGTGCCTGCCTGGCAAGCGCAAGGTCATGAGTTCGGTTCCCGGTACCGGAGAAACCCCCCCCCAAAAAAAAAAAAAATCCAAGAGAGGTGAGCCTGGAAGTGTGGACCTCTTAGTCTTTGGGGAAGGAGGCAGTGTGTGGGCTGGGGAATTGAACCCCAAGATTGAGAAGAAGTTTCTCCCACTTTCTGCACTACCTACAGGAAGGCCAGTAACCTACTTCCTCTACCGTGTTTTCAGCATAAAGTGGAGGAGCCTGAAGTCATGGTGGAGGCTTACAACATTTCCAGAGGGGCTCATAGAAAGTGTGTAGCCTCTTTGCTCAAAGTCATAGCCTTTCTCTAATCATCAAAGTCTCTACAAGCTGTGGATAACTCAAAAATAGCCCGACTCTGAAGATGAGGTAAAGGAGCTAGGATTGTGTCGGTGTGCATCGGGTAAGCTTCGAGTCTCTTATTCTTTGGCTCCAGGCAGAATGTATGGCCCATCTCCGAGGTTTGCAGCACTGATTCTTCTAGTATTATGAGTGTCTCCCTTGCTGGGGTACCACTCCAGTACTGGGGTACAGAGACATCACACTGCCCCTGGAATGGATTTATTTTAAAGAAAACATGTTTTATATTCTAAAAGCATTGTAGCAATCACAAATTCAATTTTTGAAGAAAAGGAGATAAATCCCATACTTTCACCTCTTCAACATAGATTACTTTCATTTTTGTGTGTCCTTTTCAGCCATCTTTGTTTTTAAGGAGCCCTAAAGAAGTAGTTTTGATGCTTTATTTAGTCACATCTTTGGGGGGAGTCTCTTAAAGTATAAATGCTTCTCATTAGCTAATCCAGAATTCCCTCTGTGACCAACAAGGAAGGCCTTGACCCATAGGGCCCCTGGGGCCTCTCTGATGTAATTTCCTGCCATTCTCCTACTCCTACCTCAGGGCCTGTTCCTACCTCACCGCTTCATTCCTGTCTCTGTTCAAGCTTTTCTCCTTGCAGAGGCTTTCCCTGACCACTTGCTGACTTCTTCTATTGTTCTCTACCCCCTTTTCCAAATTTAATTATCTTCATAAGACCTATGATCCCTGACACATATTTTTGAAGTACTTGTTTATAGTCTAGCTTCTCCCATTGGAATAAGTCTCCTAAGAGTGAGGGTGTTTCTGATTTCTTTACTGCTCTGTCTTCAGCCCCTAAAGCAGTTGCTGGCCCAAGAGAGGTGCTCATCTGCCTGTTGAATGATGTTTATGCTTCAGTTTTAACAGAAGTGGTAAGGAACTGCCTCTCTCCCTTGGTAATAAATCCTTACAGAGAGGAGCTTTGCAAGATGAGGTGCTTCATAAATGTCAAGCCTTGAGACTGAAGATGTGGGGACCACTCTACTTTCTTCCAGTGATTCAAACCCAGCTTCTTGCTGCAAGAAGGAAAGATATTGCGATGAGCAAAACGCTTTCATTTCCTTCAGTTCGCATATATGTTCCACTGGGAAGAGCTGGTTGCACTTGCTAGGCAGAGCCCTCTTTTTCCTGCTAACCTAAGCATGCACTCCTTTTGTCAACTTGGTATCACTTTTCACTGCCAAGAATGGAACACAAGACGTCATACATGCTAGGTAAGTGCTCTACCACTGAGCTACACTACCAGCCCTATCTACTCAGTGTCAGAGAGCTGGTGCCATGGCTGAGATTTTTTTCTACCGCCTCCCATCAGCATAACCTGTCCTGGGATTGCACAATAGTGATGTGCAAACTCTTGTCTCGAGTCTTCAGAGTTAGTTTTAGTGGCATCGGGTACTACTCTTTAGTTCTTTGCTGTCCTGGTATGATTTCAGGGGTGTGTCTATTGCTTTTTCTATTCTGCTTCTCTGACACAAACCCTCATACTGCCCCTCCCCCCCCCAAATGTCTGTTTCTTTTCTCCAGCAATACAGGTTCTTTCTTCCACCTTGCAACTCTGTTCCTAGAAATTCACTTTGCATCTCTTTGGTTGAACCCAAAACTGCCCCCCACCCGCGCTCGCCTTTTTTAAGATTTTGCAATCTTTGGCAAATTTTTTTTCCCATGGTCAAGAAAGACTGGGAGGAGAATAGAGCCTCTGTTATTATAAGGAATTGAGCACGCAGGCACCCCAGCACAGGAAGCACAATTAAGAATGTTCCCAGCAGGAAGGCTCCTCTCTGGGAAGCACAGAGGGCTGTCAGGACAAGTGACCTTTCTAATCACGCCTGACATTTCACAGCCTTGAAGGCGGAAGGGCTGCCCTTATTCCGGAGGCGAAGCTTTGCGCTGTGTCACCCCAGACACCTGCGCCTGAGGCTGCGGTGACTTGGCCTCCAACCAGGCGATGAATCAGAGCACGCAAAAGGCTTTGTTTCCCGGGAAAAGAGAAAACACTGTGCAGGGGGCTTATGTAGATGGGGACTATGTCTAAGCTGGGGCAGAAAGGCGTTGGAGGAGGCTACTGACTCCTCTGGGGATTAGCCTCCTCCCGGGAGCTCAGATGATGTGGATCAGACAGGCTTTCGAAAAGGAAAGGAAACAGACAGGATCATCTTTCAGCCCCTTTTGGCCCAAGGGGAATATAATGACTCACTCTTCCCATCTCAGGTTGAAAACAGCATTATTTTTTTTTCTAATATAAAAAATAATGTATTCTTGGACTAAAGGAGTCATACAATATATAAAGGTATAGGGAAGAAAGTAAAAATTACATTTAATTCCACCACCTGGAGATTACCACTATTAACATTTTAAGGACATTTCTTTGCGTATGTGCAATATTTTAAAATAAAATACAGCCCTTTTATTAATACTGTTTTGTAAACACTATTTATGATAGATGTTAAGCTGCATTTTAACTTGACATCTTGAACCCATTTCCATGTCAGTAAAATATACATTGAACAAAGTCATTCTTAATGATTTCACTGTAACCCACCGTATGGATGTAGCTCCCTGCAGTTGTCACTCTCTCTTTTTTCATTTTCTTTTGCAGTATGGGGGATTGAACCCAGAGATCTGCACTGAGCTGCATCCTCAACCTTTTTCAACTTTTTTTTCCAAGACAGAATTTCACTAAGTTGCTAAATTGTCCTGGCTGGGCTTGAACTCACAATCCTTCTGCTTCAGCCAGACAGAATGTACTAGAATATACACCCTCATTTTTGGAGAACCAAGAATACTTCTTTATAGCCCTTTCCTAGGAATGTATTTGCAGAATTGAAGAATGTGGATATTTTAAAGGTTTTTTGCTATCAATCTTTTGGAAAGTTTACATTAACATACATTTCCATCAGCAGGGTATAGGGTAACTGTTGCTTCCTACTGTCCTCAATTTTGAGGGTTACTATTTTTTAATCTGCCAATTTCAGAAGTTAAAAATGATATAACCCAATTCCTTTAATGTGTATTTCTCTATTAGCGTTATAAAGCTCTCCTGTTTATTAACCATTTGTTGTTTCTTGTTTTGTAAATTCACCTGCCCTTTTCTCCCCTCTGTGGGGCATTAACTTTTCTGATATTTAGTTTTAAGTACTTTCTATAAGGTAAGAATATTTCTATGTATATATATAATATTTTAAAAGAAAATTCAACCCTATCATAAATACTGCTTTGTAATATCATTTTAACAATTTATTATCAGGCAATTTATAATTATTTTACCTACTTTAGCACTGTTTCCAATTTTATGTGGGTTCTGCTGTGAAAACATTAAAAATTTAGATGTCATCTGAACATGTGGTTCCAGCTGCTTTTGGAATGACATATAATAAGGCCTTCTTTATCCTGTGTTTGTAGAAATATTTTTTATGTTTTCTCACTCTCTTGATGCTCATGGCCTTTGACTACTTCCTCTGACTGAAATGATTATTCTTGTGCTGAGTGGCTCCCTTCCATTCTTCGAGTCTCAGACACCATCTCCTGGGCTGTGGTGTCATTCAGTAGTACAGTAGTTGCCTTAGGCAACAGTAGTTGCCTAATTCAGAAGTACAGTAGTTGCCTAGTTGCACAGGGCCCTGAGTTCAATCCCCAGCACGGAAAAAATAAAGCCATCCCCTTGGAAAACTCTTTTCTGGTTACATGACTTGAAGAAGGTTCCTTTGACCCCCATTCTTCTTTTTCTTTGCACTCTGTTGATTTCCTTTATAATTTTTACTGAGAAGCATAGTCCAGAGTTTGACTACATATTCATTATCTGCATTCCCCACTAGATCCCAAGCTTTGTGGAGGGCAGAAATTACACCTGTTTTTCATTTTAAATCTCTAACCTGTCTCATAGTGGGTATAGAAAACATATTTGTTAAAAGCCATTGAATATAAATCCATCTAAAATTTATTGTGGTATAGCCAGACATGGTGGTGCATGCCTGTAATCCCAGCATTCAGGAAGCTGAGGCAGGAGGATTGGCATGAGTTCAAGGCCAAGCTGGGCTACATAGAGTTCAAGGCCAGCTTGAACTGCAAAGCAAGACCCGGTCTCAAAAAACATTTTTTTGGGCTGGGGATTTAGCTCAGCGGCAAAGCGCCTGCCTGGCAAGCGCAAGGTCGTGAGTTCGGTTCCTGGTACCGGAGAAAAACCAAAAAAAAAAAAAAAAAAAAAAAAACATTTTTTTTTAATTGAGGTATAAAGTGTTGACTAGAAATCTAATTTAAGCTTTTCCAAATAGTATCTTGTGATTACAGCACATAATTACAATGCAGACTAGTTGTCTTATGTACAAGTACAATGCAGACTAGTTCTGTTATAATATTCATTTCACCTGGCATCAAGAAATGAAAGCTAGAATGAGGGGGCGGGGGAATCGATGGTTCACGTTATTGCTGTTTTCCAGCCCCACTCTTCTCTCTACAATGGCTTCCCTTTCTCCATTATTGCCTTAGCCCTAAGTGCTTCCCATAATGCTTACTTCAAGGCTAGGCCTAGAGTAGAACCTTAATTAATGGTATTTGTGGGATGATTAAAAATCATTTAAATGACAGCGGAATCAGATATCTTTGATGTGTCTCATCTAATATTCACATTAGCCTGGGGAAGCCCTAAGAATTCTCTTCTCCTTCCATAACCCTGAGAAACTGTATTTCTCCACATCCTTTACTGGTTTATCTACATCTCTAATAGTTGTGAACAAGGATGGCAGAGATGGAGGTTTGTCAGAGACAGGAAGAGGAAGCCGGTGACGCTTTCTTGTGTGTGCTTTTAAAGTTTCCAGCGGTGCTGTGGCACATCCCTTGCTCTCCTTCAAAACTAACCTATGAAGCAGCTGTGGCAGCTTTACAATCAGGCTTTAAAATTTAATATTAGTAAGTGTTTTTCCATTTTATGAAAGCAATATATTAGGTATAAAATATTGGAAGAAATAACAAAAGAATCAATTTTTTATTCCATTTAAAAACTACTTGTGAATCCAATAATCAAAGGAATGCAACTGAAATACTACTACTAATAATACTAACCATCAAAGGAATGTAGCTAAAAAGAGAAAATATATGTCCTTTGCCTCCAAACAATGGAAGTCACAAAGAGAAACCACTTTATTTACAAATTATTTTATTAAATCTCAAAATTTTTCAACTTTACAAATAATCAAGTGATATAACTCAAAAAAGTATTCACATGCCATTTTCTCCCAATAAATACCTTATCATATAATAAATTATAATTCCTAATGTTGAGTAGAACGTGATAAGTGCTTTGCCTGGTATGGAGAATAAATAGGCATATTTCTAAGATAGAATTTTCGAGGAAGAAGCAAGAACTTTACAGTGTTGAGACCCTATTGACTCCTAATCTTACTTCTATAAATCTTTACCAGAAATGCTTATCATTTGGTTGCTTATTAAAGTATAAAAATGTGAGGCAAATATAAATGTTTGATAAAAAGACATGATTAAAAATTTAGATCTAGCTGAAGTATGGATTATTATGGAATCATTGCCAATGATGTTTTCATAGATTACTCAATGACATGGGATATGTCCTGAAACTAATAAGTATCCACAGTTTAAATTTTGTTTTTATTTATACTTACATTTTATAGGAAATAGACTATATGTTAACCATGTTTATCTCTGGGTGGTAGGATTATATGCAAAGTTTTGTTTCTTCCTTAATATTTTCCAAATCCTTCACCATCCAGTATATTTCTTTATTTTATTTTATTTTATTTATTTATTTATTT
>NW_004955453.1:16876661-16882657 GCF_000276665.1 Chinchilla lanigera
GGTGGTATGAGTCCGGCCCACACTCGGACCCAGGAGCCCTGCCGCTCCCGGAGAACTCGCTGCCTGGACGCAAGGCGCGGGGGGCTGGGGGAGCCTGCTCGGCCGGCTCCGAGGGCCTGCTTGCCCCGCCCGTCCCCTGGGCCTCTCTCTATATTTCTTTTCTTAAAAAAAAAAAAACTCTCCCTCTTCTCTCTTCCCAGCTCTTAATGATATTGATGTAGTCTTGAACCACATTCATTAAAATCCAGAAAAGGGAAGTAGGAGAGCTCCTCTATGCCTCTCAGCAGCCTAACACCTTCTATGTACAGTGAAGCCTAAGGGAAATATATCTCCAGAAGAGGGTTAACAAAATGGGGGTTGGTCATCCTGAAGGAGCTTAAAATTATGTGACATGAAGAATGGCTGGAATACATAGGCAAGGTCTGGAAGCCAGATTGGCTGCCCATAAATACCTGAAGGTTACCAAAATGCAGAAAACAGGACCAAAGCTGACAATCACAAATAGCCAGAATTTGGTTTAGTACAAAAGGACCTGTCTAATGTTTGAAGGAACTACCCTGAAGTAAAAGACCAGCTGCAGGGAAGGGAAGAGGGAAGCCTATCTTCAGGGCAAAGGCTGAACGATCAGTTGGTAGTAACATTAAGAGCATCTTGATACCACTAGTCTAATCCAGGCCAGGTACTTTGTTTGTTTGTTTGTTGATTGTTTTTTTTTTGAGGTAGGGTCTCACTGTGTAGTTTAGGCTGGCCTTGAACTCAATATAAAGGCCAGGCTAGCCACAAACTCTGGAGATCCACTTTTCTCAGCCTCCCAAGTGCTATCCTTACAGGTGTGTGCCATAATTCCTGGCTGGGCCAATAATTTACACTTTTTCCATCATAAAATGGGGAAGGGAGTCCTGGAAATACCACTTCATTGTATTTCTCTCTTCTTGCCAGCAGCTCCACTGTTTCAAAGGGAAAGCACCAAAACTACTTGGGACGGGTGGTGTTTGTGGGTAAGATGGAGTGGGATAAGGCTTTGAAATCAACAAAATGGGGATGTATCAATTAGAGCTTTTTTTAAATAAGTGACACAAAGCCAACTAAAACTGTACTGTGCAAATTAGAAATGGATTAGCCAAAAAACAAGGAAGCCAAAGTGAACAGAACTGGGTGCAGCATGCTTGGAGCCAAGGGCTCTGTTTCTATTTCCTTCCCTTGGTTTGGGAACGAGTCTGGCTACATCAGGGGATAGGCTTCTTCATGTGGAAGCAAAATGGTCTCTGACAGCCTTGCATTTATGTTGTACTCACAGCTCACACATTCAGCCCACACCAAGAGTGTCTTTCCGTACAGTTGAGGTAGCATCCTTGGGGAGACTTTCGGAAATTGCTTTGGTCATGTGACCTGTTCCTAAACCAGTCACGGAGTGTGAGGGTAGAAGTCCTCTAATTAGTTAGGCTGAGTGATAATTCCACACTTGGAACTTGGACATGATGGAAGCAAGTTAGCTTCACTTGGCTCATGTGGGTCAAGCTGGCTATGGAAAAAAGGAAATGTGCTACGTCAACTACAGAATCATCTTGCACATGTTAACAGTATTTGTTAAAAAAAAAAAAAAAAACATTTGTAACTACTAACTACTGCCAGAGAGATCTATTTCATGTCCCTGCCATCTGGCAGTTCTACCTCTCTTCTAGCTTGAATTGTTCCTGCTTGTAGTTCCCACCCATCTTGTTCTGTTCCATCTTCAGGGTAGATTTAGATCAAAAACGCTACCTCACAGACACATTGTGAGGATTAATTAGGTTTTCCAGAAACCATCTGTAAAGTGCCATGGGATCTTCAGGACCAGATGCTTTGTAAAGAAACATTACCATTAGAATCAACGCTGCATTTTTTTATGCTTAGGGGGAAGGGAGACAAGGATAGATCAAAAAGAAGGAGATGGAAATCTATAAGTTATCCTAAGACTTATTTTGGCTGTGATAACCGGGCTCTTCCCTTTCCAAGTATTTTGCCTTTGGCATTTACAAGGACCAAGCATGCTAATCGGCTTGAATGAATGTTAGTGTCCACACCCTTCTCCAAGTGGAACAGGAAACATTGGTGACAGAGAGCCAGTGTGGCTAAATAGGTTGCATGATCTGAAGCAAACCAGGATCAGAGCTGGGAGGATTAGCAGCTGGCTCTGTCGAGTGGCTTTCCTTTTTTAGCTCGGGTTAATGAGCTATGAATGATATATAACTGTCTGGGCAGTATGTGGACGTCACAGTCTGGGCTCCTCTGTCCGCCTGCAAGACGCCTTTGTTAGGACTGTCAGGGACAAATGCTGGAAAGGATCACAATCCAGTTTCAAGAAGGTGCAGGCTGGCCCTCAAGCCATACCTTAGGCAGAAGCTGGCAGACAGGGAGGGTCTTGAGTACAGTCACTTGTGGGGGTCTCCCAGACCCACCATCAGCATGCAGGGTGGGTGGAATAGCCAAGGTAGGTTGCCATGGTTCTTCTAACAAGTCTGGAATTTCAAGATAGAGTTTTGCATCCCTGACTCTTTTCTTTTAAAAAAAAAATTTCCCCAACTTTTGATTTAAAAACAGAGACCTAGAAAAGTCAAAAGAAAAGTGCAATGAGGGGGCTGGGGATTTAGCTCAGCAGCACAGTACCTGCCTGGCAAGCGCAAGGTTGTGAGTTCAATTCCCAGTACTGGAAAAAAAAAAAAAAAAAAAAAAGATGCAATGAACACCCATAATCTCTTCATCCACTTCATCATTTTGGCACACTGGGCTCACTGTCTTACTTTGTCTCTGGCTGTCTCTGTCTCTGTCTCTGTCTTCTCTCTCTCTCTCTGTGTGTCTCTCTCTCTTTGTATATGTGTATGTGAATCCATATATATATGTGCATAATATAGCTATATGCAGTCACATCTATGGCTACCTATATTTTCTTTAAAGCATTTGATTAGTAAATTACAGGCCTCATAGTACTTTAGAACTAAATACTTCTTCATGAATCTTTGAAGAACAAGCTTAGCAGCACAATACAATTATCACACTCAAGAAATATAACATTGCTACAATGCCAAAAGTGCACATAAAACCCATTTTCGGGGGCTGGGGATTTAGCTCAGCGGCAAAGCGCCTGCCTGGCAAGCGCAAGGTCGTGAGTTCCGTTCCCGGTACCGGAGAAAAACAAACAAACAAACAAAAAAACCCATGTTCAACCTATTTGAACATCTCATAATGTCTTTATTTATTTTTTTTTTTTTTTGGTTTTTCTCCGGTACCGGGAACCGAACTCACGACCTTGCGCTTGCCAGGCAGGCGCTTTGCCGCTGAGCTAAATCCCCAGCCCCCTCATAATGTCTTTAAACTGATCTTTTCCCTGTCCAAAACCTCCTCTTTTGTCCATGATTCAGGACACTGACATTTTTGAAGAGGGAAGATTTCAGCCCAGTTGCTCTGTAGGTTGTCTCTTAATTTGGACTTTGTTTTCTTTTTTTGTTCATCTCCTCATTGCCAGACTCAAATTAAATGTCTGAATTTTTATCTGTGTTACCTTGAGTAAGTCACTTGATGATGCAGAGCCTTAATTTACCGTCATGTTACAAATCTCATGGGGTTGTTATGAGAACCAACAGAGATAATAACTAAAGTTCTCAGCATGGCAACAAGCAAAAAATAAGCACCTGAAAATTGTCTGCTTATGATTAGCATTATCATTGTTATTACCAACCGGAGCCTGATAAATCTTGTCTCCAAACAGTTGATCATCTTCCTGGGAAATTTCCAGAGTCCCAGCTCCAGTCTCCTAATCTGCAGATGGGGAATAACCCCCATTCTGAACAACTTACTGGGTTATTAAGAGAATCAAATTTTTAAAAATGTGAGCCACAGCACAGTGCAAACTTGAACATGATATAACAGTGTAGGGAGACATTATTTTCTGTGTTTGTGTACTTTAAAATTACTCCCTTGTGTAAAAGAAAAAACACCCAAGTGGGGGTCAAAATGAAGTTATCATCTCGTAAAAGTTGTGTTTCTATGTTTAACTAATGTGATAGCTTTCAGACTTTTAAAAAATCAATAGAATATAATTTTCAAGCAAAAGTCTTGGAGCTCCAAACTATGAAGTACATTAATTTACAGCCATTCTGAGTGAAGTTAGGGGTAGAGACGGAGTACCTAAGTCCTCCCCATTGAGTCCCCAGCACAGACCCCAGGTGCTGTGATGATAAGGCACTTCTTGGCGCTGCTTCAGTCTCTCCTGGCATCTGCTCACAGTGCCGTGCCAGCATTTGTTTTCTCCTTCTCATTCCTGCCCCATTTTAGCTGAGGAATGGTAATAGCTATAAACCCCAATGATGATTTACTCAGTGCATTATTAATCATTATTAATTGCTTATAAACATCTTTCCCTGGAAACAGCATTAAATGTCTTGCACTCAGCAAGGCAGACTGGCAGAGCACATAAGGAGACACTGGTGATGTCTCTGACAGAGAAGCTCATGCCGGAGCCTCCCAGCATGTCCTGCATGGCACGTGTCCTAAGCTGCGGGCTGGATGTCCCTGTTTGCCCTCTTAATCTGCAAACCACCCAACCCTATGCTCAAGGGGTGGGGCTTCATCTAACAACTCAGTCAGATGTTGTTTGCACCAGAGCATGGCCAAATAACAGGAGAGAAAACTGACATGAATCCAGTTCCTCTGGTGTACCAGATAGACACTTATTTCTTATTTAACCTTTACAGTCAACCCCACCAGGTAGATAAGAAAATCATCACTTGGGTTACTTGTTTAAGATTATCCAGCCAAGGCAGAATGGGATTCAAATCAAGATCCTTTAGACTCCGGGGGGCTGGGGATTTAGCTCAGCGGCAAAAGCGCTTGCCTGGCAAGAGCAAGGTCGTGAGTTTGGTTCCTGATACCGGAGAAAAACCAAAAACCAAAAAAAAAAAAAAAGATCCTTTAGACTCCAAAGACTGTCCATTCTCAAACTGAAGAATTTGGCTTGCCCCCTTCTGTTTGGATTTCTGGTAATTCCATCTGTGCCACATGGCATCCTTGGGTTACTGCCAGTTACCTCCTTTGATCTTTCCAACAATCACATTAGCCAAAGTATTAATACTATCAGCTAATACTGACGTATTACTTACCATATGTGAGTGTCATTCTGAGACTGTATCTGAACTCATGTAATCCTGACTATGAATGACCACATGAGGAAGGTAGTACTCATTTTATTGATAAGGACATTGAGAAACTGAGAGGTTCAGTGACATGTACAGAGGAGTGTTGCATAGCCAGTTGGTGGCAGGAGTGGGATTTGAACCTAAGACATCTAACTCTAAGGTCTAAGCTCTTATGACTGTACTAAAGGTGAACAACAGCTAATTACTAGTTCCAGTTTATAAACAAGGGAACTGAAAGGTTGAGAGGGGTGATCTGCTCAGGATCGCATGGTATTTGTTATAGGAAAATATACCCAGGGTAGGGTCAGGGCAGTGTTGGACCAAAAACCAAAACTTTTTCTATGAAATAAACATGGAATTCTCTTTTACTGGTTGAAGCTGTCACAATACAGCAGGGTATGTCTAACCGTGAATTCTACAGGTAGATTAAAGGCAACACTAAGAACAGTTGACAAGAAGACAAAATATGATATCTAGAGCTGGACTAGTTATTTCAGGTAAACTCTTGGGGGTAGAGGAGGAGGAAAAATCCTGGAAGGTCCTCTTCTGAGGGCCTGTAATCTGGGTCAATCAAAAGGTCTCGGGATTGTCAAGGTTCACAAGATTGACAGCCATCTTTAAGAGTTGAACTATATATTGTGCTTGTGATATGTTGTAAAATGTTGTATGTCTGTTAATGTTTCCCTCCTTTTATCCTTAAAATAAAAAAAAAAAAAAAAACAACACAAAAAACAGTAGAGATAATACAGAGTTTCACTAGACAAGATGGTAGGTTGAGGATAGTGATATGTAATGTAACAACCACTGTTGATTCATATTATTTTG
>NW_004955453.1:16882783-16989105 GCF_000276665.1 Chinchilla lanigera
TGTGTTTCACTCAGAAAAAAAAAAAAAAAAAAGAGTTGAACTATATTGGAAACACAGTCTCCTGACCTTACCCAAGCTTAAAGCTTCATGAGAAGGCCTGCATGGGGGACACTGGGGGTTTTCTAAAGGAGGAGGCCAGCTGTCCAAGAGGGTGGATGCTGAGAGGTTCAGGGTTTTCGGCAGTCAGTGAGGAACATCATGCTTCCTTTGGACCCTCTTCCTCCAGGGGCCATCTTTCTTACCACAATGTGTACAAGAATATTCCTAGTTATTCCAAACCAGAAATCATCCAATTTTCACCAAAAGCACAGAGGACACTACATTATGATATATTTAGACAGTGCAGCATTCTACAGCAATGAGATTGTCCACGTTAATGAACCCATCGGCAAACATGCTCTGCTAAGCTCCCATCAGCGGCTGGGGTCAGGAGTGCAGTAGGTCAAAACTGAGCCAGTCTGGAGTGAGGAAAGAAGAAATAATGGAATCACTGAGCCCAAAAGAATCTAGCTAAAGCCAGAGAGTCAGTTTAGAGCTGGAAGTATGAAATGGCCTGTCCAGAAAACAAATGGGGACAGAGAGTAAAGGCTTCGGCACCTGAGGGACACAGGAGAGTTGGAAGAGCCTGAAGCCCTTTGCCCAGGGTGCCTGTTGGGAGTGCAGGGAGGAGGTAGGGGACATGCCTATTTTTGGAAGGGAAAAGACTATCTCTAGGGAGAGTTTCCAAGTTGCAAAGGCTCACACTTTAAACATTAACCCTATTACTACATAAGCTGCATCTGCCTGCATGTCATGACTCTGGGAGAGAAGCTCTGAGAATTGATGAGTGCAGTCTTTCCATGGCCTCATGTGATTCCTGAGGTCCAAATGGCCAGGCTACATTGTACACTGAGTAACCTCGGCACCCATTCACCAAGCCAGCAGTGGGGCAGTGCCCTCTGGAGTTGTATGTACACACAACATCCTGCCTGGGTGATCAAGCCTTCCTTACAATCATCAGCCTTTCACTAACCTCTTCCCACACTGCTCTCCCAGTCTGCACTCTGGCCACACTGGTTTTTCTTCCAAATCCCCTTGTTTTGTAGATGGGTATTGAAAACAACTACAAATTTTGGACACTCTTCCTTGAAGAGATGGGGCCTGTGTTCCCTCCTTTTGAATCTAGTTGGATTTTGTTATGGTTTGTGTCTAGATGACCCCCAAAGCCTCATGCAGTCATAGGTAGGGCTTTTTCAAAGGTGGCTGGATCTAGAATGTGTGATGCTGAATTAAGGGTATGTGATTACCAAATCAGTCCACCAATTGGTTTGACATCTGCCCTAAGCCTGGTAGCCTATGTAGAATATAAAAGGGGCAGAAAGAAGCTGCTAAGTTCACTTGGACTTTTTTGTTTGCTACTTTGGATGTCTTCTATATGCCACGTCACTCTCCTCTGTGATGCCCCTCATGTCATCCTACCTTGGGGCCGGCCAAATATGGACTGAAGCCTCTACAAACTGTAAGCCAAATGACTTTTCCTCTTTTATTTTGGGTGTAGGGTATTTTGTCTCACCAATGAGAAAAGTAACTAAGACAGGCTTCATGACCACTCTGACCAACAGAATTCAGTAGAAGCAATGCTGCCTTGTGTCTTGGTCCCACACTCTTGGAACACTCTCTGAGACCGCCATGCTGGGGCAGCCACACATGGGCTGGCAACACTCAGCTGAGCCCTACCTCCCTACCATCTGCATCAAGACACCACACATGGGAATGATGCCAGCTTGACCCCTGGAGACCAACTCACTTGCCAACTGAATACCCTTAGCCCCAGCCAGTGCCACATGAAACAGATGCCCAGGCAACCACTGCCCACACTTCTGACCCACAAAATTGTAAGATTGATAAAGTGGTTTTTTTTGGCTACAATGTTTTAGCAGGGGTTGCTAGGTAAGAATCAGTTATAGGAGCCCTGGCAGTGCTTTCTCCTGCCGCAAGACACTGAGACTTGCTGTTTCACTATTCAGAGATGCCCTTTCCTCTCCTCTTGATCTATTCAGCGCCTGTCTGTCAGTGCTCAGCCCACACATGACTTCTTCAGTCCAGCCCCCTATGGGGAACCCTTCTGGCACTGCAGCCTCTGTTTCATTGTGCCTGTCAAAGCTGCATGTTTGTGATACAGGAGTTTGTGATTACTTTCTAAATGTCTGTTGCTCATACTAAACCATAAGCAGTGATCACAATATCTCTGGTATCTAGCACAGCACCCGGCACATAATACACACCATCAAGTACTTCATGAATTAATGCACATATGCATGGATTTGTGATGCAAGTGTTTCAGTAGAGCTATCCCAGGTGCTGCTGTATGTCCAGGGATGAAGCCATGGAGATCTGGAAGCCACACCTTCACAGCAGTAAGTAGCACTCTTTTTGTCTCATATATTGGTGTTCTTCCTAGGATACCTTTGGGGAAAATATTCCAGCTACTGAAAGCAGTGTGCTTGGAAATTACTATCCAAGACTGTACCCTTCTGAGCTATCCCTTGCTCCCTCCAATCTTCCTTCTTCCTTCCTCACAAAAGTCTCCACAGAAATAAGGCCTTCTGGGGTTTAAAAATAGAAACCTCTCACCCTCCCTCTGTCCCTCTATTTCCTTTCCTTCCCATCACCCTATAATTTGTTGTAAAAAAGGAAGCCGTCTGGATGTGCTCCACAGAGAAGACACAGCCTTCCTGCTTGCTGCCCTCCCTGGCTGAGTGGTGCCCAACTGTATGCCCACGTGTGCTCACACACACACACACACACACACACACACACACACACACACACACACACACACTGGGCGCCCTGTTCATTCAGGTTTCCATGTAGAACTCAGGCACACATGCGTGTGAGCCTGTGGGGGCCTTCCTAGGGTGCTGTCGCTAGGAGCTCCTTCCACACGGATCCCTGGGGGTTTCTATGTGACTTGGCTACCAGGGAGAGAGGAGAGTGTAAGTCACACTGCTTTTCTTCTTGGGGGTCAGGCCTGGAGCCTGGTGTCAGCCTGGTGTACTTTCTCAAAAGTACAAGGTGTGTGTGTGTGTGTGTGTGTGTGTGTGTGTGTGTGTGTGAGAGAGAGAGAGAGAGAGAGAGAGAGAGAGAGAGAGAGAGAGAGAGGGAACAGGAGATAGGCAAGGCGAAATGTGCTAGATTATGAAGTGTGCATACAGCCAGTAAACACAGCATATTTATGAATGAAGCAAGACACACTGGCACAGTAGGAAAACACACAAGCCTTCAATGTTTAAACATCTCATTTTTAATTCTCAAGTCTATCCCATAGGTTCTAAATGACATCAGGCAGGTGACTGCACTTCTCCTAGCCTCAAATTACTTATTTACTAATCAGGGATAATGATCCTCACCTGTGAGCACTTTTGTTGTATTAGATACGTGTACTTGATGCCCACATACACTAAGCAGTTAATAAAGGACCCTGGCTGTTATGTTGCAGGTCATTTTGGTGATGTTCCGAAACCTTAAATATGAGATAAAAATTATAACGGAAAAAATGCCTTCAGTAAAATTTATGACATTAAAATCTAGCAGATTGGAGCTTCTTCAGCTCTACAAACTTTGATGTAGAAAAAATTAGATTTGGAAGGATAGTAAAGTCACAAAACAAAGTCTTCAAATGACTGAGCAATAATTTGTAAATTTTAGTGTGCATTATAAAGTGATCAACTTACCAGATGCAGTAGTTAATGCTTACTTATAAAATGACTTGTCTCAATGAGAAGTTTTAATAGCATAAATGAGAAAAATGGAAACAGTTTAACTGCTCTATACTGAAAACTCAAAAATTAAATTGACTTAAATATCTTTGGAAAATATGTTCTCAAAGACAGTTTTTCAATACAATTACAGTTCTGATTAAAACTTTGCATGTGTAAATACAGAACTTAAATGTCCCAGAGCACAAATGGTGGAATCAAACAGTTTATTTGATGATGAAAATGAAGATGATATGATGATGACCAGGACTATTATGAAAAATATTTTGGTAAAAAGAAGAGTGGCTGTGGTTACACTGATGTGTTTGGATGCTCTGCTGAGGAAGGAGAATGTTTACATACATGGGAAGCAAGATCAGACGTCTGTGGTCCTTTTGCCTCCTTATTTTTGGGTTTATGCTGTGTTATTCCTCTGTGGAGCTCAGGAAAAAGAGAAAGGGCTGAGTACAGGGAAAGGTTGTCAAAGACACTTAGCTCTTGATTCTTTTCATATGGCCAGGACTGCTCAGGACAGCTGCTACCAGATTGCCCAGTTTCTCCATAGCCCTGCAACTAGGCTGAGAGGCCATAGGTCAAAAGTGCGCAGATTCAGCATGCCTTGCCCTACAGTCTGTCTGTATGTGTCCATGTGTGTCAGTATGGCTGGGACTGTGAGGGGCCTGCCCCACCTACACTACTTTTCTTGTTTCCTAAACAGCTCAGATTGGTTCTTTTATCCTACGTCCTTCTCTCCGCCCCCCCCCCTCTCTCTCTCTCTCTCTCTCTCTCTCTCTCTTTCTCTGTCTCCCATTCTTCTCAGCTCTGGTATTTTTGACTGAGGGTTAGAGTCAATGCAAGAAAGAAGATAGTCATGGGAAACAAGGATAGGAATTTACTTCAGAAGACAGAGATGGCACGGGTGATGGGGGAAATTGTGCAGAAGTGACAGGAAAGAGCACTCTAGCAATGCACCATGACCACATGCACATTCAGGCAAACCCAGGGCAAGACTGAATTTAGACCTGCCTGTCTTCTCTCCCGGCTTCTCACCCATGCCAGGCTCACCAGTACCAACACACATCATGAATTCTCATCACCCTCAGATCTTCAGTAAAGTTTCTCTGCCACAGCTTACACAGAACCCTGTCATGTCGCAGCATTCAGTGTAATATTTATTTATTCTTTCAGCAAATATTTGTTGGTTGGAACTTTTTTTAAAAATGCAGTGTGTAACCTTGTAAGGTAGTAGCTTCTCTATCATGGAGAGGCTAGCAGATGCCTAAGAATGGCATACATGAGGTGTTTGCATGCTAAATTGAATTACTTTCATGGAGTCTAAAAATGTTTTCTACACTGCTTCGGGTGTAAGACAGATCTGGCTGCAGGGGATTTACAGAGCAAAAACAAAGATGGAATAAAAATACATGATATTGGCCTGCCATCATATACATCTCAAGTGTATATCTCTTTTGCTGGATAATGGCATAAGGAGAATTAGGAGGAGGGAAGAGACAATCAGCTTTGAGGCAGATTTCCCCCCACCTCCCTGCCAACGTGGGCTGAGAGATGCCATTACATTTGCCCTTGCTCATTACTAACAGCTTCTCTTTTTCTCTACTGAAGGATCCAGATATCCATTTTGCATCTTGATTTAATAACCTTTTACTCTGGGTGATCATATGCTGTAAAGACAAAACTCAGGCCAAAAAAACTCAGAGAGAAAGCCAAGACAGAGACCAAAAAGCTGATTTATATTAACAGTAGAAGATGAGCCTTTTCAATACCTAGAGTACTTATGTCCTCACATCAAGGGAGTTCAATCTAGGATCTTATACAGCTGAGAAACCAAACAAAAGACAAGAAGCTTGCTTAGTGACCCGGGGCATGAGGAAGTGAATCAGATGCTTTCTAAAAGTGATTTTGACTGAACAATAGAAAGCTACCTTTTTCCACCCTAGGAAACAATTCTTTCCAGGGCAGCTCCTCTGTTTCAGGGCTCTGGAATGGGCACCACTGGTTGGTGGTGCCATTTCCAGGTGACTTCTTGAGAGGCCCATGAAGTTAGCTCACTTCCGTTATAAAGAGTTCTTCTATGCATCTGTCCAGTTCAACTCCAAGCAGTTCCTGGAATCTGGTATTGGATTGTTTTTCATCAATGGAGTCTTTGCATCAATTGTCAAATCTTAAAAAGTCAGCAACTAATAAAATTAGTTCAGCATCCCCTTTAACCAATGTATATGCAGCAGCCCCAGGGAGGGAAGCAGATTCACCCAAGTGGCAGGGCCAGGAATGAAACCCAGGCATTCACCCAGGCTGCTCTCAGAGCTTCTCCCTCATGTCCCACACCATCAGCAATGCACTATTTGAACATCAGAACTCTCTAGGGCCCCAGTTTTACCACCCAAGGCCTCATTCCCAGTCAAGTCCCCCAACCATTTCAGTACCTTGGACAGCAGAGACGACACCGGCTTTCTCCACTGACACCACTCCCCCACCTATTCTAGAACCAGAAAATGTGAGAAAAAATCACTGCTTTAAGAGATGAGCTGATTTGTGCATCTGATTACCAAGCAAGGCTGTCTTTCTCATTTCCAAAGCACTAATTCCAGTGGGGAAAGACTGCGCACAGGAGCTTGGACACTTGAGCATGATGATCTTGAGACTAGGTTTGGAGAGGAAAGGCTTATTTCCTATAGTAGAAGTACTGGTTCCTGAGGCCATAAAAGAATGCCAGCTTCCCTGGGTTCTTTTGCATAAAGGTCAAGGACTTTCCTCTAGTTTGGTAGGAGATGAAGGTCTCATTATATCAGAGAGGATTCTGGGCACTGGGCACTTCTATTCTGACTGTTCTCTTATTTTCATTTCTGTGTTCTGAGCTTAAACTAGAAATAAGTTTTGCCGGGCGTGGTGGCACATGCCTGTAATCCCAGCACTCGGGAGGCTGAGGCAGGAGGATCGTCGTGAGTTCAAGATCAGCCTGGGCTATAAAGTGAGCTCAAGGCCAGCCTGAGCTGCATAGTGAGACCCTGTCTCAAAAAGACAAAAAAAAAAAAAATAGAAATAAGTTTTATTCCTCATGAAGTATGAGTGGGGAAGGAAGCATTGAGAGGGAAAATAGAAGTGAGGTGTGCTTTCATATATGTACTTATTTATGTTTTGGTTACAATTTAGAAGTTTGTCATTATAACTGTATATTATAGAAAGGCATTTTCATTTTTGAGTGTATTTTATTAGTTTTTATTAATTTATAAAACATTAGATTCTGATGTCTAAAATGTCATTTTCAGTGGTTCTCTTCAATGCATTGCTCCCCTTCATCACTAAATTTGTGATGAATTTTCACTAAAAATTTGATAATAAAAATTACACAATAAAACAAAACTGCTTAGTTGTTATACACGATGGTTTATCATTTTGAGTTTTAAAGTATTAATGAAGTAGAGCTTCCTTGAAAATTCTGAATTTTCATCAAGATTTTATCTCACAGAATTACTTTCTGAAACAGTAACTTTGCCTGGATATTTGTAATTATTCTCCTTGGCATATTGCCACTAGGTTTACTGTACCACCAGGTTGACAGAAGCCAAGGGGATCAATGATTAGGTCTAACCCCCTACTTCACTAGAAGTGATCATGGAAACACATTTATTGAATCTCTGCACTATTTTAAGCTCTTTACAATGCTTTATTCTTTCCAATAGTCTATTAGATAAGGATTACTGTTGCCCTCATATTATTGATGAGGAAACTAAGGCACAAAGAAGTTAAATAACTTGCCTAACCATCTCCATATACAACACTGTACAATGATGCTAAAAAGCTTACACTGTCTTGTTTATCATAGTCACATCTGTTGACCTTCATGTGTCATCCTTTGTTATATGTGTTCCAAGAATTGCCATGGCAGAAAGAATACACACATTGCCACAAATTTTCCCTACACATTATTATATTAATTTACTTTAGTGGAAAAATATTAGCATCAGTCTTAAACAGTAGTATAGGAATGCTGTGCCATCACAGACCACACCACAGAGAAATAGACACACACACACACACACACACATACACGCACACCCTGGGGGGTTGAGTTTCTGTTTGGAGAGTCCGCTGAAGCAGAAGATTGGTTACACAAGTGACAATAACTATGCAGTGCTTTCTCATGGAAGTTAGGGGAAGCATAGAAATAAGAAAGTTCACAGGCATGGTACTCCTGTGCTGAACACCCCAAGTTCCCTATATGAGAGGGCCCTTCAGTCTGGCTAGACTCTACCCCTGGAACTGGAGCTGTAGCTTTTTGGCCAGGACAACTTCTAAAAGGGCTGGTCCTGGCGGCCCTATGCCTCCTGGGTCCTTTCCCTTGAAGCTTCTCTCACCTGCTTTGAGGAGGGAGGATCAACCCTTCTCCGCACCTCCTGCCATGATGCTTTCACAGCCAATTACTATTCTATTCCATTCCCAGCAAGGGAGCTGGCAGCTTTGGGTCTCCCCAGCAGGACTGGCTGGCTGCAATTAATGTCTCTTCTAGAGCCTGATTAGCTAAGGACAGGCCAGAATATTTATTCTACCCTCGAGGCTACATTTAGATTAGGAAATGGGAGTTTCCCATCTTGTTGCCTCTATTCAGAGTCCTCAGTTAATTCAGACTTGTTAACCCTTTGCTTTTAGCTCTTGGTAGTGGAACTGGATCACACGGGCAAGAGGTCATCTCTCAATTGGACAGTCCCAAGGACACAGGGAGAGGAGGTTCCTTGACTCCTGTATTCTCCACATTCCAGATCACTGGGACAAACTGAGGGCCGACTTTAGCAAACACAGGGTAAATGTTGGGGATTAAACTGAAGCCACAGACAGTGTTTAGTGTTATATTGGAGCTCTGAATGTGTGCATAAGAATGATTCATTTAATAAAAGGGAAAGTTCAAGTGAGAGAAAAAGAGGAGAAAAGGAAATTAATAGAAATGGAATGTTTATTATATGGCAGATGTTTTATATGTATTATAGCAAGGAACCCTTTAAAGAAATCCAGTTTTATAAATGACAGAACTAAAACTAGGGTTAAGGGAACTGTCCAAAGCCACAAAATGGATGTAGCAGACTGATCGTCTTAATTGACCTAGATCTTTATGCAGCCCTGTTGCTACTTCTTGTTGTTGACGTCCACTCACACTGCATGATTTCCTTGGCCTGTGGGGGCTCAGCAAGCTTGATGAAAGAAGCATCTTAAAGTGCGCCTGCATTGGGACTTGCCTTCTCTTGCTGGTGATGACTCTTCTGTCGTCATGTGAACAAGCCTGGACAATCCTACTAGATAGGAGATGTGTGAATCACAGCTGGGTCATCTCACCCCACATCAGCAATTTACAGTTACCTGAATGAATTCAGCCAAGATCACCCAAACTAGGAGAGCAGAAACTCAACTAACTTGTAGACTTGTGAAAAATAATACGTGGTTGTTATAGTAAACCCTTAATTTGAGGCATATATGCAGGAGCACAGATAGTAGCTGGAGTTAACTGCTAACTGCTACAGCCAACAGTGGCAGAGCCAGAAGTTGTCTGCTCTTAAAGTTGGTACATTGTTCTCTACTCACCAGGAAAAGTCAGAAAAAGACTGAAATTTCAGCAGGGGAAATACAGGTTAGATTGAGGTGGTTTTTTTTTTTTTTTTTTCTATAAAGCCTCGTGGTCACACAGCGTCTTACTGAAGAAAAGCAAGGGACTTCCATATCTAGATTCTTAAAGGGAAGTTGTGAGCAATGCTCTGGGTAACAGGTCTTAAATATTCAGTCCCAGTTTGATTAGCTAGATAATTTGCCAACTCAGGATCGAAGCTATGCTGATTCTCTTGACAGGAATTCCTCAAGTTATCCCTAACATCCATTGTCCATGCCTAACATTCTCATAGAAGAAAGTGCACACAGGTTAAGATCCTGCCTGCTCCCCTGGCTAAGTACTTCTTGGTTCTTCCGTGGCTGAGGTGTTCCCCCAGGACTGGGTTGGTTGTATTGGTTGTGTGGCTACTCATTCCTGCTTTATCTCTTCCCCAGTTCTGCAGCTACTCCCAGCTCCTTCCTTGTAGTTTAAAGAAAACAAGAAAGGAACAGACTGTCTACATTTTCTGAGCCTTCATTCTGAGGGTTATAGCCTTGGTGCTATTGCTCATGAAAATATGGAGAAAGGACAAGACCTTGAGTATGGAATAATAGCACCAAATACTGACTCTAATTTTGTGGATGAAATTGGTGTCATCCTTCTGAAGGCCAATTTGTCAACAGGTATTAACAGCCATAAAAATATCTATTCCCTTTGAATTAACAATTTCATTTCAGGGTTGTCTTCTCAGGACACTCATGGAAAAGATGCAAGAAATCATGGATCACCATGAGAATTTTTTCATAACAAAGTATGAATGGAAAAATACACATTAGAAATAGGTTGTTTATTATGTGTCTGATTTTGGGTGAGAATTATGTGTGTGGGAGGGGCTGTAATCATGAGAAAAATTTAATTTACAATTAATGTCTACACATTTTTGAAATATGGCCTCCTTCACCACCACCACCCCTACCCAGCCTCTGGGTAGGTACATGCTTGGCTATCTTGGACATAGGTGGAAAACTTACCTTTAGAACCTAAAATTCTGGTACAGATTTATAAAAAGAGGTTGAAATGAACAACATGAGAATATTATCTAAAAATAGGACTTCTCGATGTGGATGGATGATGGTTGAGTGGAAAAACAAATAAAGCTTAAGCAATGATGAAGCCTAAGCAAAGGAAGAACATGGACTTGGGTAGGCAAATCCCAGAAAAAGTCTCAAATGCTTGCTTAACTACTTCATCATCGGACAGAGGTTAAAAGCAGCTAAAAAGGAAGTAATATTATAGATAGTCACATTTTTTTTTTGAGACAGAGCCTCTCTACATAGCCCAGGCTGTCCTTGAACTTACAGTCCTCATGCCTCAGCTTCCTCAGTGTTGGGATTACATGCGTTGCCACCATGCTCAGCATTGGAAATATTTTATATACCAGGCTGTAGTTAAGTGAAATGCGAGCTAAAAACTATGGCTAACACCAAGACTCTGCATGGGTGTAGGAATACATGGCCCCTTGTGTGAATGTCTCATAGGTCAGGGCCATCTGGAGTTCTCAAAACTGGGGCTGAGTACCAACGCTCTTTCCAGTGCTGCTGAATGGCTCCCAAAGGAAACGATGGCCAATGGTCTTGGTTCTTGGAAGGGAAAATTGATGGTTTGTAAAATCCTCCCATCTCTGAGGCTAGATGCTTGGGCTCTTCCATCAGTATTGACTTTGTCCAACACTGGTTTTCATCTGTGATCTGAAAGGGAACCGCTAGTGAGTATGGGGGACTCTTGGGTTCCTTCCATCTGTCGGAGTTGGCAGCAGGCAAGCTGAGCTGGGGGATGGGAAGGGGGACTTTGAAGTCTCCCACCCCCAATGCCTTCCAGCTCCAGAAGTAAGGAATACAGAATTCTCTGAAACAGAAAATAAAATTGCCAACATGACAGAAGCCACAGCCATTGGAGCAGCTTAGCAGAATCTTGGAGCCAACAGACCCGAGTCTATTCACATGCCAGAGTCATTCAAATTCAACTTAGCATGCTTTTTCCTGATAGCGAGCTGGAGCCAAGATTTCAGGAATAGTACGCTTCCTTGAGAGGTACGAAAAGAACTGGGCTGTGTTTGCAGCAGAGTCTGGCATGGGTGTCCCCTGCCCGCAGGCACAAGGGATCCACTCTCATGGAGCTCTGAAGTTGGGGGCTGGGTTTAGGTCTGCATCTTTTCCTGTTTCAGTGCTGCTTCTCTGTATCCATCCAGGAAAGGCAGTGCCCTCTCTGGGCTTCGGGGTTTTCAGTGTAAATGAAGTATAATGATCATAAGGCTGTTAATGAAGAAAGGCAAGTCTCACATAAGGGAAGAATTGGAAAATAATGCACATGTTTATCACAATCTCTAAAAGGCAGGCAGAGGAACTCATAAGGCAAAAATCTTTTCCCCTTCTCCTGCTCTCCTCTTGTTGCTAAACTCCTCATTTTGCAGATCGTATTAGTCTTGGCCCTGCTCTCTTCCCCCTCTTGTGTCGCAGAGCATCACAAAGCCTCACAAGGTCACAACGCTACCTGAAAGAGGGAGAGGAAACAAGAGCGGTACCTGGAAACACACAGCCTGCCTTTCTCTCTCAGGAGCTAGAAATACATACATGTTAGGGCAGAAAGCTGGGCATGGATCCTCAGGAAGAGACACAGAAGCAGGCAGGTGATAGATGGGCTGGGACACCTGTTTTATTGTTTCTTTTTCATGAAATACCAGGGCAAGTGGCAGCATCTGGAGAAGTCTGGCTTTCCCCCAGTTATTAGCCAGTCCTACCACTCTGGCTCCCAGGCAACATAAGACTCACAAGCTTTGCACTAACAAACTTCACTTATGAGACAGTGAGGTCAAGTGCGTGGTAAGGCAAGGAACTGCAGAGGCTCCTCATCTATATTTTGAGGGAGCAGCATCTGCTTCCTATCTCTGTGTTAGGGTGTGAAGACTTCAGTGAGGGTCAGTGGGGACATGGTGGACATCTAGTTAATGATGCCACCATGAGTACCCTGTATGTGTCAGTTGGGAACCTGAGCACTTGTCATCCTCTTGAAAGCCTAGGAAGGCAAGGAGTAGCTTTGACCCACTTTAGCCCTCAGGAAACTTGCCAGAGGTCACACAGGTAATACGGGACAGAGTTAGGATTCAACCTAGCCAGCCTGGGCCCTTGGTTCCCATTAAACATGCTATACAGCCTCATACACATCAGGTGCTTGGGACAATGCCTGGCCAGGCACATGCTCAACAGCAAGAGTGGCTAGTGAAACACTGTGTGTGCAGAAGTCAGGATAGGGCTGAGAGGGACTTGCACAGAAAGTCCCTCTCAGTGAGTGAGAACTGGGAGGTGAACCCAGCAATCAAAGCTTGCAGACAGGGCTTGGCACACGGTAAGTTTTAGCTATTGGCACAGTAGGTTTTAGCTACTGGAGCTCTTTGTATACACAAAAGGCCTAAAGCAATGTAGGAGACAGAAGGTTTGCTGAAGAGGATCTGGTATAGTGCTTCACAAAATGAATCTTAGCCAAACTTGCTTCAAGAGATGAAGAGCTTGCCTTCATGGAATCAGAATCCCTGGAGTGAATTCAGCATGGGAATTGTGTGTGTGTGTGTGTGTGTGTGTGTGTGTGTGTGTGTGTGTGTTACTAAGAATTAGACCCAGGACCTCACACTGAGATACATCTCCAGGTCTTTTTTTTTTTTTTTTTTTTGAGACAGGGTCTCACTAATTTGCTCAGGCTGTTTCAACCTCCCACAGTGGTGGGATTACAAGCATGTACCGTCATACCCAGCTGGCACTGGAATTCTTAACATGCTTCCCAAATGATACTGCATGCACGCTACACTCTGAGAACCAGTGAATGAAGCCGTGGATCACTTAAACACAGGATTCCCAGCCAGAGGGGAGCAGAGCAGAGGTTGGCACTCAGGAAAGATCTTGATTTGTGCCTTGCAAGAGCCATTCACAGTTGTTGTCCTAGGTGCTCAGGGCAATGATCTGGAATACTGTGAAGGAGAATATATCATCACAGCTCATTTGCACCTGCAACATCTGTGGTATCCTCCGAACACTCTGAATGATATATTAATTACAGTGAGTGAAATTAATTTTTTGAGCATTTCACCACAACCTTTTCAAAGAGTGCCATGAGAGTTTTGTGTAGCTGAAGCTAGGCATTCCTCTGCCAGGTGCAGGAAATGTAGAAGGCTGACCCAAGAGGGCAATTGAGAATTTGTCCCTTAACTTGCCAGATGATTTGTGCCCTGGCCTTGGCCTGATTTCTGGGACAGAAAGAGAACACAGTGACCTGGCATCCTGGAAACTTCAGCCTAGTGGCCTGGAACCTTGGAAAGAGGCCCAGCCCACTGTATGCACATAGCCTAGATCTGGCCACTACAGGTTTATCGAAATTACGCTTTTCTAATGAGCCAGGCAGATCACCCTTTAATTTTAGATTTTGGTAATGATGGTGATGGTAATGATGAGGTATACAAAAAGATGAACAGACACTATATTGCATATTTAGGTCGTTAGAAATACAGATATGGTTATGAATGTACACATTAAATATGACCTTCTTTCTTCTTGTCAGCCCTCGTATAGCATATTTTGTTTACTATGCAGATCATATTTGACTTCATAGAATTGGATGTTATTTAAATTCAATTATTGTGAGGTTAAATTCTTCTCTCTAGTACCAGTTGAGTAAATTTAGAGGCAGTTAGAAGGAATAGGTACATTTGTCTTATACCAGTTAAATTATAGGGAGAAAAGTACTTCAGGAATAAAATAGTTATCGTGAAAATGAAAATCCCAGCTTGGAGGGATAGTTTGGGTGTTTTTTCTTGTCTCTTTTTGTATTTTCTTTCTTTCCCCCCTTCTTTCTCCTTCTCTTCTTCTCTCCTTCTCCCTCCCTCCTTCCCTTTCTTTCTTTCTCCCTTCCTTCCTTCCTTCCTTCCTTCCTTCCTTCCTTTTTTGAAGATGATGAGCAGAAAGGGGAATTTTCTGTGACGGAGATAGATTATTATATGTGTATTATGGTGTGTGTGTGTGTGTGTGTGTGTGTGTGTGTGTGTGTGTGTGTGTGAAAGTAAGCTGCTGGTATGAGAGTAGAACTAGAAATAATTATGTGGTTAATTGGATTTAGTGTAGATAACTACAGCTCATTAAGGCCTTACATCATTTTCCCCTTCTTAGTAATAGAGTTCTTTCTTTTTAAATCAAATTATCTCACAACTGTTTCTTATTTCTTTCTGCCTGTGTTGGCACACTGTTAGTCCCCTGAATCCAAGATTTGGCCTTGGCGTTATTATGAGGGGCAGGAAGAAGGCTGACAGCAGAGGGAAAGTGTCAGTGCCAAAAGTGGGTGGCGGACCTAAAAGACTGTCAGAAAAGGACTCCAACCAGAAAACAGCTGCCCGCACACTCTCTAACACAATATGTACAGAACTTAGAAAGGTTGGTCTGTGAACAGTAATGAATTCTCAGGTCATGGAGGATCTTTGGAGGTCATCTTGCCCACCAGCCTGGCTTCCACAGATAAGGAAGAGACTGCTTTATCTCACTATGTGGAAGCAAAATCATGCCCTCCCCGCTTCATGTCTCTTCCACAGTCTTTGCTGGCAAGATAGTCTTTGTGATAGGTCATTTTTCTTGCTCCTGATACCAGGATACACTGGCCTCCCACAGGTCTGGAAAACAAAGAAAGCATTGCCTGTGGTCCCAAAGGAGAAAGCACCAGAATCTTCTGCGTTCTCCTAACTCCTCCTTCTATTCACTGGTCCCATTTTGGCTCCTCCTTTATTTCTTTCCTCCCCAACCTTCCTCTACCAACTCAGACCCCAGATACACAAATAATCGATCAATATCATTGACAGGTTTGATGATACTCAAAAAACTGGGCGGGTGATCCTGATAAACCTTACTGTTAGCTGGTCCTCAAATATGGAAAGTCCAAGGAGTGAGAGAAAACAGTTCCTTGCTTTCTCTAGCAAGTCAACTACCTACCATCATAGCAACTACATAGGGGAGACATTGAGAAGTCCCCATCTTCTTTGACATCCTTCTTTTGCTCCTCCACAATCCCAGAGAACATTTTCTTCTCCTATGCCATTCTTCTCATAGCCCAGTGCATACAAGTTCTGGCTTCACCTTTGGGAAGCAGAAATTCTTATTTTTTGAGCTTTAAATACTGTGGGACTTCACAGTGGAACTTCTACAAGGCAATGTGATCTTTCCTTGCTTATATACACCCCATGTCTGAACAAACATCAGTGGATTACTATGCTCACAAAAATCTCTGTTTCTTACCTTTGCTTAAATAAATGTCTCCTCCCCACCACGGAGTGGGAAGGAGGAGTGAAGAGGAAGTAAAACTCCAGTCTTCCCTTCTCCACAGACATCAGTTAATGTCCAAAGAATGCTGACTGGAAGTGGGATCTGTGAGGGAGTGGAGGAAGAACAGAGTTTCTGCCTTAGTGCAGAAGAGCCAGCCAGGCCATCTCTAGTATCAGGTTGGGAAAGGTAAGGATTTAATGGACAGGGTGCTGTGGGTAGGAGAAGCGACAAAAGGCAGGTAACACTGGCATGGATGGATGATTTGGTGAATTCAAGGCAGCTTGATAAACAGAACTTGTTTTGAAGCTCTACTATTCCATTTTCTTGAACAAGTAACAATCTTCCTGGGTATCTTTACCTGTAAAATGGGGGTAGTTGTTATTACTCACTGAGTTATTAAGATAGTAGTGTTATAATGTTTGTGGAAGTGTTTTGTAAACCTGTGAAATGCTTTTACCATTAGGATTATTAATAGGAAAAGAATGATATGGAAAGGAGGAAGAAAGGAAGGAAGGATTTCTTTTGGTACTGGGGCTTCAGCTCAGGATCTTTACTCTGAGCTACATCTCCAGCACTCTTTCTCTTTATTTTGAGACAGGATCTCACTAAGTTGCCAAGGTGCTCCAGCTGGGCTCAAATTTGTAATCTCCTGCTTCACCTTCCCAGAGCATTGGGATTACACATGTGAAGGAAGGAAACTGATCAGTATTTGAAGGAGGTAGGCTTGTACAGAGAGACCTTCCCATCCTCCTATGATGGCTAGGACTGGCTCCCAGGAAGTTTACATTTGCAATCCCATGAAAAGTTATTGGAATTCTAGAGAGTTAATTCCAATGTACCACTTCCAGTGCAACCCACGGCAAGAATAAAGACACTAAAGCATATTTATAGTTATGGGGTCCTAAGTCCAGCCATGATGGTGGCTATCCAGAACAAAGGCCTTTACCCAGGACCAAACCCAGATTTTATTCATTTGTGAAGAAGGGAGTGGCTTGAGGATGAGTGTGTGAAAGTGGTGGGAAATGCATGAATGCCATGAGCTGGGCTAGGTAGGAGACCTGAAATCACCTCTGCCATATGCAGAGAGAAGGATATGCAGAAAGAGTAATCTACATAATTCAGTTGAGATAGTATCTAATGTTTTGGGGTCGATGCTTCAGCTCTGATGTGTAATGTTTGAAGCCCCAGGAAGTTATAGCCTCTATTCCCGAGGCTCGATCCCAGCCAACAGCGTGGAGCATTGGCTCACACATCCCGCCTCTTCCAGGCTCACTCCAAGGAGCAACAGGGGATTGGGGAAACACACCTGCCATCTCCAAAGATTGCCATCAGCGCCTTGGCTAGACCAATATACATTGCTTAAAGTTAATGAACGGGCAAGGAAAAGTCCTAGCCAGCTCAGTACATATCAATACATGGAGATAGGGTCAGGCTCAGCCAAAATGGAGGCAATTGCTCCTCTTTTAAGGAGAGTTGCCTAGGTGGTCCTCCACAGGCTTCGAGAAAAGGAGATCTGCTAACCTCTTACCTATTAGCCAGAATGTATTGAGCACTTCATGTGCCAGGCATGGAGCTAAATGTCTATCACTACTCTCCTCCTCTAGTTTCATAAATGAGCTATTTTATTTTGATAAAAGCTCTCTCTAAAACTCTCCCAGATGACTATTTTATATGAATCTCGGATCTCTAATATCTTTTCTTCCGTCTTCACTCTCAGCTCATGACTTTTCTTCTGATTTACCTAAAAATGTAAAAAACCAGAAGTAACACTGGCCAAATCCATGGTGAATTCTGGGTTTTCATCCAACTTGACCCATCAACAGCATAGGACAGGCTGATGGCTCCTTTTCTTGAAATACTTTGCTTTCTTCCTTTTGGAAACATCATGTTCTCACCTCACTGACTTCCCTTCTTAGCCTCTTCTGCTGATGTCTCCACATCTCCAGACCTCTAAACACTGGCACCCCCAGGATCAGCCCAATGTTGCCTCCTTTTCTGATCAGCACACACTGCCTCCATTATTTCATCCAAGCTCATGGATTAAACACCAGCTCTACACCAATGACTCTCAAGTGTATGTCTCGACCTCTCCTCTCAGCTCCAAGCTAATGTGAGTTGCAGTGTTTACTTGACATCTGCTCTTGGCTAGCTAGTGGGCATCTCAAAACGGACACTTCCAAAACTGAGCTCCCAGTCTTTCCCCCCATATGTGCTCCTCCTGCTATTTTCTGATCTCCACCAAGGCAACTTCTCATTGCTTAGGTTAAAATGAGTATCATGCTTGATGTTTCTGCTTCATGCACACGCCACATCTAATCTATCAGCAAATTGTAACACCTATTTCTAAAAAGATAGCCAGAGGCTGGCCATTTCTCAGGATTCCCACTGCTACCCATTTGGTCTGAAACATGATCATCACTTACCTGGATTACTGCAACAGCCTTCCATCTCTGTGTTCTGCCTTCATTTTCCTCCAGTCTGTTCCCTACAGGGAAGCCAGGGTGATCCTGTCAAACGTGGCGAGATTGTGCCATGTGAGGGAGGTGAGAAAGTGGACTCAGAGACTAAGAACTCTTTTATAACACTCTGCTCAAAATACTCATGATTTTCCATCTCTTCATAAGTTTGAGTTCTTAAGATGATCCACAGGACTTGTCTGATCTCTACCCTCCCCACTCTTAATTCCTGTTATCTCTTCTCTTCCCATTCCCCTCACTCACTCTAGCCCAGATACACTACCAGCATCACTGGGGTTTCTAGAATATGCCAGTCACGGCTCTGCCACATGGCCTTTGCACTTGATGTTCCCTCTGCCCATGGTGCTTGGCCCCTGATATCTGCATGCCTGTCTTCTTTGGTTTCCCAGGTCTTTTCGTATATATCTCCTTTTGATGACAGCTGTCAGAGCCATCCTATTTAGAATTTCAATCAGCCTCTTCCCTCATGGTCCATCTTCCTTTTCCCTGCTTGTTTTTCTCCATAGCACATGACAGCATCTTGGTGTTGTCATGGTGTAGATTAGGAATGAACCCCCTCCAAAAATTCTCATGCTGCCAGAGGCAGGGCCTTTGGAAGGTGATTGGAACATGAAGTGCTATAGCTAAATGTGCTGTTATCGGATGGGTTCTGGTCAGAAGAGGCAGGTCAGTGGGGCATGACCTGTTTGGGTATCTCTTTCTCCCTGGGTCTCCTTTCTCTCTCTGCTACCGCATGCCATGGCATGAGCCACTTTCCTTCACTATGCCATTCTGCCATGCCATTTCTACCTTGGAGCAAACTAAAGTATAACTGTAAGGGGAAAAAAAACCTTTTCTCCTTTAAACTGTGGGTGTCAGGTATTTGTTCCAGCAATGAAAAAATGGTTAAGGCAGGTGCTTAATTTTCTGGTACTTATTGTCTTTCTTTAGTAGAGAATACGAGCCAGTTCTATTCACTGTATGCCTATCACCTAGAGCAGAACCTGAAATATAGTAGGTAACTATTGACTAAATGAAGGCATGATTCAACAAGGCCCGGATTGGTGAAACAACTTGCCTGGGATCACACAGATTGCAAAAGCCTGGATATTCCCAGAATTGTAAAGAACTGAGTCAAGCTCTTAACCACTGCATTAGTCTTAAAAGGAATATTTCCCTCACTGCACCACAAGGTTGGCATTCTATTATCCCCTTTGCTCGGATTTCCCAGAGCTACAAACTTCAGCAGGTATAGAGCTGACTTTGCTACACTGAACTGTATTTCTTTCCTTCTATTCAGAGGCAAGGATGACTGGAACCTGTACGAGTGGAAGGGGAACTTTTTAGCTTACCTGCCACTGCCATGGCAACTGGGTAACATAAGGATTCCAGAAACAAGAGTTTCAGATTGAAAGAGGCAAAAAAATGAAACAAGCCCAAAATAAACAAGGGAATCTGTGAATGGAGAAGCAACTGGAAACTTGGCACCTGCAGCTTGCTGCATCATTGGCTGGGAGGCGAATCCAGCCTGTGCTCTCCTCCCGCCCAGACCAGTCACAAGAGAAGGCCACAGAATCACGTTGTCCCCGGTAGCCTCTATCACAGCCTCAATCCAAGAGGCCCATGCTCCTCTCCAGCTCAGTATCCCCAAATAAGTCCCCCAAAATGTTCTCAGTTTCCTGTGATAACACAGAGGACAGGCTTGGGCTAGAAGCTGGAAGAACTAAATTCTGATCCCTTATCCTGGAAAGGCAGACTGTTGTAGAAAGTTTTTAATTCTCTCTGGGTTCCACTGCCCCTTAAGGCACTTGCTCCTTGCTCCTTTACCTATCTGATCTGTGTTAGAGCGATAGTACAAATGGAAGACAGAGTTGTAGTAGAAGAAAACTATGAAATTAAAGTCTTTACAGAAATGTGCAAATTATGAGCTTTTAACAGGAGGACTCACTGATGCACTCATGCCAGGCACTTTGCATGCTAGATCTCATTTAATCCACCTTTTGAGAAGGTAAGGGCTAGGTTTGCTGGACAGAAGAAAACATGGAACCACAGAGAGGTTAAGAAGCTGCCTCAGTTTGTCCAGCCAGTAAGCAGTGAAGAGGATCTCAGACAAAGTGCCTATTTCCAAAACCCACTCCCAAGCACTCCCCACAGGGATTAGAGACCCTATTTTTCTTGTATTGGTCATTTCCTGAGCAGAACACTGAGGAAGTGCTTGGAGCCCTTTGTCTGTCATGGGCCCCTTTGATCCTTGGAGTTTGCTAAACTATGAAGACAAGATCATAGTAACCCTCCCAACCCAGAGACTGGAGCCTTGGAAGCTGGGCCAGAGGAGCTGATCCTGCCCCACACCCTGAGCCCTGTCCTTTCTCATGTGTCTGCGACATCCTCTGTTCAGTGGGGGGCCTAGCAGCAGCCCACATTGCAGACGGTTCAAAGATGATGAGGTGCCAAACCAAGGAAGATGGCGCAGGGAGGGGACACTGGTGAATGGAGCTGGTGATCTGCAGCTGGCAGTCATGGAAACTCACCTGAGGTGACTTTGCTGGGCCCAGAATCAGTGGGATCCAGGGAGAAAACAGAAAAGGGACTCATGGCACAGGCAAGGTTGAACAACAGGGACAGGGGCAGTAGTGTAAAATTCAGAGGCTGATGTCTGAATTTCCATTCTACCCATGCCGCCAGCTGCCTCTATGACCTTGACTTAGTAATTTACCTTTCTCTTCTATAGGGATCTCTTTTATGTCGACAATGTTTTCCAGTGGTGGTGGTAGGGGGTATAATATCCGTCTCAGTTTCCATGTTACACCATCTTAGTTAGCTATTAACAAGGTTTACTGCAAGGACTGTCTTCATTAAGTCAAACATGAATCCATTGCTACCTATTTCCACTTCTTTTGTTCTTGAATACACCCAGATCTGATTAGTAAAAGATAGTGAAGGGTCTAGGTTAAGGCCTTTTAGAAGTCTTAAAAACTAAAGAGATTATAGCCCTCCTCTCAAATGCACATAAAGATGTACTTTTAAAAAGTACAAAACATATAAATGCCAAAGTTATAATAGCTTTCCCCTCCCTGGATTTTCCCCCCTAATATCCTGGATCAAATTTTTTTCATCCAGTATAAACTTACCTAACAATTTTGATGTCCCTGTTTTCTAATACTTACAGTACCACAAGCAAGTCCCCATTCTGTCTTTTGAGTTATCCAGCCCCAAGGGAAAGTCACTGCAGGGGAGGCTGCCCTGCCCTGCCCTTGTGCTTTTAGCCAGGCACTACGACGAGGCCAAGTCACACTCCCACCTTCTTCAAGTCTGTGTACAGAGGCTTCAGGGCCTCAGTGAGCCCCAGTGGTCCCATCTCCAGAGCCAAGGTAGAGAGCCCAGGTCTTATCATCCTTTGAGGCAGCTCTTCCTGCCTTTTCTCATGGCTGCTGCTAGGGAAGCAAGGATTGCAGCCGTTGCTGTCACTTGGCACTGTTGCCAGGGACCGGAAGTAATGTCTTTTACCTGATCGGCAATTTGACATGGCTGCTTAACAACCCGATTATTCAAAAGCAGCTCATCCTGTTAGAATTAATGAGCCTAAGAAATGCTGCCATGATTAATGAGGGCTTTTGCCCCTCCCTCAGCACCTCACTCCACTCTCTCCCTATTTCCTTCTCAAAGCCATAGCACAGTGACTCAAAACCTAGGGCTGTTAGGCCTTGCTGGGTGAGGTGCATGGCCAGCTATGTGAGCACATCCTTTCCCTTCTTCTCTTCCTCCAAGCACTACAGCTGCCAGAGGCTGGCCGTGTCCTACACAAGCAAAACCTCTTGTTCATCAAAGACATATATGCAAGTATTCAGCTGGTGAAGCTGGAATGAGTGCCTCACTGTACCAAGCACCAAACACTCAGAGTGAGATGCAAAATGGGTAAATATTGTCCTTGTGAGGGAACACAGTGAGGTAGTCATCATGTTGTGATGTAGTGAGACAGATGAGGGAGTGCCGTGAGGGGACGTGGAAAGGGCCTGTCTATACTAGAAGAACACAGGAGAAACCAGAGAAGACTTCCTGGGGCTGAGCCCCTGAGTGTTTCTGCCACCATGTTCATTATTGCCCATATACAGATGAAAGGCTAGGCACTGCAACACGATGAACATGGTTCCCATTCTTACAGAGTGGGCAGTGCAGAAAACATGAACAGACATTATTTTTTATTTACTCATCCAAACATCAAAAGCTGTTGAGAGCCTTTTGGTCTAGGGCTTGGCACCAGGGGAGAGGGATGCAAAGATGTAAACCTAAGCCATACTTCCAAGGAGGATAGACAGGTGTATTCATGGACACCTCCAGTTATGTACTGAGTGCTCTAACGGGGACATGCCAAAGGCACTCAGCATAGGATGCTTATAGATCAAAGCACTGAGCTCAGCCTGGAAAAGTCAGGGAAGACACCCTGAAGGAGATCACTTTAGAACCATTTTGAAGACAGAGAGTAGCAGTTTCACAGATAGACTGGGTGCAAAAAGACATTCTAGATCTCATCCAAGCCAAGATGAGGGCTTTGAGTGACAGGAGTTGAAGTAGAAGGGAAAGATGATGCTAGAAATCTTGGAAAGAAACGGCAGCAGTGAAGAACATGCTTAATATATACAGATGCTTAAATATACAGATGAAGACCTGAAACTTAGGGGCTCCTGGATTTACTCATTCATGGTTGAGAACAAGGTGTTGTTTCATGAATGGTGAAATTCGCCAAAATAGCAGGGACATGGCTCAAGCGGCCATATTCCAAACACGCCAGCACAAAGTTTAGCAATTAGGCTGTGCATGACATCACAAGGGTCCTTTGACTGGAGTGAAGCAGAAGAGCTGGATCCAAAATAAATGAGCTGAGGGAGACACAGAGAGGAAGGAAGACATGATGGCAAGGCCAGAGGGAGCAAAAGGTCAGGGAGCTGGGTGGATCTGAGAGTGGGCCTAGGAAGGTAAACAATGGCCGAGGTAGATAGGCATTTCATGGGCAAATATGGTGGACCCTGAGCCTGGAGGGAGAAAGAGAACAAACAAAGAGAGGGAGAGAGACAAGTAATAGATGAGGCTCACAGAGACACTTTGGGGCCAACTTGTCAGGGGACACAGAGACACAGGCTTCAGTCATGGCTACCTGACTTATGCCCAGGAGCTCTGGAGAATAAGCCCAACTGTATGGTCCACTCGAAAGGAGTTTCACATCCTGACACCATCTGGCTTGCCCAGCTCCTTTCCCTTCTTGCTTCTAGTGCCCACAGGCTGGGCTTTTGCTTTGTGCCCCAAGGCTGGCTGGAAACACCCAGCCCTTTAACAAGAGCATTGGCCCAACTTCCAAGGTTCCCAGGATTCAGATCTATTCCACGTTTTCCCCATTTGAGGACCTGGGATGGAGGCCCCTTGGAGGGAACGTAGGTCTCTGCACTGGTCTGCAGGAGACTGCAAAGGCTAAAACCATAGCTCTATATTCAGGGGAAGTAACCCTCACAACAGATTTAGAAATCGTTAACATTAAGCTAAGTGAGGCTTTACATAAAGATTCCCTCTAGGGGTGGGAATGTGGCTCAGTGGCAGAGTGTTTGCCTAGCATGAACAAGGCCCTAGGTGTGATCGCCAGGAAGAAAAAGTTTCCCACATCTACAGCCAGCTGGAGCAGACCGAAGCTGTTCTTTTGGCCTGGGTCTGAGCCCTCAAATTCAGTCCAGTCTCCACCAGGGAGCTTCCCTCATCTCCTTTGGACAGCAGGGGGCTTCTGCGGGGAACAGCCCACTCCCGTTCACGCAAATCCGAGGACCTGAGCTGGAAGAAACGTTGGCCTGTGTTTTATCACAGCGTCTCCAAACGGATTGCAGTGGCTTGGCTATCACGCTGGGGACACAGTGGCCACACCTCCTCCGTAGAATCTGGTGTCTCCAGACAAAATCTCTCTCTGGTTGTGGTAGTGATCTGGCCTCAGGGCATGGCTCAAACCAGGGCTCCAGCCTCGACCCACCCCGCAAGAGTCTGACCCTCCGGCCTCACCGCTCTCTGCCTCTCTTCCTGCAGGGGGAGCTGCTGAGCCCCTGCCGCTGCGACGGCTCGGTCAAGTGCACGCATCAGCCTTGCCTCATCAAGTGGATCAGCGAGCGTGGCTGCTGGAGCTGCGAGCTGTGCTACTACAAGTACCACGTCATCGCCATAAGCACAAAGAATCCTCTGCAGGTGAACGCGGGGGCTGCCCGCCGAGGGCGCTGGGCCTGGGGCTCCCACGCCGCCTGCGGCTGGAGAATTCAGAGCCGCTTGGAGCCCAGGAGTGGCGGGTGGGCAGGAGGTGTGAAGAATTTGCTTTCTCTTAAGCCCCAGCAAGAACAGGAGGGATGGGCCAAAGTGAGAGAAGTAGATCTAAGAGGGGGAAAGTGTGGAGAACCAGAGGGAAGAGTGAGAGAAAGGATGAAGGAAGGGAAGAAGGAAAGGGAGAGAGGAAGGGAAAAAAGAGGGAGGGAAAGAAAAGGAAAAAGTAAAGGAGGAAAATAAAGGAAAGACCAATGGGCAGGAGAGAGCAGAAATAGTGAAAAAGATGGTGTGCAGAGGGTGAGAAGGACTGAGTTAAAGCCAAGAGCTGGAACAGAGAAATACAGGCAAGAAGGAGCAACAGCACTTTCCAAACTTTTACGTGCACGAAATTCACCCGGGGCTTGTCAAAATGCAGACTAAGGTTCAGTGGGTTTGGGAAGGGGCTGCGAGTCTGTATCTCCCCTTGCCCTTCACCCTACGTAGCTCAGGTTGGCTTGAATTCACTCTGTAGCCCAGGTCGGCCTTGCACTTGCAGCAATCTTCCTGCCTCATCCTCACTAGGATTATTGGGATTAGGGGCATTCGCTATCATACCCACATTACGAGCCTGCATTTCTAACAAACAATGGGTGATATCAGTGTTGCCGGTGCACAAGCTACACTTCTGCAGGGGTCAGAGAGATAAATGGAGAAGAGGCAGGAGAGGGAGGCAGAGAAAAAGGAGGAAGAGGGGCTGTAAGAAAGAGAAGGGGTCTAGGGCCATATCACCCTGAACGGCCCGATCTCGTCTGGAAGCTAAGCAAGGTTAGGCCCGGTTAGTACTTGGATGGGAGAAAGAGAAGGGGACAGAGTAGGAGGAGATTAGGGTGAGGGATTGGGGCAGAGCTGGGGTGGGGGTCTGAAAAACAGATTCCTTCAGAACATAGAGCTCCCTGAGCCCGCACTCTCCCTTCCCACCCTTCTTTGACACATCAGCCTTCCCCAAGGAGCTGCCAGGTCCCCAAGTCACGCAGCTCTCCATGTGAGGTGCATACACACATACAGAGCATTTTGCTTCTGAAAATACCTCTCTGTATGCATGATCGGCCAATTAAGCTGCCACATAATCAATTAGCCAGCGACAGTGAGGGTAGGACTCCAGCTGCCTGGCACCATTCCCTTCCTCTCCTAAGGGGAGGGGGAGAATCAGCCCTGCAAGTCCAGGGCACTGGGGTTGGTGGTGGGGTCTTTGCATGGAGGGCAGCTGGAAACATCCGGAGTTAGTGTCCCCAGTGTTTTATTTTAGACCCTGTGGAGTTTCCCATGGGGCATTGCCAGAAATGGGAATGTCTGTCCATGCACATGTGGGCTGGGCTGGGGACATTTCTGGAAGGGCACTGAAGTCCCAGGCACCTCATCATCCTTATGGTGAGGGGTCCACATCGGAGGGACCTCTCCCTGCTGCTGCTTCCATCTGCAGCCATTTGTTTCAAAATCTTGAAGTGTCTTAAAATAGCAGTGTCAGGAGACAGTGGATTCCACGTCCTCTGAGTGCCGTTGGAGGTCTGAGTGCATTAACTTTCCCCTTCCCCTTCAACTGGCTGAAGCCTCAAGAAAGGTCAGATCCTAAATCCATAAGCTTGTTGCAAGGTTCCCCCCTCCTGGCTCCACCTTGGCTCATATAAAGAAAAAATTTTCGGGAATAACTTTTTCCCAAGGGTAAAAGAAAAGTTTATTCTAATCTTATAAATCAGATAAGCAAATGGCAGTGCTGGCAATATTGATCTATTAATCTATCCTTAACTTATTACTATGCAATCGTGACACTGGGGATCTCTCTGATTCTCTCGGTCCTCAAAAAGCAATGGTGTATATTCAGTAAATGCCTTTCCACTTTTCCAGATAGCACTGGAAGTTTGGCTAGAAGCTGTGTTGTGTATCTGTGGCCCAAAATGCCCCAGTTGTGTGTCCTGGATTCCTCAGACCTAGCAAGTATGAGACAGCTTCCTGCTCAGCACGGTGGGCAGCCTCACCACAGTGCCTGAGCACGAGCAAGCAGAGCGATGGGTAGGGATCTGCTATCAGAGGGAGGAGGTTCTTTCTGGTCTCTTGGGTCTCTCTCCTCCCGATTCATGTACTATACAAAGTTGTGAGACATAGCACAACTATTCACGATGGGCCATCATTGGAAAGACCCTTTGCAAGCAATGTTTCTAGTCCAAAGAACCTCTGAGGAGAGAGTCACAGCACAGCCTTGTGGATCTCAAGGCTTCATGGTTGCTTATCTTCCACTACGTCTGAACTACAATTCTGATATACTCCTTTATTTATTTATCTTTTTATATACCCCTTTATACATGGTTTCCCTTTCCATAGTGCCATTTAACCATGGTCAACTGCAGTCCAAAAACATTAAGTGAAAAATTCCAAAAATAAACAACTCATAAGTTTTAAATTGCATCTGTTCTGAGTAGCATAATAAAATCTCACACTTTCTTGCTCCATCCTGCCTGGGACATGAATCATCCCTCTACCCGGTGTATCCGTGATGTATATGTAACCTGCCTTTTAGTCACTCAGTAACTGTCTCTTATTAGATCAACTGTTTTCACGTTTCACATAGTACTTGTAAATAGGATTCAGTACTACCCACAGTTTTAGGGAGCCACTGGGGGTCTTGGAATCAATTCCCCTTGGACAAGGAGGAACTGTATTGTATTAATTTATATTTAGTCAGTACTTATTAGGTATAAGCCAGTGTTCTAAATATACATATATATTATTTAATTTAATCCTAAAGAAAACCTAATGAAGTGAGTACTATTATTATTATTTCCAATTTACGGATGACTGTAGAAGCACAGAGGGCTCTATGATTTGTCCAAAATTAGATAGCTGTGAAGTGGTAGAGTAAAGGTTGCTGCCTGCAACAGGTACTCTGACTCATGGGTCTGGGCTCGGAACCTCTACCTCATAATGCCCAGGCGCATTTAGGATTACTCCCACCCTGACGAGCTTATCCTTATTTTTGCTGAAACACTGTAAAGAATACCCTTCAAGCACTGGCTTGACAGTTATTTTATTTAACCTTCATAATATTCTAGGAAATAGGAAGAACCAAATATTTCCTTTATTACAGAAGGGAAAAGTGACAGTCTTCATGATTTATTGAATTCTCTTCACTCACACTCAGCATATTGGGTCACATGACCCCCTTGTGGGGTACCCCTTCCTGGTATAAGGAATGAAGCATCCAGTCTTCGTGTTCTTCCCCTTTGTCTCTCCATTCACCAGTGCTGCAGATAGGAGTTCAGGGTGTGTAGCAGTCTCACAGTAGTGAGGTCAGAATCTCACTTGGAAGCAGGTCCCAAAGTTCCAGGTGTCCAATGGCAGCAGAACTGGCCTACAGACACCGTTTTCTCCTCCCGGCCTTCCTGTGAGATCAGAGCTCTCTCATTCTCTGCTTTCCCCCTACAGTGTCTTCCCCACACCTCTGTGGAGCCTCACATGGATGAACAGGAGAGTTCTTGTCCACAGCACTCCGTGCTCTCCTTTCCTCACCACGCTTCACACAGTGGTCAGGGACACTAGCGGCTCTGCAGATGACTTGGGGCTGATAGAAAAGATGAAGAGGGCTTTTCTGTAGCACTAATTTTGGGGTTCTTGAAGTCTGGAGGAGGAGGAGAAGGTGAGCATTCTTGATATTTCAATGGTATCAAGAGCCGTCCTTCCAGGCAGTGGGGCAAGCCTTGGAAACAGCATTAAGTCTGCACGACCGGACCATCTTCTGGAAAATTCCTTTGTTATATGTAACCCTAGACTGGGGGAAGCATTGGAAAATGTAAAGGCCCAATTCCCTGTAACGCGATGCTATCTGTGTAATTAAATGTCAAGGCCAGTGTCCTATATCTGGATTGGCAGGTGAAATGTTTTCCAATGATTATGATTCCTTGGAGGTCACTGGCTGGTCCCAGCTGCTTCTAGGCCACTAAAACAGAGTGGGGTTCCTTAATGGAAAGTTGTCAGGTTGAAATGCTTCCTGGGGGTGTTCCTATCATCCAAATCAGAAGATGTCCTTCCCTCTACCTTCCCAAATCCCTGCTTAAAGCCACTCCTATCTCCGCAGTTACTCTTAGGACAAGACGCTGCATCATCTCCCTTCTCACTTCTCCAGCTGTCCCGCCCCACACACCCTTTTGTTCACTCGCCTCCACCCACTCTGGTCCCTTTCTAGGTCTTCAGACAGACTCAACATGCTTTCTTCTGACAGGGGGCCTTTGCGCATGCTCTTTTCTCTGCCTGGGGTGCTCTTCCCTCTTCTTTTTGCTTAGTAAACTCCTACTCAACTCAAGGATCACCTCCTATTGGAAGCCACATTGCCCTCTCACAGGCTTTTACCATGTGCCTCCCTGTCTAACCCCTGTTAGATTGCAGTAGAAAATTCACAGAGTTGTCTGTAGTCCTGAGGCTACAAGCTTCACAAAGGTGGGGACTTTGTCTGGTTTTGCCTAGTGCTTATATCTATCACTATCACACTGTCCAGGCTCATAGAATACTCAATACCTATTTGTTGAATGACTGCATGAATAAACTCTGTACTAAAAATCCAACTCCTGACCTATTTAGGCCAGTACTGCCCGGACTAGGTATAGTACCACTAAATTCCACAGCTGAAACCCACACTCTAGCCTTAAATCTTTCCATCAATACTGCTGTTAAATACAATGCCTTTTCTGTTTAAAAGAAAAGAAATACCCATGTTAATATACACTCAGTAAATTAGAAATTGTTTTCCTTATCTCTCTCCCACATCCTGCGTCCCTCTCCTTGTCTGTTGAATTGGTAATCTCTGGCATGCATATTAAATGGCATGTGAAGTATTGTTATTGTAGAAACAAAATAAAACAGGCAAAAGGAAGACCTGTGCCCTCTCAGCACCTATTAGTGAGAAAATAGACTGTGTTGTTCTGAAAAGAATATTCTAGGTCCCTGGAACACACTACCCACACAAGCTGTTTGTTTTCTCTTTATGCTTCTGATTTCTCTGTGTTTCATAATCAAGTAAAAGGATCTCTTTCTCAGCCATGCCTAGCTGGAACCTTTCCTTACAATGATCTCTGATCATTCCGTGTGATATAGGCTTCCTCTGATTTAAAAATACAATGTGAAACTACAAAAATGTCCACTATACTACAAGTTGGGGTGCCCTGCTTTAAATGTGATTTCAAGGGGACTTGTTGGGGCAGCAGAAGAGGGAAGGGAAGGGGTTGAGGGCATTTAAGCAACAGCTAACCTGCCACTCTCTCTTCTCCAGTGGCAGGCCATCTCTCTGACAGTCATCGAGAAGGTTCAGATTGCAGCTGCCATCTTGGGTTCCCTCTTCCTCATCGCCAGTATCTCTTGGCTCATCTGGTCAACCTTCAGTCCCTCAGCAAAATGGCAGCGCCAAGACCTCCTCTTCCAGATCTGCTACGGGATGTATGGCTTCATGGACGTGGTGTGCGTAGGTGGGTCGGGAGGCTTGTCTCCATGGGAAGTGGGCAGCTACATGCTGACGAGATAGGTGCATCTCTCAGGATCCCTTTCTCTGGGAGGCCAAAGCAAGCATGGCACCAAGCTTGAGACCTGGAAGCTCAGGACAGGAGACAGCTTAGGTAGGAGAACTGGATGGATAGGTAGAGGATACGGGTCAAAGGGAGAGGCTCTAAATTGTTCCTAGGGAGATCTACTTTGCCCAAATGAAGATGAGGATAAGAAGGCTTACTTCTAAGATGTGAGAAAGGTTAGTCAGGCAGTCCATCAGGATGTGGAAGGCATCTTTTCTCATGTGCTCTGTGGCCGCCAATCCATGACAAGGTATGTCTGTACAGTTAATTCCATTCTATTCCCAGCGGAGTACCCAGAAACAGCTATGATGGTGTCATGATACTTCTCACCTTTTATTCCTGTAAGTATATTCAATGATCCAAATTTCTCTAGCTCAGGGATTTTCAAACTGTGTTCTACACATAGCTCCAGGAGGCACCTTTGGGAGTGGGAAACAGAAGGCTGCACAGACAGGTTCGGAATCCTTACCCCTGCTTCACTCCCAACTTCTGTGCTTTTGTCTAGTTACATATATTTCCATTCCAGGTAAGAGTTTGTGTAAAGGCTATCGTGTTTTAGAAAAATTGGGGATGTTTTGCTTTTGTTCCTGCTTCTTTCCTTACCCTATCCCCCAAAGTTATGTTCCTCCTGCCTTCTACCATGGTTGGCAGAGGGCTGGGTCCTTTTTATTCCAACAGATGATTATGGCTATTGACTCCAAAGGCTTGGTCCAAGCAACTGAGAAGGTAGGGAATTTTCTGGTTTCTGAGTGAAATGAAGGTTAGCAACATTCATTGTTTATGGTGTGTAAATATATAAACATCAGCATAAGCACTGGCTAACCTGGATCCTCAGGGTATCCCATAAGCCACAGTAATTGGAGGATTAGAATTCCATAGCTGTCTTCCCTGAGCAGTAGTGTGTGTGTTGCATAAAATTTGCTACAGTGCTCTGTTTGGCAGGAAAACATCTATTAGCTAGAATTTTGCTGGTATGATATTGATGTGAATTTCCTTGGTGTCCTTTAATATTAGGAATCAGAAAGACCTGAAGATTTGCATACTGATCACAGCAGTCATAGACCAGTAGTGCTAGAACTTGTATATTCATCTAAGCCATCTTTTTGCCTCTCTATGCTACCTAAACCAATATACCAATCTTGAGTTCAAGAGCCTTTTAATTACAGCACCTAAGCAGTGAGAAAATATACAGCTTAGGTGTGGAACACTGTAGAAAAGAGAGGACTGTGAGTAGGGAAAACTTTGACTTTGATTCATTATAACCTACTTTCCTGTCCCACCAAACTTCCTTCCTACCCCAGCTGAGGCCTGGATTGTTGATGCCAAAAGCCAGGTGTGCCTCCATATGGAAGATTACAGCAGCTCTGGCATGGAAGACTTCCTGTGGAGGACCTTCCAGATGCCCTCCATTCTCCTTCAGGCAGGCTAGATCATTCCCTGTGATTTACCTCTATGACTTTCTTGTCACACAGTGCATTAGTCAGCTTTGGCTGCAGTAACAAAGAGTTCCAAAAACCACAGTCCCTTACAACAAACATTTATTTCCCATTTATGAGTTTGCAAGATAGCTGGGATGGACTGGGCTGGGTTTAGGTTTTGACTGTGCATTCATTTTGAACTTGGTCCCATTGTCTCCTGCTGTGACTCAGGCTGAAGCAGCAGGGCTGCTAGGGTGTGCTCTTTTCCTCACAGAGCACAGGTGCACAAGGTGGTTGGATGAAGCTTGCAGTGCTTCTCAAACTTCTCCTCAGAACTGGCACACGTCCCTTCTGCTGTCTATTGGCCAGTGCAATTCACCAGTAAGTCCAACATCCATAGGGAGTGGGGTGGGGACAAAATATGTCTCCTTCCCTGACAAAAGTGTGGGCAAGAGAAAGGAGCATAAATACAGTCTACTACTAATGGCCCCACAGATTTGAGAACTCAGTTGAATATAAAATAGACCATGCAGTCAGCCAGTACATCCTCCTCAGTTTGAGGCTGAATGGGGCCTTGGTCTGCTGAAGGTACTTGGCTCCATTTAGAAGCAATATTTCTCAACTTACACTCCAATCCTTTCATTTGCCCTCTTGCATCAGACAGTGGGAGTCACATGGCATCACTTATGGGATATTTGCAAATGTCACCTGTGACTTCAAGTGCACCTGAGCCTACGTCTGGGTGAAATTTTATATTATGGTTTAGATCTGAGATATCCCTCAAGAGCCTCATGCATTCACAGGTGGGGCTTGGGGAAGTTGGGCCTGGCCAGAAGAGGTGGATCACTGGGATGTGACCTGGAAGGGTGTATTTTCCTTCTCCACTCCTCCCTTCACTCTCTGCTTCCTGGCTGTCATGGGGTGAGCTACTTTCCTCTGCCCAGGCCTTCCCACCATGCCTTCCTGCCTTGGAGCCAGCCAACTATGGATTAAAATGTGAGCCAAAGTAACCCTTTCCTCCCCAGCACCATGAAAAGTGAGTAAGACACCTCATGAACAGGCTAGTTCCCTGTGGCTCTGAGCTAGTTCACATTCCTGCTCTGGGCTGTATGAAATTCTGGCATCTCCTGCTCCTAGTGCGTCTCTCTGAGCAGACCTCCATGCCACCACCTCCTCCTCTGTATCTTTCTTGGCTACTTTCTTCCTGCCTGCCTTCCTCAACCCACTTTGATCTCTCTGTTCTTTCTCTTCTTATACACATGTGGCAGTCAGTCCTTTAGTTTCTGAGAGAAGCGTGGGCTAAATATGGAGAGCTTTCACTTTATTTTTCCTTTCTTCTTTGATTTTAGGCAAACACAATATCCCAGGGTGAAAGGCCATGCCACCATCTGTTCATTCTCTTGGGCAATACAGTGACAACCTGGAGGCAGACATTGGATGGGAGGGTAACAAATAGGGACCCTACTGGGTTTTGGTACTACCTCCAAAAGTGATCAGATAGATTGATATGTAGACTAACCTTAAAATTTTCAGTCTGGTCTATCATTTTATCAGTTACAATTGGAGTTAATTCCATTTTAGAACATGTCCTTGGGGGCAAGGATTATTCTTCCCATTTTTCAGATCATGAAAAGTTGAGAGTGAAGGATTTATCTTAGGCTGTTTTGGGCAGCATATTACAAGTCTCAGTTCAGTGCTTTCCTAGGAGAGGCTATCCAGAGAAAACGCTGGGAGATGAAACAGAAAGGCTCTATGTGGTCTAAGAAGGGAGTGGAAGGTGATGGGCAGTGGTTGGAATCCACAAGTGGATTCTAATGGTGGCTGCAAATGGTGGACTTTGATGATGGTGATCATGATTAGTGATTAATATAGTGGTTTTAAAGGTGAAATGTAAGTATTACTCCTCCTCTGTAGTATTCTGATCACTAGAGCAAAAACATATAGCACTGCACAAGTGAATGGAAAAATATCCAGTGGCTTTCTAGAGAGAAAGAACCAGGTGGATGCTGCAGCCAGGGATATCTTCGTCTTTAGGCTCAACTAGATACCTAGACTCACAAGCACTACTAGCAAGTACACTTGGCATCAGAGTTCCTTAGGGGAGTGTAGGGTGTCAAGTTGGGCTTAACTCTGCTGGGAAGTCTTCACTTCACTCTACACCTTAGTCTAAGTTTTCTCTTTTGGCTCAGGAGCAATGAGATGAGATCCATAAAGTGAATGTAGGGTCCAACTTGACATAATTTCCAGAGTCCCCTGGAAAAGTTGGTTGAAAAAAGGTTGGGTGAAAGAATCCATCTCCAAAGCCTCAGACTCCTTGGATGGATGAAGCAGTTCATCACCTGGATAAAAACATTATCATCAGAAGAGAGGAAAATGAATCTAGCCCTAGTTAGCTCAAAAGGTTGAGTACACAAAGGAGAATAAAACCATCTGCTGATACAACTCTATGGACTTCCTCTTTTTCAGTTACTATGAATTATTTGTTCCCTAAGACTGCTAAGTGACCACAGATAGTAAATAACATGAATAAATACAAAACGGAAAGTTATGATTAATCTTCACACACATACAATGCTTTTTATTGGAGTGTTGTGCCAAGGGACAGTTCATGACAGTGGGAGGGAATTTGTGATGATGAAGGTGGGCTGTCAACTTGGTTGGCTTGGGAGTGGCTCAGAAGATTAATAAAGCACACTTCTGGGTATGTCTGAGTGGATCATGGAGGCATAACCTTGGTGTCTATATCTGGTTCCTCATCCCTTCTTTGGCATTGTTGCCTTGCTCTGCTTCCCAGCTGCCATGAACTTAGAAGGTTTGCTCTACCATGCCTTTCTGCCATGAAGTTCCTTCCTTGGAACTATGCAGCCATAGACTGAATCCTCTGAAATCACAAGCCAAATTAGATATCTTCTCCTTTAAATTGTGAGTGTTTGGTATGTGGTCTCAGCAACAAAAATCTGACTAATGTAGACTCTGAGAAAAACTCCACTGGAACCCAACTCCAGATACCCTCTGCCTTAAAGCCAAGAAACTATGACAGAAACTATGACACAGTCTGCTTGCTGCTTATGAAGCCACATCAGCCCCATTCATGGCTGTTCCCACCCAGCTGGTATACAGGACCATTAGTGCTCAACAGGAAGACTCCAGAGCAATGTCTCCCCCAGAGAATGGTTTTTAGTGCTTATCAAAGGACTTTACCTAAAATGGTTGCCAGGAAGGTCTTGGTTCCTTGTCTGATGCAGCACAGCTCTTAGGTTAAGGTTGGACTGTGGACTTGGCCCAGAGGTTGTGTGTTTAGTGGTGCAAGCTGCCCTTATAGACAAAGCATCTCTTGGTTTAGAGTCCTAAATTCTTAAACCAATGGATGCCACTGTGAAAGCCAAATGTAAGTTATTTAAGATGGAGTACACTACCTAATCCCTTTAAGAAATCATTGAAGGGTACATTACACCTAAAGATAAGCTGGGTAAATATTGTGATCCATATTTAACAGGTGATGAAAGGCTTCAAGCAATTGGTTCCAGGTCACACAGCTAAGCAAATAGAAGAGCTGAGAATCGTATCAGAAAACTCTACCTCCAATTCTGGGGTACTTTTTCCTACTGATTTCACCTCTCATTGCTCTGTAAAATTGCACCCACCAATCATGGGTTCCCCCTAACCTAGATAATGTGACATGACAGACTTTGGGTAAACACAGGTCATGGGGAAGTCAGCCCTGTCACAACCACTTGTAGCAATCAGAGCTTCAGTGAGCCCCATTTATTCCTGCTTTGTGTTCAAGGTTGAGGGGGTTAATTATTGCTGTACCTCCTTTTTTGACTGGTCCTATTTTGATACTGTGTTATTCAACTTTTTCATTGCTGTGACATAATGCCTGACATCCATGACTTAAAAGGGTAAAGGTTTAATTTGGCTCAATGTTTTCAGGGTTTCAGTCCATGGTTAGCTGGCCCCAAGGCAGAGACTTCATGGTAGAAGGGCATGATGGAGCAAAGCTACATAGTTCATGGTTGACAGGAAGCAGAGCAGGGAAGCAGAAATAGAGAGGAAGTGGCTATGAACCATGTATAGTACCCAAGGTCACACTTCCTTAACCCACCCAAACATACCTGGAATTATGTCTCACCCATCCTCTGGGTGGCTCCCAAGCTATTCAAGTTGACACAATCAAGCTTAACCATCAGAGATACCAACTGAAAGAGAGGTTAGAGAAATTGAGATTAAATGTAGGTGGCTTATCTCTCTGTGAGTCCAAGCAGAAAGGTGGAAGGTCATTGAGGTTGGGGAAAGCTAAATCTACTGATTAACATGAATATGGAAAAGCCATTCACTCATTCAGAAATATTTATGGAGGGCTGGGGATTTAGCTCAGCAGCAAAAGCACTTGCCTGGAATGCACAAGGTCGTGAGTTCGGTTCCCGGTACCGGAGAAAAACCAAAAAAAAAAAAAAAAAAAAAGAAATATTTATTGAGAAGGCACTGGGTTTACATAATAAGTCATCTGCTCTAGAGAATCATATGTCTTGTGGGATATGCAGAGAACGGAGTCATTGATCCTGAGGTAATAAGACCTGTGAATGAGGGCTGAACATAGGATGAGTGGACACTAGGATGAGGAACCTGAATCAGAGGGCATTGGGATAGTCATGTCCATTCATTTAGTGGCTGCCTACTAAATTTATTGGCAAGGCCAGGTGTGGTGGCACACGCCTGTAATCCCAGCACTCAGGAGCCTGAGGCAAGAGGATTGTTGTGAGTTCAAGACCACCCTGGGCTACAAAGTGAGCTCAAGGCCAGCCTGAACTGCATAGTGAGACTCTGTCTCAAAAAGACAAAAAAAAAATTTATTGGCTGCCTTGTCTTGTTCCCTAAACTAGGAAACGTTAACAGAGAGATGGATATAATAGTCCCTTACCCTCAAAGAGCTTACAGTGAGTTCATCATAATACAGTAGGGATGTGTACAAGACAGAGAGGAAGGTAGAGAAGAGCAGAGAGCAAGTAACTCTCTCAAGCAATCCAAGGAGGCTGTGGAAGGAAGGAACCTTATGCTTGAAAACCTTATGCTAGTTTCAGAAAACCTTATGCTAGTTTCAGAAAAGAAATCAAAGTCTGTCCAAAAGAAGGACAATTTCCTAAGCAGAGGGACTTGCCTGCATAGAAACATAGACTAAGTGAAGAAAAATACACTTAGGAAACTTTGGGCAAGCTTGTAGGATTCAATGCAAAGAGCCAGGTAGGGGGTTGGCAAAGAGCAATGAGATTGGGAAGGTTGGCAGAGGGCAAATTTCAGAGGGTCATGAATCATGTACTATGAACTCAGACTTTACCCTCCAAAGAATGAGGAAGCATTGATGGAATTTTACACAGGAAACAAGTTTGATCAGATGTAGATTTTAAACCCATAATTCTAGCAACTGTGCAGAGGATGGGTCAGAGTCACGCAGAATATAGGTAGGGGAGACCAGTTGCGAAATGCTTACTAGTCCAAGCAGAAAGCAGAGAGATGCAGTGCAGTGGCAGTAGGCAGGAAGTGCAGGGGTGACCTTGAGGTGCACGTAGGATGTAGACTTGACAGAACTGTCCAGACCCCTTCCAAAAAAGTGAGAGCCCTGGGCTCTGGCTTGAGAGGAGATTGGACACCATAGCTGAGCATGACAATGGAGGTGGCGGTGGGTGGAACAAACGGGAACAAGGAGTACGTCCTCAGCAAAAGAACCAAAACAGAAAAACCATCTTAAGCCTAACACCTTGGCAGAGAGGCAAGTGTCCAAAGCCAAGAGGTCACAGTAGAGAGAAACAAGACACATGGGGGACATTATGTGCTACAGAGAGGGGATAGTAGTGCCAGGAAGAAAGAGAGAAGGCTTTTCACAGTACACAGATGGTCCCTCCCCCTTTTGAGAGCACTGGGCCAGTCCTAGCGAAAGTTGGTGAGTGATTGGAAGGGGGTGCTGAAATCATCTCCAGTGTGTGCCCAGGTTTCTGGGGGTAGTTGAATAAAATTTGAAGCAGGCTTATAGGTCAACATGAAGAAGCTATTGAAGCTGTGGGGTTTGATGAGCTAATTGAGGAAGCAAGTGGCTAAGGACGGAGGACTGGGGAGCAGAAGCAGTAAACATTTAAGGGATGGGCAAGACAAAGAATTGGAAAAATAGGAGGAAATGAATGTCTGCACTCAGAATGGTGAGTTTCCAGAGCAGCAGGAGCGGTAGTGCCAGAATAGCCCAGGGCCAAGATCATGTCTCACTCAGTTTCTTTACCCTTGCGATCTTGAGTAAGTTGCACAACTTCTCGTGGCTTCCCTTTCCTCACCTGTGAGATGGGATAACATCCTTAAGGATTGTTGAGAGGACCAAGTAAAGTGACAGGTGTAAGGCAGTGGGCACCCAAAAGCATAGTGACTAGGGTAGGAGGCAGTGGATCATGCTAGACTTCTTCTGCAGGGGATACTCAGTGCATGTTTGCCAAAATTGTTACGGTCCTAATCCAGTCACAGCCTGGAGGCGGAGGTTGAGGTAATCTGGCCCATGTCCTCACATAATTAAGAGTCTGGTTTTTTGAGAAACACCTTTTCTTGAAGGTTTTGGGTTCCTCCCTGAATTCTCTCACCAAGTAGATCTGATTATATCTAATGGCTTCATTTCACCTCCTCTTCTTCTGTTGTCTCTAATGACACTATCCATAGTGGCCAAGGGGCGGACAGGGCCAAGGGGCTGACAGAAACAAATGGGGTATTCTTTGCTCCAGTGGGTCAAGTTATTAGGATTTAATGAGAGCAAATTAAGTAAAGGCTTTGGCACCGAAAGGCATTTTTTTTCACTCCACATACCTAAGAGATTGACCATCAAAAAGCTGACTCTGCAGAAATATTGGCTTTTCACTTATAAGTATGTAAAGTGCAGAGAAGGAAAGAGAGGACTGTTTCTGAGATTGCTTCTGAAACTGTAAAAGCAGTACAATATGGTATTCAGCAACATTACAGGAATATTTTCCATTAAGGCTTTCTCTGGTGTGGTCTCTTGAGGTTCTTTCTAGTGTTGTAGAGATGCCTGATCCCTACTTGCAGCAATACAGAGACTGAATTCTCACTCAGAAGGCCGGAGGTGGAGGTAACTCAGTAGTAGAGCACATATCTAGCACTTATGAGGCCATGGGTTCAATCTCCAGCACCACACACACAAAAACTTAGTTAAATTTCATTTTATAACAAATAGGAGAGAAGATGTCAAGATTATAAAAACATTTATGCTACAAAGATTCCTTTCTTTCTTCCCTCCTTTTGACTAAAAATGACCTCACCCATCAATCCTGTTAATTTCTTGATTAGGATATTCTGAAATTATGGAAGAGGTAGTCTGGTGGGGTAGATAAGGGTGGGAAAGCAGATTCGCCGCTAATGACCTCTGTGACCTAGGACAAGTTACTTCCTCTCTCTACAACTACTTTCCCTGCCTATAAAATGAGAAGGTTGCACCAATAACTTCAGGGTTCTTCCAGGTCTGACATCATTTAGAAGCTATTATTTTCACTGTGAGATGGCAGGACTCTGAGAGGCTGACAGCCATGGCTGAGGAAAATCCCTAGGTGTGTGGAGCCACCATGCCTAACCCAACTGTACAAGGCCAGGCCAGTAACCAACATGAGAAGCATCAAACACAGAAATGAGCTAGAGGATGCTCAGTCCATGTTCTCTGCCTTGTGGCTTACCAGATTTCTGGATTAACTGTTAACTCACATCCCACCACCCAGGCTCCCAGTGCAGGGCCACCTCTCTCCACAGCTGAGCTGCTAGATGCCCACTGTATGGCTGTGATGGATTCAGAAGCAGATGCACCAAGCTAGTGCTGTCCATTGCAAAGGAGACCCCCATGTGAGGCTGCTCACTCATTCCTGTTGTGCTGACAAAGCTCAAAATATTTTAGGAACACCTCCTGGGAACTGTCCTCGGCATAGAACAAATTTAGGAGTGGCATATCTCTCCATGAATGGTTTGTAGTTAAAAAATAGGCTCAATCTGATAAATAAGGTGGCTCTCAAGCCAATTAGTACATTTGGAATATGACATGAAGCATGTCATTGAGCCCCACATTGCTCTTCTCTTGTGGTGCCTAACCTAGCACTGCAGATATATTTGTTAGGGTAACATCAGCAGATACAGATATACATATAGATGATACAGCTGTAGGTATATTATATGCCCCCAAATCTGTGTGGTTTAACCCAATAGAAAGAAGCTCCTGAGCAATGGGAAATTCTCCTCCACACAGTGACTCAGGGACCCAGGCTCCTTCCGTCTTAAAGCTCTGCAGTCCTCTAGAACTTTGAAGACTTTCACCTCCAGCTAGCAGAAAGCAAGGGAACATGAATAAGGTGGCCTCTCCCCACCTACATGCACACACAGTTCCCCTCAATACCTATTTTGTAAACCTTGGCCTGACTCATGTTCGCCCTCAGTATTAATGTATGTTCGCCTTCAGTGGATTTTTAGGGTACAGTTAGCTATCTCTATCAGAGAGTCTCTTCCACCAAGGAATTGCCAGAAATGTTCTAAGCTATGACAGTCTGATAGGAGAAAATATCCTGGTTCCCAAGGGTAACCTTACAGTCTCAAGGATTACTTTCTTTTTTTTCTTTTTTCTTTCTTTTGTCTTCTTGAGACTGGGTTTTGCTATGCAGCTCAGGCTGGCCTTGAACTCACTTTGTAGCCGAGGCTGTCCTTGAACTCGCAGTGATCCTCCTGCCTCAGGCTTTCAAGTGCTAGGATTACAGATGTGCACCACCATCCCTGGCCAGTCTCATGGATTTTAAAAGACAAAACTCTTTTGGGATGTAGAAGTTTAGCATGTCTGCATACACAAACTACTTTTACAACTTTATAATAATAGCCTGGCCACATCTATGAGAAGCATGAGGATATCACCTTCGAGAACATTCAGCAGGTGGTGGCATTGCCAGTCTGGAATTCCCCAGTGGTACCAAAAATAGCCTTCTATTTACCTATTATTTATGTAAGATGAAATCATGTGATACTTATCTAGTAATAATGATAAAATAACAACTAATATTTATTCAGTTCCAAGTACTATAGAAAATGCTCTTATATACTTAAAGTACTTTATATTATTTACTCTCTACAACTCTGTGATATAATTACTACTACAAAGCCAATTTTCCTGATGACAAATCTGAGGATGAGAGATGAATCACCTAAAGGCTTCCAACTAGAACCCAAGGGCATTGATTCCAAAGCTCACATCCTTCCCCACCTTGTTAAAACCATGTGCCCTGGAGTGTTCAGTGTACACCAGGCACAGCATGCAGGACTTCATCTAATCTCATCTGTAAGGGAGGAGATACCAACCCAATTTACTGATTGGAAAACTGAGGCCCAAAAAGAACAAGTCACTTACCTAAAGCAACAAGGCAAGTAAGTGATAGATATTCCAGGGCTCAGTTCGTGCTTATTGGTGAATGAGTTGATCTCACAGTGTGGGATCCAAGGATCTTTGGATATAGGAGAGAAAGGATCCATTTCTTCCATTGCCCTACGTTTTCATACTACAAAGACAGTATTTTTCAAATTTACTTAAAGCTTTTTCTCCTTAAGAAAATATGTAGAAAAAAATATGTGAAGCATATCTTTTGTGAAGCAGTAGACAGGGGCTAAGGATCATGTCCTAGGAGGTGCTGTTCAAGTGTGGCCCACCCACAGGCAACATCAGCACCCTCTGAGGCTTCTTGGAAATGCAGATTCTCAGGCCTTGCCCCACAGTTGCTGCATCAGGCTCTCCAGAGTAGGCACTAGGCATCTGTTTTACTGTTAGAGCATTGCTGGCAACTTTTTTGCTACTTAAGCCAGGATTGTAGCAGGAGATGGGGAATTCTGACATCACTGAGGGAATGGGATGCTTCTCACCGGGCTTCTTGGTTAGCTGTGGCCTGTTGTTTACATACACGGTGGGACCAGGGTTCTGTTCCATCGCAGATGCTCCTAGAGGCACATAGCAGGTATTCAGGAAAGACTAACTGGGTTGAATTAAGCTATAGCTCACTGCTCTCAACACAGCAAGAGCCAAAGTGCAGCTGGGGAGGATTGGGCTGCTGAGCGCAGAACTCCCTGATGTCATGATGTAGGGGGCGGGGAGCTGTGCACCCAGAAGCCCCCACTCAGGGTGCCCCTTCTTCCTCCATCCTGTTGGCCATTTCAGCTGGAGATTGGATGGAATGGGGAGTGCAATGACAAAAAAAGAGTGCTGGCAATCCTTGGAGCCTACAGTTATGTGAGAAAGAAGAGGCCTGAAAGGTAGAGAGATGTTAGGAAGGTGGCATTGGCAATTCTTCTAGAACTAGATTTTCTTCAGGGTAGGGTGCATTATATTTGGTTACTATGAAAATAAATAGAAAATAGAAAATTCCAGAAAATAGCTAAATGAGAAATTAGTTTCTGATTTCACCATGCATCTGAATTTCCCATTTTCTTCTACTACTTTTCTGTTCCCTTCACCAATTGCTGCTTTTTCTCCTCATCTAAATCCAGCCTCTCTTTCTCTACCACTGCGTTTCCTACCCCTTATTCTTCTTTCCCAGGTTTTCTTTTGTTTTTTTTTTTTTTTTTTTTTTTTGGTCTTTTTGAGACAGAGTCTCACTATGCAGTTCAGGCTGGCCTTGAGCTCACTTTGTAGACCAGGTTGGTCTCAAACTCGCAATGGTCCTCCTGCCTCAGCCTCCCAAGTGCTGGGATTACCAGCCTGCGCCACCATGCCCAGTTTTCCCAGGTTTTCAACCTTGCCTGAGTCACTTACCTCTCTCAGATGAGCCCGCCCATCTTCGTCATTTAAAAAAAAAAATCTAGCATCCAAGAAATCAGTAAGTAATTTGTAGGGCAAGAAGCAACGGAGAGGCTGAGAGGAGTGAATGTGAATGAAGTAGTTTGTGTTTTTCTAACTTTTGCCAAACAAGTGTTATCTAGAAAAACAGGTGTGCATTTCTCCCCTTCAGCCACCTACCAATTGAAATGGTTTAATTACTTCTTGAATGCTAGACAGTTAGGTAATTAAAAGGCAGCATTTATACCAAAGCTTTAAGCCACCCTCTTCAATCAGGGTAAAGTTGTCTGATCAAGAAGCTAATTCAAAATCAAGTGTAGTAACTCTCACTGCAAAGAGTTGGTTTGGAGCTTCAAAAGAGCCTGCTTCTCTCTATGCAGGCCCCCAGGTCTTGCATCTCTACCAAGGCTTCATTAGGCTCCCTGTACTGTGATGGCTGCCAGAGACACAGCCTCACCTGGCCCTGCTCTCCAGCGTCCTCCAGTCTGCAAGACAGCGAGTGGTGTTCAAACAAGCCTTGTGGTCTAATGGGACAAATGAACAACTTCAGTGCCACAGCTGCACAAGTGCAAGAGGTTGACAGAGAACATGGAGGTTGGCACATCTGAGAGAGGGTGAGAGCATGGGACAGAGAGGAAGTCTCCCTGCACAGAAGCTCAGACCAGATCAGGGGCTTGTGGGTCTTCAGATTTATTATTTGTTGGGTTTTTTCTTGTCTATTTTTTTTTCTTCTGAGACAGTCTTGCTATACAGTTCAAGCCAGCCTTGTGCTCACTTTGTAACCCTGGCTGGTCTTGAACCTGCAGTGATCCTCCTGCCTCAGCCTCCCGAGTGCTGGGATTACAGGTGTGCACCACCATGCCTGGCTGGGTCTTCAGATTTATGAACTCTCTAAAACTATGTGGACAATTTGAGTGTGTAGTTTTTTGTTACGTTTTGTTCCCTGGAGAAATAACCCTTATCTTTCACCTGATCTTTAAAGGGGTGTGACCTAAATAAAAAGCTAGAAATTGACAAGACTCTGTCTCCCTGTCAATGGATCCATCAAGGCCTGCTGAGCAAAGTGCTGGCATACTGGAGGAAAAGCGGCTGTGGGTGGCTGCTCCCGTCTCTAGAGGCTGCATGCGCTGGAGCATGGAGAGCTTTGAGCTCTTCCCATCCAGTCCTTCTGCTTTACTCTGTGGAGGTGAGGTGACTCATCACTGTTTCTCCTGTGAGCCAGCTCCTCCCCTGCAGAAGTCCCATCATGCCTCATGTCCCCAGTCATCTCACCGCCACCATAGGAGCCAGCCTCCTAAACACCCTCACTACGGGACAATCCTCCTTTTCCTGTCTGTTCATCCTGTCTTCCCAGCCTTTCCACCTTGCCCTCTTCAACAGGAGCAGCTTCTCTGTGCATCTCTTTCATCTTCCTTTGACAGAAACATAACTGTCTTTGAGGACACTGTTTTGCTCCTAGCTGTCTCTGGTGGTAGCTATTCTTTCTGCCACCCATTGTATTCTGGGGCGCGGAGGTGGGTCCACGTGTGTCTGACTCCCCTCCGCCACTTCCGCTCCGCCTCTCCTCTTCATCCTTCAGAAGCCCCCGTCCTTTGAGATCCATGTTTTCCTTCTTTACCTCCTCTCTCCCCTTGACGCTGTCGGCCTCTGACCACCCACTCAGTCTTCACATTCCGTGATGCAGATGGCCCATATGCTCCCTCCTAACATCCTTGTCTCAGCACCTGTATAGATTGGTGGTACCATTCCCTTGGAGGCAGTCTGGAAATGTATGGGGTTTGTTGGCTCATTTCCCAATGAAATTTTGCCTCGGCATTTATATTGAAATTCATGTTGTTTTGTTACCAATAACTTCCCCTTTGTTTACTTTATATTATTTATTAAGGCATTCTACTAATTCTTTTTTAAAAAAGAAACCCAAGTAGCTTATAATATCTTCTGAATTTCATTTCAGGGTTGGAAAGGGGATATTAAAATATGTGTGCTGTAAAAAGGGGACATTTTGTCTGATAGCATGGGGGATGGCTGATGCAGATAATCTATCAACTCCTTGGCTTCCCTAATCCTCCAAAGATCTTTTCCTCCAGCCCACCTTAGCCCCTAATCAAGTGGGTACCCCCTAAACCAGTAGCTACACCCTAAACCAGTAGCTACACCACTTCCAAAGTCTGGATCTAAACATCCGACCCTCTGTCCATAACCCCCCAATCTTCACAGCTCATTGACTCCGGCCTCACGAGGACCTCCTGGCTCTGCTCCCTCACCCCGTCATCCAAAAGGTGGAGAATGCTGAGAGAGAATGTATTCTGTCCACTTTTATCAATTTTGTGTCCTCAGTTCCTTCCTCCCCACACAAGTTCCATGGTCCAGTGTCATCACTGCTCCCATGCAAACCGACATACCTAACAAGAGTTTAAACTTGTTAGACACAGACTTCCCTTATTCCATACGTGCACCTGGAGCAAGCAGTGGAGGGTATAGAAAAAAATTACACACCGGCAACTGGACTTTTCAGTTGACTACAAATCTCCCAAGGGCACTCAACAAAATCAGGTAATTCTAACGTATTCTGTAAATGCAATCTTAATTTAAAGATAATTCTTTCTCCCTTCTCCACAGACGTTCAACAGGTCCTCCCTCTTCCCTTCCACCTGAGCTAGTGACTTCATGGAAGACAGCAATGCATTTTATAAAAACTCTTGGTTTTCCCACTTACAAGTTATCACACTCTCTACACGCTCTTGAAACATCCTCCTCCAGGCTTCTGGGACTCCCCGTTTGCTGGTCTTGCCTCTGCTTCATTGAGTGCTTCTTTACTGCCTCCTTTGCTCTCCCTCTACCAAACTGCTAAACCTCAGAAGCCCAGGGCTCTGTCATTGGCCCTCTTCTTTCCCCAAAACAATTCAGATACTCCCAAACTTCAAATTCTACCAGTTTTAGTTTGTTTTGTGCTGTTACTAAGAAGCATGTCTAGGTAATTTATAAAAAACAGATTTGTATCTGTTCTGGAGTCTAGAAAGACTCCACAGTTCCTGAGCCTAGGAAGTTGAGAATCATCAGATGGGGGATTTCTTGCTACATCCTTACGTGACAAAATATGTGGGTCAAGAGAGAACCAACTCTGTCAGGCTGCTTTATAAGGACACATAATCCTATTTATGAGGAAGGAGCCCCTGTTATGGTTTAGATCTAAAATAGCCGCCAAAGCCTCTCATGTTTGGAAGGTGACTGGATTATGGGGGTGTTATAGCTGACTTGCAGTTAGGAGGTGGGGTCTGGTTAGAAGAGGTGTGTCACTGGGAGTGTGACCTGGAAGGATGTAGCTCCCTTCCTGGCTCTTTCCTTCACTCTGTGCTTTCTGGCTGCACGGCATGAGCAGCTTTCTCCCACCGTGCCCTCTGCCATGCTGTTTCTTCTTGGAAGCCTGCTGACTATGGACTGAAATGCGAGCCAAAATAGACCTCTTCTCCTTGAAATTGTGGGTGTTGGGTGTTGTGTCTCAGTGAGGAGAATGTAACTAAGACAGCCCTCGTGGCCTAATCATGCCTTACAGACCTTCTTTTTTAATACCATCTCATTGGCAACATCTGAAAACTTGAAGAAGACACATTCAAACCACAGCTCCACCTCCACACCCAAGACTGTCTTCAGGCCAGCCTTTTTCCTAAGCTTCCAATGCATATGTTCAATTTCCCTCCTGTCCGGTTAGATTTTTATCAGATATTTTAAATTTACCATGACCAAAATAGAACTATTAATCACTCCAGTAGGCTGAAAGATGGTCCCCAAAGACATTCAGGTCCTAATCCTTCACCCATTAATATTACCTTAAAGGACTTTATAGATATGATTAATTTAAGGATCTAGAAATGGGGCAATTATCATAATTATTCAATGGGGCCTACATGGAATGACAAGTGTTCTCATATAAGGGAACCAAAGACAGATCTGATGGCAGAGACATTAGGGATTATGACAACAGAAGAAAAAATTGGAGTGATGCAAGAAAGAGGGCGAAATGCAGGCAAGTTTAGAAGTTAAAAAAGGCCAGGAGATAGATTCTTCCTTAAAACTTCCAAGAAGAACCAGCCTTGATGACCCCTTCACTTTAGCCCAGTGAGACTAATCTCCAGAACTGTAAGAGAATACCTTCGTGCTGTTTTGGGCCACTAAATGTGTAGCCATTTGTTACAGCAGCTATAGCAAACTAATACAGTCACTGCCACCATCACCATCCATCCTGGTGCCCTCCATACCTCAACAAATAGCACTGCACCTGCTAACTAAATGTTATTCCAAGTTCTTTCTGTCTCAAAGAATTGAACAAGATAAACAAAAGGGTGCCAAGGTTTATTTGAGTGAAGAGTAAGGGAGAAACTGGCTCTGTAGAGCAAACTTGGGGAGAACAAAAGCAAGGAAAACTTAAAAACCAAAATAAAACAAAAGTACACCCTGGGAGACACTACAGTGAGGAAAGCTGCAGCAATGAGCTCTTCATGGCATCTGTGACCCTTTTTCCCATGTACACCTCTTGGGTTCTCATGAAGAGTCTACATAGGGGGTCCTGAGATTATTTGGTGTTTGTCCTGGAATCTGGTCATGCTTACAGCCCCAATCAGCCTTGCCACCTCATGCCTTTCTGCCTCAGCACCCCTACTCGTTTGCTGAAGTCAAAAGCTTCAGAGTTACCCAGAGGTTTCTCTTTGTTCAAACCTTACCTGTCAGCAAATCTGTCAGCCCTACCTCCAACATACATCCTGTCCCCATAACGTCTCGTTTTCTCCATTGGTACAACCCCAGTCTAAGCTACTGTCATTTCCACCTTCAATTTTTACATCCCTTCCTGCTTAGTTTTGCCCCTTTACTTATTTTTTCAGTCATGGGCATTGAGCTTAGGATCTTCCTACAGAGATACATCCCCAGCCTCTATTTAAACATTTTTTTAAAAAATTTTTGAGACAGGGTCTCACCAAATCATTAAACTGCCTAAGCTGGGCTCAAATTTGTGACTCTCCTGCCTCTGCTTTCGAGATACAGATCCGCTCCATCATGCCCAGCCTCCCCACACTCTTGTGCCCACCAGAGCCAAAGAACTTCAGAACTTTTTGAAAGGTAAATCAGATTGCATCATTCCCCTGTTAAAATCCTTCAATGGCTTCCCACTACTCACAGTATAAAATACAAATCCCTGTCCTAGCCTACATGACCTGACTACAGCTTGGCCTCTGCTTATTTTATATGCCTGCACTTCCCCTCTGTTCCCTGGAGTAAGCATGCTGGCCTTCATTCTAACCCAGCCTCATTTCATTCCCACCTCCTGGCTTATGCACTTGTATTTCCTACTGTTAATGTGCTCTTGCTCTAGGTCTTTGCATGGATGCCTCCTTCCTTCTCATCATTTAAGTCTCAACCTAAACACTGCTTCCCCCTGAGGCCTTTCCCACCACCCATGCAAAACGAGACCCTCAACACCAGTAGGCAGTGGCTATTTAACCCTACTTTTCTTCCTTACAGCATTTGGCAGCACCTGAAGCAATCTGGTTATTTGTCCATGTGTCTATTGTGTCTGTCCACCTGAATACAGGCACTCTGAGGGCAACACTCTGCCTCTCTCCATCACTGCGGTATCACCATGCCTGGTACACAGTGGGCACACAATGTTGCCTTGTTGTCTGGTTTGGTTTGCTTCTACTCTACCACTGCCTCAGCCAGGCTAACTGCACCAGCATTCTCTTTCCAGGGGTGTTTGTATTCTAGAAGCATTGGGACATCTGTGCAAAGACACAGTTAATAAATTTTCAGATGTCACTTGGCAGGTATGAAATGACCACAGGAGATCTTTTCTGTTGTTTTTAAAGGCAGACAATTCATTCAAAGTCTGCTAAATAGTGGGTGCCATGGAGATGTAATACAAAGGAAAAAAGATCTTTATACTATTCCTCAATGGCATAATTTGGATTGTGTCAAGTCAAGAAGGGGGTGAATGGAGAAGACGAGGTAGGCAAAGGCATTATGTATAGGTGCCCAGTATTTCATGAGCTTGGCATAGGACGCCCCTTCACCTTCTCCACATTGAAGACTTGTCAAGCCCTAGGAATCAAGGAATGGAGATCAAGTCAGTCAGAGCTGGAAGGTAGATTTGAAGAGTACAAATTAAACCAATAATTATCTGTCTGTAAACAAGAGGAGTCAGGGACTTGTCTTCTCGTGCTTAGCTTTTGTTTTATTTTTCCTCTCCTCGCTGCCTCAGGTCTCATCATCCACGAGGGACCCTCTGTGTACCGCATCTTTAAACGGTGGCAGGCTGTCAACCAGCAGTGGAAAGTGCTGAACTATGACAAGGCAAAAGACCTGGAGGAACAGAAGTCAGGAGGCAGGACAAACCTCCGGACCTCCTCGTCCACCCAGGCCAATATTCCCTCGGAGGAGGAGGAGGCAGCTGGTACCCCTGCCCCCGAGGAAGGCCCCACCCGGGCTGCCAGCCACCCCTCAGACCCTCTGTCCCATCACCACTGTGCTTACACCATCCTGCACATCCTGAGTCACTTGAGACCTCAAGAACCGCGGAGCCCCCAGGGCAGCAGCCGAGAGCTCGTCATGAGAGTCACCACGGTGTGACAGGAGAGACCTGGAGAAAGGCCGATAGCGTATGCAGAAAGGCGGGACCAGGACAGGCCCGGGAGCAGGTGTGGGGAGGCAAGGCAGCTCCTGAGCCAGAGCAGACAGCAAGCAGATGGTGGTGGGCCCCAAGGGGAGCCAGGGCAGGGTGGAGCTGGAGGAGGCTGGCATCTGGAGCCATTGATGAATTCCAGTCAGTCAGTATCATTTTCCAATGGCAACAGCAACAAAAACCAGGACAAACTCAGTGACAATGGGCCTGACAGGTGCAATGAAACCTAGCAAAACAACCACCCAGATGCACCCATATAAGCAAGACACCCAGGAGAGGCCGCGGGAGGGGCAAAGCCAGCACAGTGGGTGGTAGTGCCTGTGCGTGCACAGGCAGCAAAGAGAAAAGAAGCAACTGGGGGGAACAGTATTTGAAGCCTGCTGTTTTCACACTGGAGTCTGTTTTTCTTTCTCCCTGGGTGGTGTTCCTGGGCAGTCGAGGGAGGTATTGGATCAGCTTGGACTGGTAGGGAAGACACACAGGCTGTGGAGCTCTGGCTCCTGCGGCTCTGAGCCTCTGGGCCCAATTGAGAAGCAGAATTCAGTAACTCAGATGGCTTTTGGGATTGTGGGGTGATTGATGCTGCGGGGGGAGCGGGGAGATGTTGGTGCAGGTGGCCAGAGTGCAGTGTATCTCCTCCTATCAAAAGTTCCCCAGCTAGAACTCCCAATTTCAGGTGGGTTTAAAGAAGGCATGGGTTTGGAGATTGGCATTTTTCTGTGCCCTTGTTACTTTATTTTATGGTGATTTGGATCAAAAGATGTTTACAGGACACAGACACACACACACACCTAGAAAAAAGTGTGGCTTTCCAGTGGCTGTGTATCTCAAGCACAGTGCTGCTTCTGTGGCCTCAGCTGTTAAAGTTGTCAGTCCAGGAGTAACTTTTCCAACTCTTCAGCCCCACCCATGGCAGGGACAGCTCAGTGCTATGCCCCTTGGATCGGGCATGGACCCAGACCCCCACACAGGGCCCCTCCACGGCCAATCCCTGGGTCTCCCAGGAGGGCTGCTGCAGTGTTGACGGAAGCTGGCCGATGAGCCCCAAGGAGTGGAGTGGAGACCCGTCTAAGTATTCCTCACTGCTTGGCACCCTCCAAAGAAGCAGGTTGGTCACTGCTCAGTACTCCGTGCTCCCGGTCGGCCCTTCCTGCGCAGCCAGGCAGGTCCGGGGGTCCTAGCCGGGAGCACTGGTTTTGGACCCCACGTGCTTGTTCCTGCTGGGGAAGGCCACGGGGTGGCCACCTGAAGTTTCTTGTCATTGCATAGTGGCCGTGTCATTCTTGGGTGTTACAGGGACACTGTCAAGTACTTTTTTAAACTAGTTTTTAGGGTTTTTTAAAACTCCCTGTTGTTTGTAATATTCTCTTAAAAGCTTGAAAATAAAAGCTCTTTCCCTACCAGTAGTGTCTCTTTCCATACTGAGGTTTTTCCATCCTCCTTCCTGTTCTCTTGCCTTTTTTCCCTGTTCTGTTTCCTCCACCCGTACAGTGTCCTTCTTAGCAGGAACCTGAGAGCGTTTTCACATCCCTGTGAGGGTATAGATGATGTAGGGCAGACAGAGATGTTCACACATCTTGTGTGCCTGGGTATACAGGGTGTGAGTGTGTGTGTGTGTGTGTGTGTGTGTGTATGTGTACTTGCAATGACAGACTAGTACTCCTGGCCTCTTCTTAGTTTCCTACCTGGTAGATTCCTTCAGATCAAAACCAGAAATGATTCTCAAATGCCTCCAAGGATACAGCCCCAGGAAGCCTAAATACTGAGATATTCATGCTTTGAGGAAGCTTGGGGAGCTCTACTCCCTTGGGTCATTTCACAGAGGCTGGAAGAGCCACGGAAGAGGAGTGAGTAGTCTCCTTCCCTGGCCGTTTTCCTTTGCAGATCAGACAACAGCCCCAAGGCAGGGCCCCAGGAGAGAGCATGGACAGGTCTTAGGGAGCAGACAAGATCTCTCCTTTCTTCACCTTGCCTGGCCCTCTGTCCTTGGGGCTGACAGACGGTCAGGCAATACCATCGGCAGGATGTGCACAGGCTTTGGAGGCTTTCTCCCCAGTGAAGTGTGTGAAAAGATGCAATAACTGATGGGAGACAAGAAGACACAAGAAAACATAAAACAAAAACCAACAACACTGTACAAATAACCCATGTTGTGGTCTAGGGACAGACCAGTTGGTCTAATTAAATATTTATGGAAACTGATTGTGTTCCAGGGACTGCCTAGTTTCAAAAAAAAGTAGTGGAATGTAACAAAATATGCACATCATGAGATCTATAGTGACCATCATGGCATTTTCTTTGGTGATTCCTAGGACATTTCAGACTCTTGAGGTCATTCAGGGCCATTATCCTCACTGAATATATTGTAAGGAAGAAAAGATAATGAATGAAAATACAGAAATCTGGAGTTTGTGGGATTTGGATAATACAGCTTCAAGAGAGCAAGATGGATCTCTCTTGTTTATTCATCTCAGAACCATGTCCGTGTCTTACATACAGATACAGTAGGTGCTCAGTAAAAATTTTCCAATGAATAAGACACTCCCAGAAGAGAACAGGAGAATATTCCCTCAGCATGAAGGAGGCATGTCTCTTCTTCTTCCAACTTACACTCTGGCTACTGGGGACCATCACAGAGCAGAAAAAAAAAGGTCAACTACTCCACCCAAGAGGATGATCAATTCCCTGTGCCTTGGGAAATAGAGCTTGCAGGTACCATACATGGAACAAGATACTAGCTAACATCTGAAGTTCTTGCTATGCACAAAGCACCAAATTAAATGTTTAATATGTATCAATTCACTTAATAGTCCAACAACCTGATAAAACAGATACTTTATTATCTTCATTTTACAGACATGGGCACTGGGGCAGACGATAATAACTTGCTCATGGTCACTGGCCAGGATTCCCTCTTAGGCAATCTGGCTTTGATCATAACCACATTTCCTTATGACAGATTGCACCAGTGTAAGGAAAACCTGGGTTAGGCCAATGCAGAGAGGTCCTGAAATAGAAGTTATATTAAAGTTTTGAAAGTTGGAGAAACTCGGGCTAGGTAAAAATAAGCTTTCTGTTCCCCATGGGAAAAAAGCTGAGCTTATCTAAAAATTACTTCTTGTTTCCCAGATAATATTCTGGTTGAATGGGAGCTTGTATCATGGAGACTTGGCTGTGTCTGAGAGCTCGGAGATTCTGAAAGTTAAAACACATTTTTACAGACAAATAGCCAGATTTTATAAGGGTTCACAGAAGCTTCTCCTTTTAGAAATAAAAGTCAAAATTATCCTATCTGGGGACTAGAATTTTGGTTCCAAGTAATATGTGCATGGTAGCAGGCTCGGGATTTCAGTTACAGTCCAGACTTGACATACATGAGACCATGTCTCTACCTCTGGAATAAATCAGATCCATCACCATCCATCTTAAGGCACAGAAAGTCCAAAATCATGGAAATTTTTAGTCTCTAGGAGAAAATGTATTGCTATTCCTTTGTTTTGTCCACAAAATCCACATGCATAGCAGAGGACAGGGGGACCCTTTGGTTTGAAATAACCAATTCCTAAGCATCCTGATGTGCTTTGTAAACAGAATTTATTGTATTGTGCAGGTGAGTGGGCAGAGGAGGACGAGGAAGAAGAAACACATTTTGCATTATTCCTCATCGCGTCTCCATACATGACCCGGGTTATCAGTCGTAAACAACCAAGGATGATTTTACCTGCAAGGGACTCTGTCTTAGTGACTTTTCTCTCTTGCTGAGACAAAATACCCGGCACCCAAAGTTAAAGGAGGAAAGGTTTATTTAGCTCACGGTTTTTAAAGGGGCAGGGTGGCACAGCTGACAGGCATCGCAGAGGAGAAACAGTTCATCATGGGCAGAAGATAGCAAAGCAACAAGGGACAAGACAGCGTCTTCTTCTCCCTTATATTGGATCCAAACTATCAGGATTAGCGTGGTGCCAAACCACTTAGTGGACTGATTTAGTAACCACCCACCCTTAATCCCAGCACTGAACATGAATCCATCACACACTCCAGATTCAGCCACCTCTGAAAAACCCCACCTATGACTGCATGAGGTTTTGGGGGGACATCCAGACACCAACCATAACAGGACTAATCCTATAGCAGAGATGCAATAGTTTTCAAACTCCTCATGTCTCTGTCCCTACCCTCACTGGTAGACTGGCATGTGGAAACTGGGAAGTGCTTAGGGTACTGTGCACAGTTGAGTGAGAGTCTAGGATGGCTCCAAGTAGGGGGATCTCGGACTGGCCTCCCCCAGTTCTGAGTTAGGGTCTGGGCTGCATTGTCTGGCAGCCAGCTGAGAGCTAGGCATCTGCTTGTTCCACCATAGGTCCTTCTTCATTCTGCCCCTCCCACGTATCCTGTGTACCTCTTGCATGGCCCATCACAGGAACGACAATGTACTGACCCTCTCCTGACCCAGGCCCAGGAAATGGAGCACTATGCTTCAATAGCCTTCTGGTTCCTGAGTTCTGCCTCTTTAAATGGGTCATGCATAGCCAGGTGGGGTGGTACATGCCTGCAATCCCAGCACTCTGCAAGGCTGAGGCAGGAGAATTGCAATTTTGAACCCAGTTTGGGAAACTTAGTGAAATGCTGGGGATGTAGCTCAGTGCAAAGGCCCTGGATTAAATCCTCCATACCAAGAAAGAAAGAAGGAAGGAAGGAAGGGAGGGAGGGAGGGAGGAAGGAAGGAAGGAAGGATGGAAGGAAGGAAGGAAGGAAGGAAGGAAGGAAGGAAAGGAGGGAGGTAGGGAGGGAGGGAGGAAGGAAGGAAGGAAGGAAGAATCTGTTTAGCAAAGAGGAGGAATTGTGGCTGTGGAGGACCAGGGTTATGGAGGAAGAGAGAAGCAGGCTCCCCCTGTGCCTGTGCCCATTTTGTTTTTGAGAGGGAAAAATCCTAAACACAGAGAACCTCGATGCCCTTGGTACTGGCCACAGCCTGGTGCTCTGCTGTCCATCTACGGCCAAATAGCGAGGCAGGTGTGGCACATGCAAAAGTCAACATTATAGCACAGAGCAGTTCCTCTCCAACACAGAGGGGACAATCTGTTCCCACCTCTGTTATGCAAGAATGTAGGATGCTCAGGATCTGCTTCTAATGGTATTGTCCTTCCCTCAACCACTGTGACGAAATAAAAGTAGCTAAGCATACAATGCTTTCCATCTGCCAAGATTTGTCTCAATACTTCTACCACATCCTAACTCATTTAATTCTCAAAATCAGCTGCACAAGTCAGGAACTACTGTTACTTCCACTTCTCAAGTGGGAAAAGTGAGGCATGGAGAGGGTAAGCCAATGGCCAAGGTCACGCAGCCATGTGCGGCAGCACTAGAACATACACCTCAGCAGTCTGGTGCCGTATGCTGTGCTGTTAACCACTGCACCACAATGCCGCTCAGAAAAGTAGAAAGGCATTTAAAAGATGTACCCTGATTCAAGAGGCAATAAGAGAAAGAAATGAGCCTTTTGCCAGATGGATATAATCCAGATGCCATCTATGTCACATGCCTCTCAAGGTTTGCTAAGGTCAGCTCTGACTCCTCCATCCCTCATCCTACAGGAAGGTTGATCAGGATGCCTATTAATTTATACCCTAAAAATATCCCCAGTTGCATCCTGCTCCAATATCCAGAATCTTCTGAACTCCAGGTCTCCATTATTTTACAGCAATTCCTTTGTTTGGATTCTATATTTACCCAAGTGTCAGATATGGTGTTTCCACCTTGATTCCCCCTCCCAACCCAAATATTACCACTTTCAGTGTGTTTAACAGTTTTACTGGAATTTGGAGGTAACTTGAAGTTTATTCATATCAAAACCTGTGGTGAGAAAACGCTGTGTGGAAGATTCTTGCCAGGTGGATATCTCATATATAAATGAGATATAACCACCTTCCACAATCCCATTGCCTGGTTAATAGACTCTAGGAGGAAGCTCAACATTTCTTGTCAAAAGCTTTTCTCACAAAACTGCCTGCCTGGCAAGCTTACTCTTACTAACTGTAAATATGGAAGCTAACAGCATTCCTCTCCTGGGAAATTTGCATTTTTAGGAGGAGATAATGCAGGAGCCAGAGGAGTCACTCTGTAAGTGGTGTAACTTCAATCATCCCCAAGCAGGTGGAGAGCCGTGCTGTATTCTCTTACCCAGGAGGATCGCAGCCATGTAGGAGCCTCTGACACACAGATACACATAGAGGATATGCAGAGAGGGTGAGTGACAAATGCATTCTCTAATGGCTCTTCAGTATTCCTTAGGAGATCAAGACCCCCAGGCAACAGGTGGAGAGAGGCAAAAAGCCCCTCTGAGCTCTGTAATGTCTCTGGGTTAGAGCAGCCTTATTACCTAGAGGTTGGATTTGGAATATCACTTCTTCCGTCCCAGCCAAAGGGTTACTTATTGAGGGAAATCCTCTTAACCTTCAAACACAGTTTGCTATATCTTTTCCAAGAAAAGATGTAGAAATTTTGAAGCTGCCACTGTCCTGAGTATATATGTCCTATACTTGTCCAGCAAATCATAAATGACACTGTTATGAAGCCCTCATCCTTCCTTGAAAAGTCTCACAGCTGAGCATTATTTCCTACCTCCCATCACTCTTTAAATCATTTTAGTGAAGACTTGTAGCCTTTGTCTATCCAGCATATAGACACTCCCTTTCCCAAGGGAAGCCCATCCTATGTGGTTTCAGTAGGGTTGAACCCTTATGACCCCTCCAACCACAGAAGTGGGATATGATCCTGGCTTGAATAATTAAAATATCTTATTTCTCTGTTCTTAGGGATTAGTTGAGAAATGGGCATGTGAATAAAGCCAACCCATTTTTCTCCCTGGATTTATCCATCAGGGCTATAGGAGAAAATGCTGTTTCTCTCTATAATAAATCTTGGCTGGGACTTCTTGAGTCCAGGAAAAACCCTATTTTCTGCCATATGGAAAACACTTGTCTTCAAAATTAAGTCAAGTAGAATTATGAAGAGCAAAGAATAGGAAAGAGATGGCCCTATCCCTCCTGGGGCCCTCACGACTGAGCCAGTTCCTCTACTCGATTTCTCAGGGAATAAGTCAATAAATTCCGCTTTTGCTCATGTCAGTCTGTACTGGATTTATACAATTTGCAACCCAAAAATCTATTATGTATTCAGAGGTTTCCAAATATCCACAGTGCTTTGCATTAAACTCATGGTATGTTACTTGCCTACATTCATAAAGGATTCTAACTTAGTAGTAGTCAAAGAAACTGCGATGAGTTGCTTCCCTCTCCTATGGAGGAGAGACCCAAGCCTCTAAATGTACAACTGGTGTTTCATATTAATTTACTCTACCAATCTTCTCAAAGTTATCAAATAATTAAAAAGGCAATATGCACAGATATACTCACACTTTTTAAAAATATCTTTTTTTTTTTTTTCCCCTCCGGTATCAGGAACCGAACTCATGACCTTGCGCTTGCCAGGCAGGCGCTTTTTGCCACTGAGCTAAATCCCCAGCCCGTAAAAATATCTTTTATTGCAAGTTTGAGCCCAACCTGGACAACCTAGGGACTTAGTGAGACCCTGTCTCAATAAATAAATAAGTAAACAAATATACAAACAAACAAAGTTTTAATAGGTCTAGTGAGGTAGATCAGTGCAAAGAATCTGTATTCAATCCCCAGTACAAACCAAAACAAACCAAAGCAAACTAAACAATAGTTCTTAAAATTACATCAGGGGAGGCAGAAAAAGGACATAAGGTAAAAAGCAGACAGCTCTATCTATGATCATAACTCTTATTTAAGGGTTGAGGAAGGGACAGGATTCAGTTGTGAGGCCACAAGACAGAAGCCAGGATTCTGAACAGAAGGTACGAGGCAAAGCTAAAAGTAAGGCCTTGATCCATTCACCAAAGCCTAAAGGATTTTCCATTATTTCTGGTACTGATCATGGCATAGCCCTACACATGGGCTCCAAACTATAATGTTTAAATGAGCTCAGGCACATTCAGGGTGGCATGGCCGTAGATCCAAACCATATTGTTTATTGAAAAATATAACCTATAGGAAAATATGCACAGTGAGCACATATTTGTAGAAACAATTTTAAAATCTACACCCATATTTTTATACTTCAAAATGCCATAGGTCACCTTACTGTTACTAGTATTTTTCTTACGAGATTAAGTAAGCCACCATGAGCCTGACTTTAAGAATGTGGACCCATGGAGGCCACCATAACTAAGTCAGAATCCTTTATGAATATAGGCAATTAACAGCATTTTTGGTCTCTGGTTTTTTTCATCTCTAAAATAATCAGTTTTATACCCTGAGCCTCTGTAATATCAGAAATTATTCATATAGAATAGGAAGTGAGTAAATGATTGCTATTATCTTTTTATTTTATCATCATAGCATATAAAAGCAAGATTATATCAAAGCAGAAGTATGAACCTGGCACCAGTACTCTCATTGAAAATTCTGTTCAGCTATAAGTAACAGATATCCAACTAGAAGGAGCTTAAACAAGTAAGTGTTTAGTTTTCTTTTATAATAAAGTGTCCAGTGGGGCATGGTGGCACATGCCTGTAATCCCAGCACTCAGGAGGCCAAGGCAGGAGGATTGCTGTGAGATTGAGGCCAGCCTGAGCCTCATAGTGAGCTCAAGGTCAGCCTGGTGTAAAAATTTTAAAATTACAAAAATTTTTATATAAAAAATATAGAGAGAAGTGTCCAGAGCAGGTGGCTGCTGGCATTATTCCAGCTGCTTGGCTATGCCACTAGCAACCCAAGCTCTTTCTGGCAGTCTGCTCTGACATTCTTAGCATGTTCATTTGTCACCTATAGCTGCAACATTATACTCTCAATTGGGCTACTATAGCTCAAGGCAGGTAAGAAAGAAGGGGTGGCCCACTCATTTTCCTCTTTTATTTCAGGAAAAACTACAGCTTTCTCAGAACCATGCTTTGGTGCCTAGATGCTCCCATGTGTATCATTTTGGCCAGAAATATGTCACGTAGCCACCATAGCTGTGGGAAGGAGAGGGAAAGGCAATTATTTACCCTATTCAGTTCCTGTTATGGAATACATCAAGGAAAAATATTTGGGGTTGGATGCTGGTTAGGCCAGTTGGAGGCATCTTCCCCACACTGAGAGTAAGAGGGTAAATCAGTGTACTATATTTGAGGGCCATTTGGTAGCATTCCATTAAATTTAAAGTGCACATATTCTTCAACCCAGGAATCTCATTGCTTTGGAACTGTCCTAGAGAGATAGTGGCAGATGTAACATCGGCAAAGCACTTGGGAAATAAGAATGTCTTTCAACATGGGGTGATGAAGTATGAGATACTGAGACCCTTGAACACCATAAGCATGTGAGATCATGTCACAGACCTGAAAAGGCCAACAGGGAAAGATCTCAAAATTATACTGTTAATTGAAAAGCACAACTGTAGAACAATATATACAATGATTTCATATGTGTAGAACAACAGACAAGAGGACACCTACCTTTTACTTTTCAGAATGCCCTACTTAGCCTGGCATGGTGCCACATCCCTGTAATCCCAGCATTCAGGGAGGCTGAGGCAGGAAATCGAAAGGTCTATCCTAGTCTGAGCAGTTTAGTTACTTAGCAAGACCTTGCCTCACAATTAAAAAAAAAAATTTAAGGTCTGGAGAAATAGCACAGTGCAAAACCTTGAGCTCAGTCTCAAGTATTGGGGGGTAAAAATGCCATACTCCAAAAGATATGAAAATATACCAAACTGATTAAAGTTATTTATTTTGGGGAGAGGATGAGGTTGAAGAAAGGAGAACTTTCTCTCTGTGTCGTCTGCCTTTACATTTTAATAATAAAAATAAAGGTATGCAATATATGTGGAATGTTTTATATTGTGGTACACCTGTACAGTGGATTAGTAAGTACTATAACTATTAAAAAACGATGGTTAAGATCTTTTTAGAAAATAGTTACCTTTTACTTTGAAGGAGTTCTTGCTCATCTTTCCTGAAAACTTGTTTTGGAAGAGAGACTTTCCTGAGGGGTCTGCAATACAGAGAATTCCTGGACTTTCAATTTTCTGTGGTAAGGAAAGTTTGAGAGTAAGGAAATTTGAAATAGGGAATTTATTTATTTTCTGATCTCATGGACATCTGGAGCAGGAAAGAGGATCTCACATTGGATTACTTGAGTGATCTCCTTACGCTCACTTCAGCTGGGCTTGAAAACTTCCAGATCAGAGGTTTTAAAGAGCAACTAGAGATCTGGCATTTCTGCTGCCAGTGCATGCCCAAAGGAAGAGCGTGCCTGGTGGAAAGGTACTGAGTGCGCCTGCAGCCAGGCATCTCCGAGAGCGGCCGCCTGCTAGTACTGCTCTGTCTGGGCCCCAAAGAGGCTGCAGGCAAAGCTGGCAAACACAGATGCAGGACTATCCAGACTACAGGCAGCTGGGCCTCTTCCCTCTCTCTTCTCCCACCTTCCAAGTACTCCTTAGGCTACAGTTTCCATCCAACAGCAGACGACGGGAGCCAGGTGTATGACGCCAGTGCCCTTGCCCCATGCCCACTCCAGCCTACCGCCCACAGGACTCACTGGGAGCTGACAGCAGGAGCCCCTCGGTCCCCTGCCTGCCTGGGGGACATGTCAGCTGGAGACAGTCACTGAAGGCTCTGTTTGTCCAGCCAAGTGCCAGAAGGTTCCCAGGCGCTGGTCCTGGCCTCAGAGCCTGCCAGATGTGACTGGGGAAAGTCAGTCAAGGAGATTGACAGTGCAGAGCTGCTAAAAACAAACAAGGCAAAAGCTGCTTCTGAGCTGGAGGCAGATGGAGACCCTAGGGAATCAGGCAGGGTAAACACACAAACAGCAAGTAAATAAATCCTTCTTTAGCTAAAACAACAAAAGAGGAAAGTAAAACAAGCAAAGTATCTTCTTTTTCTGCATGTGAAATATCTCATAATAAAAGTTAACATGACATCCCTCATTGCATCACCCTTCTGTGCCCTCATTCATGCAGCTCTGGCTGGAAGAGAAGGCCCTCCCCCGCCTCTTCCTCCTCTTATAGAAATCCTACAGATCCTGCACACTACACTCTAAATGCCACGTTCTCTAGGAAGACTTCTCTCATTCCTCCTCTCTCTCCTTTCATCCAGTATGAACATCATACCTTCCTCTAGGGCAATGATGGCGAATCTTTTAGAGACCAAGTGCCCAAACTGCAATCCAAAATCCACTTATTTATCACAAAGTTCCAACACTGCAATTAAATCTGAAAACTGAAATTTTAGTTTAAGAGAAATAACTCGTACGTTAACATCTGTTGTCTTAAAAAGAAAACAAATAATATGTGGGCCATAAGTTTGCCACCACTGCTCTAGGCCCTCACTTCATTTTGCTTGTACCATTTTGATAGAAGTCATTCCATTCTCACTGAGAAAGTACTTATCTGCATGCTAATCCTACTAACCAGCCTAAGAATATAGTAAAGGCAGGGATTCTGGTTCACTAGTCTCTCTATTTTCAGTACCTAACATATATTTGAAGACAGCGAGAAGCAATAAATGAATAAGTAGGTCAATTATTTATCCATTTCATACACATTTATGGTACACCTAAGTATGACTGTGTAATGATGCTAACAAGATGAATAAAACAGTAAACTACTTGGCTCCATGGAGTCTACAGTCTAAGAGACAGAGAGAGTCAAATAATCACACGAAGTAGCTTTTGCTGCCATCATGCAAATGTGTTCATGGTAGAGGAAATGGTGTCGAGAAAGGATTTTACCAAAGGGAGGGAAGTCTTCAAGAAGAACTGATGCTAATTTAGTACATTAGTTCAGGTCCATGGAAAAGCAGACACAAAGAAAGTGTGCTATGGATTGAAAGTGTCCTCCAGAGTTCGTGGGCTAGAAATTAACCACCAACTCAGTGGTGTTGTGAGATGAGGCCTAATGGAGGTCCTGGGGTACCACTCTCATGAGTGGACTAATGCTGTTATAGTGGGAGTGAGTTCCTTATAAAAGAACAAGTGTGGCATTACCCTCCCCACCCCACCCCTCCAGTATATGATGCCTTCTTCCATGTGAAATAGAAAGGTGGCCCACACCACATTCTGGTGATTTGATCTTGGACTTTTCAAACTATGAGAAAATAAATTTATATTTTCTATAAATTATTCAGTCTGTGGTGTCCTGTTGTAGCAGCACAAAATGGGCTAAGACATGGGATTGGATATACATTCATTATGAGAGAGAGCAGGAAAAGCCAGAAAGAGCCCCCTAGCCACAGCATAAGTTGACATCTACAGAGGGAAAGAGAAGAAAAGGAGGCTAGGGAGAGCCTCAGATTAGACAATATTTCCAAGAAAGTGTTGACTGGACCAGTGGAGCATGCTTGTGTCAAAGTGGTCCTTTGGAGGAATCTCATACTTGTTGGTTATGGCTGCATTACTACGCTGCTGTGTTCAGCCAGTTTAGGTACGACTTACAGGAATTTGGGCCTTGATATGATCACAGTGGCGAAACCAGAAGGGTAGCAGCTGGGGGAATCATCAATTATCCTCTCTGCAGCAGGAAGCCCAAGTAGCACATTTTCATGGCTACTACACTTGATCTTTAAACTTAAATAAGGCATATAAGGGAATGGGGGAGGCTACAAAAAGAAAAAATATTCCAGGATGAAGGACCTGTGTAAGCAAATACACCAAAGCATGAAACAATGGTGCTCATTAGAGGGCCTGCAAGTACTTCAGCATGGAGGGAAAGCTGGGGTGTATGCAGGCGTCTGGCTGGTAGCAGCTTGATTGTGATGAGTATTGCATGTGAGCAGCGGGTGATATAGAAGAGCTGAGTGTAGGGAGGATTCGAGCAGATTTGACCTTATAAAGATGCTTGGCAACTATGTGGATGAAGTCTCCCAGGTTGGATGGGAGGCCACAGCAAACATTTGGGAGGGAGGGACTGAGTGGGCTAGAAGAGTACCGGAGGGAAAGGAGAGGAAGAGAAGGATGAATGAAAAGGATGGATGAGTGTAGGATGAAAAGAGAAAATGCAAGTGGCCAGATGCATACTGTGCCTTCTTCATGGAGATCTCTGCAGAAAAGCATCAACTTACCCTGAACCCAGCCAGGCTAGTCTCAGGCTGGCACGAATGCAACTCTGTACCCTGTTGGAGCGCAGCTTCCCAGGAGGTATGGCTGTCCTTTTGTGTTCCATTCATTTTCAGGACCAGATGGTGTTTGCCTCATTGACTTTCATTGCTGATTTTGTCTTGTATGCTGTTTTTTTCATAGGTTGTTTCATTTCCTTTATTTCAATTCAGTGTTCTACGTGGCCCACTTTTGTGCTGCGCTCCACGTTCATCACGATGGCAGAAAGACAACTGCAGCTCTCAGCAGGTGGAAGTTTTCAGGGAGCCGATCAAACCCAGTTCCCACAGCTCAGTCCTCCAGCTCTGGGAAAACAGTGTGCAGTGGGAGCCCTGAAAATGAACAGTAAGCACAGTTTCATTGCAAAACACTGTTGAGTAAGCAAGATGGTGAGGCCAGCAGTAACAACCATGACCAAGAGGATGAATTTCTGGTCCAGATTACTGACTTCTTGCCAGCCTCTCTGTTATCGGCTTGCATCAGTACTAAGTCTAAAGGGAAACTTCAAGGACATTTGCCACCCAGGTGCTCCGGTACCGTTGCACTCCAGTTTAGTCACTGGCAAAGACAATCAGCTTATCCATTTGCTCACACTGTGCTCCAGGCCTCAAGTGCCTCCCCATATCAAAAGCTCCATTCTGCCTAATCAAACAACAACCCTTTCCACCTAAAGAAATCAGCTCTACTTTCTGCTAGGACCAAGGTCTCCGCCATTCTTTGTTGCTTACTCTACAGCCCTGTCTAGTTTGTTTTGGTCAGTTTCCTTGAACATTAGGAGTTTCTATTCTATCCTCTCCAGACTTTTAGATCCTCAAGCAGGTGAATAAAGTCTCTTTCCTCTCTGTGGACCTCCAACCTCTGGGAATGGCACTCTATCATTGCACAGTTGAGCAGCATATGTGTCTGTGACTTGCTTCTTATTTCATTCTGGCTGTGCTGGAAGTCTCTGGCAAGCAGTGGAAAGAGCAGCTTCTGCTCACTCACTCTCATGGTCAGGGACTGGGTACAGTGAGAATGGCCTGCAAAGTGCTCTGAGGTCCTAAGAAGAAACAACAGCACAGAGGAAATCATGGCTATTTCCAGAGAGTGAATAATACTGGAGGGAAATGTTGCCTAATATTTTTCTTAAGTTTTCACCACTTTTAAGTATCCTAGACCTTTTTATTTGGTTCTGTGATTTCCCCACCTCCTTCTTGCATGTATTTATGATATTATGCGACTGTCACATTTGAATTTAATTGATTCTAAGGGTGTTATTTCAAAATCTTTTACTGACTGGCACATGGTTCCCTGGGTACTGGCTCTGCACTTGTGGTGTGACAGTGATGATGATGATGATGATGTGTGTGTGTGTATTAGTGAAACTGACAGAAAGAAAGCAACCCAGCCAGTGCCAACTGGCAACCTCTCTAGATCAATAATATTAACAATCTCAGAGACAAAGGAGCGCCTGCCAACTCTCTTGGCTTTTTCAATACTATTATCACTATTACAAGGACACCCCAAGGCCCTTTTACTTAAAGAAACAAAAGAATGTTATACTGTTGGTTTCTGTCTTTAAGGACTACAACCCAATGCTTCCCTCAAGAATGGATGGTAAAGATTAGGCTTGCTTAATCTTGGGGTCAAGTTTTCAGAGGGAGGGATGATAAGCTCACATCAGCTCAAAGAGTGGCTGCCTAGGCATTTATGCTGCCTTATCCTGAGAGTTCCCACTTGCCTTTATGAAGACATGTTTATAAAAATCTAGGGCTTGACTGGCTAAATAATGTAGTATGTAAGTGCCTAGGCTTGGAGACAGACATCCGGTTCCACTCTCGGCTGTCATCTCATCTGACATGTGGTCTCAAAGGCCTCCATCCCCTCTTACATGGAGTGTGGGACTGAGAGGTTGACGATGGTGATAGCTGAGACTCTGTAATGGCTTTCACTGTAGGGAAGGGATGTGGAGAGAGGTCTCAGGAGGGAAAACAAAGGCCTAGAATCTATGGGAGTCTTCTATTCATTTGTTTACTCAACATCTGTTTCTCAAGGGCTTACCCGTGTCAGGCAAGGCTATAGATTTTAGGTCAGTGCTGTCCAACAGCAATTTAATCCAAGCCACATATGCAATTTTAAACTTTCTAGCAGCCATACTAAGAAAGTAAGAGGAAACAGGTGAAATTAATTTTAATGATAGATTTTATTTAACATAAGATATCTAAAATATTATTGTCAATCTATAAAGTACTAATGGGATATTTTATGCTTTTTCATGCTAAAATGTTGAAATTGCCTGTGTATTTTACACTGACAGCACATCTCCCTTCTAGCCCCACACTGAGTGCTCAACAGTCCCGTGTAGATAGCAGCAATCATATTGGACCACGCAGTTCCAGAATGTTTCCTATTGGGAACAATGTGGGTGAGCAAGCCTGTCTGAAAGACCACATGGTAATAAGGAGGATGGTGATAAACACAGGCCTTAACACAGAGCTCAAATAGTGGTTGCCCAGGCGTTGAAAACTGACAACTTGGTAACAGTGGTGATGCCTAATATTTACAGAGTATCACTGGGAGAAAGGCATTGTACTCAGCACCTTTCACACTTTAAATAATTTCAGCCTACAACACATCTAATAGGTATGATGTTTACCTTTATTTTATGAGAGAAAATAGAGACCTAGAAACTATAGGTTGCTCCACACCATATGGCTGCTGAGTGGTAAGCCAAGGAGCCCAGTCTGCCCAGTTCTGTGCACTTGGGCATGTATTTACTATTCCATTCACTTGTTCCTATAGGGGCATTAGCCCATCTGAATCTGTTTCCTAGCTGTCAGGATTCTTGCAAGGGATAAAATGCAACTGTTGTAAGTGTATGAATTGCTTCCTCTAAATCATTTAGGGTACCAAGAATGGTCATATCCTTTTGATTCCTCTAATTTAGATGAAAGCCACCCATAAGTTAATTGGTAGGCATTCTGTTTCATATTTTTGGGATCTTCCTTGTTCCTGCGACTCTGAGTCTTAAAGGTGATCTGCCTGGCTTCACAACCACCTGCCACTGTCCCTGCATGCCATGAAGGACCATACGGGCCCAGGGCCTCTCCCAGACAGAGATGCTTGTTCATACAGATGTTGTCTGGAAGTGGCATCATAGGACCCCACCCTCCCACAGTAGCTTCTTGAAGTTATAACACAGTAAACTTAAAATATCCACATTAAAAAAGATATTCCATATAAAAATTTGGATGTAAGCTTTCTCTCAAAAACATTGTTAAAAATCTGATGCTATAAAGTTCATGTTCCCACATGGCTACTAATAGCTGGTACTGAGCACCAGCTGGAAAGGAGTATGGAGGTTGCAGGATCCACAGATGGAGGACAGAGCAGGTGGGTCTGCGAGAATGGCTGTGTGTGAAGATAAAGGATTGCACATGATGGCTGAGCGGTGTTGCACGGTACCAGGTAAGCAGACAGCCCAGCTGCTGGCCTTAGGAAACAGAGATATCTGTGTGGGCTTTCTTGTGGAGGCCACACTGCAGTTGGCCACGGTCCTCACACTCCCTACTGCATCTCAGGCACTTGAGGTTATAGTTTTCACATTTGTCATTGCTTCTCATTGGAGAAGCCCATCTCTTTCCAGCCTGAAAAAATTCTGAAATGCTGAATGTTCATTCTTCTCTATGACAGCACAGGTTGAGTGGGTGAGCATGGTTCTGAGGAGGCAAACCTTCCATTTCAGCTTTGCTGGGGGTTGAGAAAACAACACCCTGTCTTCCCAAGATGACCATGCCATAAAATGGCAAGGAGCATAGATGCAGCAGCCAGACTAAGTTTGAATCTGGCTTCCACCGTTAGCACTACTTGTATAAACTTGGGAAGGTTCCTTGATATCCCTATGTCTCATCTTCCCAAAGTATTTAAGGTGCTTCTTTGAATTCCTGAGGCAGTTAGTGCTGTGTGATGATTGCTGTCATTCTGACAAAAACACAAACCAAGTTTTCAGCACTCTACTACTTAATCTGACTGGTACTTAGTTGGCATAGATAAATTCATAGCAGTTTTCACTCTTAGTACCATGGCCACAACTCTGGAAGAGATGTACTTCTTTTAGAGTTTTTGATTTCATAGTAGGGTTAAGGGTACTTGGTCACTTTTCAGCATCAGTAAATGTTCATGATGACACGCTACCAGGAATCAGGCTGAACAAAACAATCCCTGTTTACTGCTCAACAAAGAGAGGGATGTGCTGCCTAGAGTGCAGAAGAAAGGCAGACCTTTTCACGGTGAGGAGGCCAAGGCCTGCTTCCCTGTGCAAACACATTTCAAGCGGGCAGCCTGGCTATACGGCCAATTACACCTTGTGAGTCAGGGGTGGGGGTGTAGGCATAAGTGTCCTCCCACAAACCATAGAAGGAGAAAAGTGGGATTCTGTTCTATAAAGGCAAACTCAAATGCCAACTAAAAGGGTGGGATTGGTACAGGGGGGACAAGGACATAAGGAAAGCTCCTTTAAGTGACCCAGGTGGGCAGGTTGTCGTTGTGAAAACATGGAAGCAACAGGGATTGCGAGGCCAGACACTAGGGCCCCAGGGCTGCCTGCTCTGCGGACCAGAGAAGGGCCTTATGCAAGCCCTGTACCCTATTGACCTCAGACTCCTCAGTCAGGGAGGGACTCACCCAGATATTCTCCACAGCCCCTGCTAACCATGACCCACTGTGGCCATTCCCTGGCCTGCTTCTCATCCTTAAGTGGCCATGCTCATTATTTGGTTTTTTTCACGACCTTGCGCTTGCCAGGCAGGCGCTTTTGGCCGCTGAGCTAAATCCCCAGCCCCCCCATGCTCATTATTTATTGTCTGATCCAGTGCTGTTAGATGTATATGGCAATCCCCCAAAATAAGAACTGTGTCTGCTTTAAGATCTAGGTTCCCATGTCAAACCCTGCTTGGACTTGAAGCCCTAAATTATGTTCATTAAAAGATTTAGTTGCATGGAGATAGCTTCCATGCTGGGTACTCTATGCTTATGCATTCTTTCATTAATTATTAATTAATGAAATGATTAATGAAATTAATTAATCTTTCATTAATTAATTATCCATTCATTCATTAATTCAGCAACATTTCAAACACAGTGTTAGCACTAAAGAGAATGAATGAAATGACTCAGGAACATAAAATCCAGCAACTTGTCCATAAGGCATGACCCTCAACTAGAGAAGTGAGAGGCAAAAACATGCTACCGGATTCCCATCTAAGAATACATGCTACAGCTTACCCTCTGTCATCTTAACTTCATCAGTCAGGTGGATCCAAGCAGTACCAGCAAGCAGGGCCATTTCCAGCTCCAGCTAAGTTATCATGTTATCAAGACCTCGTTCTCCAAGGGCTGGGGTGCAGCTCAGTGGTAGAGTGCTTGACTAATACGTGAAAGGCCATGGGTTTGATCCCCAGCACTATAAAAATAAAACATACCTGAGCCATAATCCCATTCCACACCACACCTTCCCTTTTGAAGGGTTAGCGGAAAGTCTGAAATCAAGGTATCTCTAGATATTTTTTCCCAAACTGCGCACAGATCCTGAGCTCTGGCATCAGAAGTGTCTCTTCCTTTTCCCAGAAGCTTCGATGGCCTCCCACTGACAGAGCTGGATAATAAATGAGTTCATTACCCTGGCTGCCAGGGCCCATGACAGCCCATCTGCTGGCATGATTAATTAAAACTTTGACTGGCAATAGAGGTGCCATCTCAGGGCTGGAAAGCAATTAATCGGAACTTCTCCCACATCTTCATTTCCGCTGAATCCTAGAGAGACCTCTGCCAGAAAGGGCAAGGTCTTCACGGGTTGGTCCCCTTGCCTCACTCTTCTTTATATTCGCTACTTGTTCTCCTTCCTGAGGCAAGCTCACCCTATTTAAGCAGAAGCAGAGTGCTAAGAACCAGATCCTCAAATCCTCTCAATGGGGCAGGGGAACATTTCCATAGAGAAGGATTTTCCACCCCTCTCAGGAGTAGGGAGTGTTGCAGTACAGTGAACTCCCCACTTTCAATCTCTGCATTTTTCAAAGGTCTCCAGAAAAAAAGAAAGAGAGAAATGATAGACTACACACACACACACACACACACACACACACACAGGTGTTCAACTTAGGATGGAGTTATGTCCTGATAAATCCATGATAAGTTGAAAATATCATAAACTGAAACTGCACTTAGTAATCTATTGCTATGGTTTGGATAAGTGTCCCCTAAAGGCCCATGTATTAAAGGTTTTATCGAAAGCCTGTGATGCTACCGGGAGGTGGTAGAACCTTTAAGTTGTAGGGCCTAAAGGAAGGAAGTTACGCTACTGAGGGGATCCCCTAAACATCCTAGTCCCTTCCTCTCTCTCTTTTCTTCTCAGCTGACAAGAGATTAACAACTTCCTCCACCAAATGCTTACACCATGATAAATTGCCTTGCCACAGGTAATTAGCCAAACAGCCATGGACTAAAACATTCAAAACTGTGAACCAAAATAAACGCTTTACTCATTTTAAATTATCTCAGGCATTTTGTTACCGTAACACAAAGTTGACTAGTGTACCTATTGAATGTTATAGCTTAGCAACACAGTAGACTACTAGTTATTTGCCCTGTGATCATGTGGCTAGTGGCTCACCAGCACTGAAACAGAGTATTATAATACATATGCCTAGCCCAGGAAAAGATCAAAATTCAAATTATAATTTCTACTGAATGAGTGCTACTTTTGCACCATTGTAGTTGAGACATTTCAAGTTGAATCATTTTAAGTCAGGGAGCCACTTAATTTGAAGAGGCTTTCTATAACAACTGGCTCATGCAATTATGGAAGCCAAAAAGTTCCATGATCTGCCATCTGCAAGCTGGTAGGAAAGCCAGTGGTATAATTCTCCAAAGTCCTAAGATCCAGGAGTGCAGATCAAGGGCAGGAGATGGATGGATGTCACAGCTCCAACAGGAGAGAGAACACATTCACCTTCTCCATCTTTTTGTTCTATCCAGGCTTTCAATGCAATAGACAATGCCTATCCACACAGATGGGGACAGATCACTTTACTCAGTCTGCCAAATCAAATGCTAATCTCTTCTATACCCTCACAGACACACTCAAATATAATGTTTAACCAGCTATCTCGACATCCTTTAGTTCAGTCAAGTTGACACATAAAATTAAAACCATTGCAGTTTTCCATGTAAAGACTCTCCTGTCTCTCCATCTTCTCCACCCACCCCATGCCCCCGACACAGCTATATAAAGTTGCTAGGTAAATAAAGCCTTAGGGCCAAACTGTGCTGTTAAGCCCACAGTACCGGAAACCTTGTGTTTGAGGAAAAGTTGAGTGTTCTCCTGACCATAAGGCTGCTATGTGGGTCCCCAACTGGCTATGATCATGGTTTACTTGTATCTATTTATTTCTGTGCTTAGAACCTAGTGTGCAAGGAAAATCTTAAACTCTGAGAATGAACCCTAACACCTCCAGGAAGACAGGACATGCACATTTCTGATGTGTGTGTGTGTGTGTGTGTGTGTGTGTGTGTGTGTAGTCCATAGATCACACATCAGAGTGTGATTCAACATGAGTTTCTCACTTGAATGGAACCATAATAAATGACTAGGTGTTTCACGGTGCCTTCACAACTTAGAAAGCCACTAAGAATGCCCCGATGTACAGGAATATGTGTTTCTGTATTATCTTTTGCCTCCCATCTCAGCCTCAACGCTCTTTTGCTACTCCTAAAACAAAACTTAGTCTACAGCAAGGACTCACATCAAGACACAAACAGCTGTTAGCAGTTTAAATTACTAGGAGAACCTTCATTTTAACAAGGACCCAAACCTGAAGCTCTGGTAAGGAAATAGGTGAAGGTTATGGTTTGAATGGGTCCCCTAAAGTTCATGTGTTAGGGACTTAGGCCCCAGTGCAACCACTTAGGTGACTAAGTCACAAGGCCTCTGCCCTTATGAATGGGTTATACCATCATGGTGAAAGTGGATGTGTTATCACAGGAGTGGCATCCTTAGAAAGGATGAATTGCCCTCTTCCTCTCTGTCACACAGTGTTGAGCCATATGAAGACTTCAACCATGTCGTAATGCAGCAAGGTCTTCACCAGAGCAAGCCCGTGATTTTGAACTTCCTCGCCCCCAGAATGGTAAGCAAAATACAACTGTATTGTTTATAAATTACCTACTTTGTGGTATTGTCTTAGTGGCATAAAATGGGCCAAGCCAGTGCATTTTCAAAGCAAGGAGCTGAAGAGGGAACTTTGGGGCCTTTGTAATCTCCTAGAAATGACTTTTTCTATTAACATATTAGACCTCCTTTCTCTTTTTTTGTATCCCCAACACTATCCCTTGGAGTTAGCACCATTTCACCGTATTACTGACAGGGAGAAGTGGGGTGTACAGTTCCTCTTTTGGTTGGGCTTGTCATTTGAGATTTACAACTCACAGGAAGTAAGATGGCAGTGTCTTAATCAGATTGAGTAGGACCTTAAATTAACCCATCTATATATTCTAGCGGGCTTTTGTGCTCTTTGGTTCCACGAAATGAACAGGAGAGCATTCAGAGAGAAAATAGGAGAGGTCAGGCTAAAGGCTACTGAACAAATATAGCCAAGAGGGAAGAGGGCAGGCAGGAAATTGAGGTCATCCTTGCAGGACAGTTTGACTTACATCAAGAGATCATGTAAGAATTCAGTTTCAAAGGGAAACTAAAGCAGAATCCCCGCCTTGTTCCCTCTAGCTTTGACATGCATAGAGTCCAAATGCTTCCATATATACAGGAAGGAGCAACTAGACTCACTTCTCACCAAATTTAAAGCTACATGTTGTCAAGAAGTACTAGCACACAGTTCTCAAAGTTGGCTGTACATGGAATCAGCCAGAGTTCTTTAACCATTACTGCTACCTGACAGAACTCTCTGGGTCTGCCGCTGGGTGTTGGGACGTGTCAAAGCTCTCCAGCAAAGATGTGCGGCAAGGACAGGGAGCTTCTGCCCCAGGAGCCAGTCTGCAGCCTGCCTGGGCCTCCAAACAGCCAGCCTCTGTTTCTCACCCTTCTTCTCCTGAAGTGTGGGGCCCATGGACAGGAGCTCACAGCCAAGCAGGACAGAATGCAGGGAGCTTAAGCTTCTCAAGTGTACAAGGTCAAGGCCAGCAGCCTTGGGAAGAGTGCCTTTTTCTGATTTCCTCCTCCCCATGGAATACAGGGAAAGGTGACAGAAGTGAGAACCTTGCAGAGGAGGATCCAGAAAACAGAAGGTAGCAAAATGTAAGCACAATGCTGAAAAAAGGGAAAAGGTCAGGGAGGGATGTGGCTGAGGCCAGAGAGGGACACGTGTGCCAAGGAGGAGCAGTGACCATGGCTTGCTCTGAAAAGAGGGGGAGAGGCTGAGACACTAACTCAGCCTGATGGGTGGCTTGAGGAGACTTATAGGCACATGTCATTGATAATGGGCCCCCTTTTCCCAAGGATCTTAGGCTGCAAGGAGGAGGGGAAATGGATTCCTATCATGGAGTCACCATCAGGCCTGTCTGAGTCAGCTCCCTCGGGGGCTGCCCTGGTTTGGACCCTCATTATTTCCCTCTGAGGCTGTTTCAGCAGTCTCTGCGTTGCTGTCCTGCATCCCACCTCTTGCAAGCCTTCCCCTCCTACATGCACCCTGCTGCCAGTGTAACCTATCAGTGTCCATCTGATTGCCTTTCTCTTCACAAGCTGGAGTTCTCCCTTAATAATCACCCTATCTTTGTGATCTAACTGGTCTCCACTTTCCATCACACACATCACCTCTGAGCAAACCACACCACTTACCCTTTCCTGAGCCTGCCTGACCTCTTCTGTGTCCTCTATTTGAATGTCTGCTTCTCCCCTCTTGATTAAATTACTTTTCCATTCACGGTCATCTTAAATGCCACCAACACCAGAAAGTATCCCCAATCAGCAAGACTGACATGAATGTTTCAGAAACTCTTCTCATGTCTCTTTAACGGTCCTCTCCCCTTGTGAATTCTGGCTATTTGTGAACTCTTCCTACTGGGCCATGAACTTCTGGAGGACAAGAAATGTATGGTCTTTAAATCCTGTCTTCTGGAGTGCCCAGAAGGATTTTGGCTGCAATAGGTGCTCAATCTGGGCTTATTAAGTTGAATTTTATAGAATGAGAATGGGTAGGCACAAGAACCTGTGTGTGGGCAGCTGAAATATCAATAAAGAGGCAACCTTTCCTGCCATGGGTGGTGTTCAAAGAAACCCCAGTAGCTCACATAATACCACAAAGAACAAACATCAAAGAACAAGGCCACATGCTGGGACAGGTAAAATACTAACCATGTGCTCTCCTCACAGCATATAAGAATTCACAAATAAAAGGATGCAGGCACGCATATATCAATAGCAATGAACATTGATAGAACACTCAACTTTGTTTATAATCACAGTCTCAATAAGTGCAGACACACAGAGATTATTTCCTCACAATTTACTAGCCTGACATTTTCCACTTATACAAGATGGACAAGTGTTCATCATCTCCTCACAGTAAGAACATCTAACACACACTTGTTTTTATAGAAAGAAAAGGACTAAAATTATTGAGCTCCATATTTTAAATGCTGCCTTTGGTATCTGTCAGATACAAAATCACTCCCCAAAGGCCTGTTTCTGTGTTCCCAGCTCAATCTATTTCCCCTTCACATACACACTGATGTAGTCAGGGTTTACAAGGGAAAAGATTTAATGCAGGTCACATAATTTATAGATTATATAATATTCACCCAAAGTGTTAAACACAAAAGAGTGCAGGCAATCTGTCCACACAAAAGAGACCCAAAGAATCCAGCTGAGGACCTGGATCCCATGGCAATGTCCTGCATGAGTCCAGCTGAAGAACTAGAGTCCATAGCAACATGCTGGAATCCAGCTGGAGGCCTAGAGCTCACAACAATGTCTCATACAAGTCTGTACCAAGGATCTGCCCTGGGAAGGTCCAAAGGCCTGTGGTGGAAGCTAGAAAGTCTGTGCCAGCTAGATGAAGTATCTGTGCCAGCAAGCTGAAGGATGTGCACTGGTGCCAGGAAGCAACACTCAAGGTGAGGACCAGAGCTCCCCAGAAGAGAACCGCAGCCATCCTCAGCAACATGAGGACCCAAGCTCCTCTGATGATGAGAATAACCGAGTTCATATCAGGAAAACCAGCATGACAAGCTTCTCCAGGAGGGTCAACAGTGCACCATCTTCCCCTCTAGTTCTCTTTTTATGCTGCTGACCACAATCCTCAGATGGGCCTTCCACAACCAGAACCACGCTGATTCAGTTCAGCTGGGTTACAAGTTGCCCATTAGCTAATCCACCACAATCCACCCCTGGTCAACTTGATAACCAGACATATTTCCTTAAGCCACAGTCTCCAGTGGCAGATTTGTGAAAAGTTAGTACGTCTTGGTCTATTCAGATTTACATTAATATAACAATTACACATATATAATTCTTGTTGCACTCACTTCTGCACCAAAAGCAAAATATTCAAAGGGTGATCAAAATTCAAGATTAAAATCATAATACTTTGATTAACCTGATTACAAACATGTATCTAAAAACTACATTAAAATCATTTTAAGAGAGCTATTACAATCACAATCCTTGCTTCCCATTAATTTTTAACAGGTCATGACAACACTAACAAATGCCCAAAAGTATCTCCTGCATTTCAAATACACTCTTCTTTTCTGGTGAAAGACCTTTGGTTCTCTTTCCATTGTCCTGTTCTTTCTCAACAATCACAGTCTCCGGTTTCATCCTTGTAATCCACAACTCCACTGGAGCCTTCCTTCTGGTCAAGTGCTTCAAATCACATTTGAGCAAAGATCTGGCCAAAATCTCTCAACAGTAACCATGCCACTGTCCCAACAATAGACCACACTGAAATTTTTCTGCCACCCAGGCAGTATCTGTAAACATAAGCAAACTGCAGACCAACTTCCTGCCAAAGCACAACATACATCACCTGGGATCCAGCAGCCAATGCAGTCCTCAACAAAAGCCTCCTGAGCCTTATCTTAACCGGCAGTATTTCCATCAGTACTGATCTTCCAGGCTCTGACCAGAGTCTCCCATATAGTTTACAGATTGTAGGGGTTGCCTCTTTGGCCAGCCTCTCAAAACCTTTCCAAATTAATTCCCAGGGCTCTTAAGCCACATGACCAGGCAACATCACAGCAGTGACCCTACTCTCCTGATACCAATTTTGTTGTAGTCAGGGTTAACACGGGAAAAGATTTAATACAGATCACATAATTTATAGGATTATTATATAATATTCACCCAAAGAGTCAAACACAAAAGAGTGCAGGAAATCTGTTCACACACTAGAGACCCAAAGAATCCAGCTGAGGACCTGGATCCCACGGCAATGCCCTGCATGAGTCTAGCTGAAGAACTAGTCCATGGCAATGTCCTCTACGAGTCCAACTGGAGGCCTAGAGCCCATGACAAGGTCTCATACAAGTCTGTATCAAGGATCTGCCCCAGGAAGGTCCAAAGGCAAGTGGTGGAAGCTAGAAAATTTGCGCCAACCGGACGAAGGATCTGTGCCAGCAAGTTGAAGGATCTGCACTGGAGCCAGGAAGCAACACTCAAAGTAGGAAGTGTTGCTGGAAGGGAACTGCAGCCATCCTCAGCAACAGTGAGGACCTGAGCTCTTATGATAATAACCAAGTTCATATCAGGAAAGCCAGTGTGACAAACTTCTCCAAGAGGATCAACAGTGCACCCCCTAAAGTTCTTTTTATGTTGTTGGCAACAATCCTCAGGTGGGCTTTCCACACCCAGCACCATGCTGATTCAGTTCACCTGGGTGTTACAAGTTGATCTACTCCACACCATGTGTTGACTTATGTTCCACCCACAAAAGTCATGTTGTTGACATGCTAACCCCCTGTACCCTACTTAGAATGTGACATTAGGAATTATTATTAGTCTTTACTGATGTAATTAAGATGAGATCTCACAGGAATCGGGTGGGCTTCTAATCCACTATGACTCATGTTCTTGTAGGATGTCCCTGGAAACAAAGTGTCCCAGGAAGGAAAATGTGTGCATGTATGCAGGTCACAGAGATGATCTCTTGTGTGTAGAATGACAGTGTATCTGTGTGTGTGTTCGAGTGTCACATATATTATGAATGTGAAGCTAAGGAATTAAACTTTTCCCTCTACCATCACACATTTACATACCTGAGTGACCCCTTCCCCCACCTTTATTACACCCTTCAGCCTAAACTTCAAGGGTCCTCTCTGCCTGGACTATTAATTACACCATGTACTTCCCCTGCCTCTTTTTGCCAGTGGGCGGATGGCAGTTTATGAGTGCTAATTAAGGCTCTATCAGGACACTAATCAAAGTCACTCATAAAAGGCATCTAACCCTGACATTTTTGGAGGATTCAGAGCCCAGGGACTTGGAATGAAGGCAGGGACATCTTTCAACAAAGGAGTCAGGTGAAGTGGTACACTGTGACTGGCCTGCTGAGATTCCAAGCCTTGCCTCCCACCCAGAGTTCCATCCATCTACAACTCAAGCTATCTTTTAGTTCTTAGAGTTTCCAATTCTTTTTCTGCCTCCAACCTTGCCTAAGAGGCAGCCATCCATTTTGTAGGAGAAAATGGCGGGATAACATGAGAAATGCACAGGTTATGGACAAATTGAAGTTATTACTCTGAGTGTCATCACTTACTAGCTAATCCAGGTAGGGTAAAAGGTATCCATCCTTAAAAGGTAGATCAGATAATTTTAAAGTCAAACAGGTGCTGGAGTAGGTAATCATATAGAATGAGAAAGGCCAATAATAATAGAAAATATATTCTATGCACCATGTACCAAGCATTTTATATGGTTCATATCCTTATTTCATCCTACAACCCTGGAAGCTAGGTTACCTGTTTGTGACAGTCTGCAGAAACAGAGGCTGAGAATGATTAACTGAACCAAAGTCACATAGCCAGGATATGGTAGAGGCCGTGTATTAGTCCATTTTTCATTACTATAACAAAACACTGGAGGCAGTGTTTTAAAGTTTATTTTGCTGCATGGTTTTAGAAGTACAAGATCCAGGGGCAGCATGTGGTGGTAGTCTTCTGGGTACAAAGGCCTGAGGTGGCACTGACGACCACAAGGCAAGGGACAGGAAGCCTGTATCTGTGTGTCTATGTCCAGCCTCTCTCCCTCTTCTTACAAAATCAACAGGATTCACTTACAGGAGCTCCACCATAGTGATCTTATCTAATCCTAATCATTTCCCACAGTCCCCCCTCTAAAAACTACAGTTAGATTGTTTTCATTCTCTTTTAAAGTTTTTTAAGGTTTCCTTTTAATACCTCAGTGGAGATTAAACTTCAACATGAGAATGGGGGCAAGGGAACAAGCCATATTCAATCCATAGCAGGCAAGATTTGAAATATATGCAAATTTCAGGCTGGTCCTATATTCGTGATATTTAGGGACATTAAAAATCAGGGTTCTGGAAAAAGATGGATGGAAAAGGATTTATAGAATCACTAAGTGGCATTGAAGCTCTAGATTACAGAACTAAAATTCCATGTTCCCATTCCTCCGGCTCCTCCCTCTCTCAACTGCCAGGGGTGCACTATCCTGAGGCCAATGGTGACAACAGGCAGGACAGCTCCACTTCTCAAAGCACCTAAATTCTGTTGGGAGAATGAAAAAGGCTGGAAGGGACCTGGTAAGCCTTTCCATGTCCCTTCTGGGAAGCCACTGCCTTTTGACAGATGGCAGGAACTGTTCCAGCTCTGTGTCTACAGAATCTCTGGCAATGACACAAGATGTGAGGAAAGACAGGTGTTACAGTAAGGACTGAAGTTTCTGATACAGGTTTATTCCATGGGAAACATTACTCCAATGAACTGAATTTAAGCCTCAAACAAACTTACCGATTACCATATGTACAATCACCAAAGTCTAGAAATCTAGAAGGCCAATGTAACTTCTCTGAGTCCACATAATCCTGTGGTTTGAATGTGTCCCCCTTAGTTCATGTATTAGAAGCTTAACCCCAATACGAGCATGTTGACAGATGGGACCTATAAGAAGTGATTAGGTCCTGAGGGCTCTGCTCTCAAGGATGGATTAATGGGTGGGATAGTTACTAAGGGAGTGAGTTCCTGATAAATGGATGAGTCTAGTCTCCCTCCCACGCCTGCCCTTCTGCCTTCTGCCATGGGATGACACACGAAGGTCCTTGCCAGAAGCAGTTTTCTTGGCTTTCCAGCGTCTAGAACTATAAGAAATAAATGTCTCTTTATATATTACCCAGTCTTAGGTATTCTGCTATAGGAACGCAAAGGTGACTAAGACACATAGTAAGTGAAGGAACTGGGTCACAGGAGCTGGCAGTTGGCTAACTCAATATCCATTCTCTCCTCATTTCTTTTTTTTTTTTTTTTTTTTTTTTTTTGGTTTTTCTCCGGTACCAGGAACCGAACTCACGACCTTGTGCTTGCCAGGCAGGCGCTTTTGCCGCTGAGCTAAATCCCCAGCCCCCTCTCCTCATTTCTTGAACTGTCTCAACTGCAATGGCCAAGGTAATACTGATTTTTCTACTTTCCCAGCCACATTTGATGCTAGGAATGTATACACAGTAAATTTCTGCCCAGAGAAGTCTACTGAATTAGGACCACTGCTGGGCCTCAGACAGAGGGCAGACACAGATCGTACAGCCCTCTCCTCCCTCCTTTCTTGCTTTGAGAGGGAACAGGATGAGAAGAAGGCCAAAAGAATTGCACAGTCTTCATTTAGGATATCATCAATCCATGCTATCACCAGCAGCTGCCTATGCCAGATTTCTTGAGCCGCAGAGAAAGTAGGCCTTATTTACAGCAATGCTGGATGGCAGTCCTATTATTTATAACTATAGCTCTCCTGGCTGATCTCTGACTGCAAACATTCATGCCACAAACCAGTAAGGCCAGCAAGCAGTCACTATTTCATTCCTTCTAAGAACATGTTTTGTAGCATTTTAACATTTAAAGTTACAATAGAAATTTAAATGGCCACCAGCTTTTTAAACCATTTATGCTCAGTGTCCTATTTTTGGAATACCACAAACAAGGGAACATTATGAAAATTCTTCTCTTTAAATTCTTGTTCCTTTAATTTTTCTAGGTAACATATATGAATTTCATGCAAAAAAAATAAAAAAATTGCAGCCTTTGGCATAAATAAATTAATCTGAACATAATTAATGAAACAGCCTATGAAACAGACTGCTGGACCTATTAGGGTGTGGGTTTTCCAAAAGTCATGCTGTCCTTCACACTGCCTCCCATTTGTCCATGCAAATGGAGGGAGATGGGAGGGTGAGCCTTCATCTCTAGGACAGAAGTCCACAGATCTGCTTACCAAACACAAGTCCTAGACCCTCCTACTATTACAGAACAACATCTCTTGGAAATGGAAACTTATGTCATTCTACCCAAACATATTTATGCTGTTGCTGAGTAAAACTTTCTTTCAAATTGTCTTTGGGCCCTATTATATGTCCTTTTGGTTATCTGCAGTGGTCTCCAAGTTATGGGAGCATATTGATGTTTGCAAATAGTACAAGGTCACCTCTGGTCAAACTTCATGAATAATGGTTAAAACAATGCATATGGTTTGCTGTAAAAGGATGATTAAAATGAGTGTCTTGATTCCCAAGGTTACTGTGAAGAATATCAAGAATTCTAGCCATTTTATTCCTCTGTCTCTCATCAGCGCTGGATGACCGGCAAATGGAAAGTTCCCACAGTCAGAGTCACCCAGCTCCTATTCCCCTTCTCTGCCTGACAGGGAGGGGAGACAGAGGAGACAGCCTGTCTCAGTTCTGTCCATTTGATGTAAACATTTAAAATCCAGGAGTGGCCTGGTATTTCTGTAACTCTGCACAGATCTCATCCTTCCGCTTTTTATCTGGGCCAAGATAAATTCCAACCTTTTGAGGCAAATACATTCCCAAACCTCAGGGTGGTGGCAAACACCACTCTTCTCATCTGATAAGCACCAGGACACAGGCTACAGGAACTCTGCATTGATAAAAATGGTTTATGGATGCTACCAAAGCTGTAGAAACAACAGAACAGACTCAGAAGAGTTTCTGCTGAGTTTTTCCAACCCCTCTTTGATATCCCCAGGTGGGGTTGGGCAACTGCACCATCTGGCCTCAAAAATATCCTTTGATTGCCTCTTTCCTCCACTTTTTACCAACTTCTGTCAATGCAAGTTGATAAGAAATATTGCAACCTTTTTTCTTACTAGGGCAGAAGTAGAGAAAAGCTATGCGTGAATTATTAAGGTTATCTTGCTTTGCCAGGGATTCACCATGCGTAATCCCTCTGCCTCTGGGCAAGACAACTATTTCTAACTCCAGTAGGAAGACTACCAGGAAAGGCAGAGAAAAATCTGTTTCAAAATTACCAGAGGAGATCCCTTAGCAGGGTAATCTTAACACTGACAGCCCAGCATCCTTGAAATAAACAACAAAAACAATATGGCCACATGGAATATTGTGTGATTTAGTGGAGAATCTGATCTTCCCCCAGTCTGTGCTCACTGAATCAAATTCAAATCAAGAGCTTAGGATGCAATTTTAAAATTCAAAGCAAGGACAAATGTCCCATACATGCTTCCTTTTGTGCTTTTCTGGCTGAGCTGTTGTTACCTGCAGTTACCTTCACAGAGATCATTTTTGCTCTTAACTATGAAAGGCAAGTTGCACAGATGCTTGATTCCGGCTTAGGTGGAAGCACAGGGGCTTCTAAGGAAAAGCAGAGTTCAAATACATTTGATCAATTTCAGGTTCAAACAGCAAAACATCCACGTAATACAGACATGGGTGGATTCCCCCACGCAGCTTGTTTTTACTCTTGGCCTCCTTGAAATAGGTCTCAGTTCCCAGCACAGATACGAATTCCCTAAAATAACCAATTCCAAACATAATGTTGAGAAATGGATGTTGTACTGAGTATTCAGTGGGGAGAGGAAGATTTGCATCCCACCCCGGACAAATTAAAAGACCCATCAACATGTGGGCTTCCCTGCTCTCCAAAGATGCTCTCCCCTACCATTACCCCATCACTCTTCTTTCTCTTCATCCACCTTCAGCTCTGCCCTCATTTATGATATAACCTCCATCAACACAAGGCTAGAAACCAGCCAGCCCACCACTGGGGCCACCTTGTTTCTCCTGCTTTCTCTAGGTGCCTCTTTCCTTCCATACTACCCTGCCCCCAACCTTGCCGCCTACCTCAACTTCCAAGTAGTTTGTCAAAGTACTTACCCAACAATTTAGACCCATTCTTAAGGGGGAATTCTGCTGCAAAATAAGCTTTATTTCCCACTCTGGTTTGCCAACGAACTAACCCTGAGAGGATGGTTACAATCTCCAGCATACTGAGAAGGTAACAGGGAGGGGCTCACAGAATCCAGACACTCACCCATGCTAAGACCCCATCTCAGTTCTGCTAGAGCCCCCATCAGTGCCCTCAACTGCCCTCCAGGGCTGCAGTGCAAGGCAGGTGGGCCTGGGAAATGTGTGCTGTGAGTTGAGGAGGGGGCATGTGTCTGGGGCTGCTTCTTTTACATTGCAGGCAGCACCTGTTCCCATTGTCCAAGCAGCTCCTGAAAAACCATCTACGAATCACCTTCGAGAAGACTCTGTCTTCTCGCAAGCCTCTGTATTCCCTGACAAAATTTAAGAGACTTCATTTTTTTCTTGCTTACAGACGTTAAGGACTTGTTAAGACCACGCATGCAGCTGTTAAGTGCTAATGACAGTGGGATTTAATAAAGGCCGGAGTCACTAACATCCAGGTGGTGCTAGGAAACACTGTGCCATCATGCTTCTCTAACGGAAGTCCAGTCTTGGATGATGTTTAGATGGAGAAAAGGAGCATTTCCTTTCTTTCCAAAATGACTGCAGGAAGCCAACACTAAGCAGGGATTAGTGACTCTTGTCCACTAGGTGGACATATGGAGGTGAAGTCTACTGCCATACCACCCTGAATGTGTCTGATCTCAGAAGCTAAGCAGGGTCGGGCCTGGTTAGTACTTGGATGGGAGACATGGAGGTGAAGTGTAGGCTACGGGAAGCCTTTCCTACAGCCCCTCCTAATATTCCCCACCTGCTACAAGAACTTACAAATATGACTGGTGATTGGGCTGGGTTAGGTTCTATGTGTGTCAAACACCATATGCATTTCCACCTTTTTTTTGGAACCAAGAATCAAACTCAGGACTTTGTACTTGCCCAACGGGTGCCGTGCCCCTGAGCTATACCCCCGGCCCATGCATTTCCACTTCTGCTCCATGCTTCTAGCCAGGCAAGAAGCCAGAGTCTACTCCTTCTGAGTAGGCTCGGTAAGAAGGCTTCGCTGTCTCAGGCTTGGCAGTCGGTTGTTGGTAAGGTCTGGATGTAAGAGGCAGACTCAAAATCTAAGCCATAAGCGACAATCTAGTTGCCCCGAAGATTTTTACAACAGGCTAATATGAGAGCAGTATGCTGATTTCTATTTTGCTGTTTGATCAGCATTTAGCCCTACAGAGCATTACCAAGAGAGGGGTATGGTAGTATATAGCCATTCCCTGGGTCCCAGCTGAGATGTTTACAATATACTCAAAACCTAGAGTGATCATATAATCTGTAAGCCACAGGAGGATATTTCTGAAAGTGAAAGAGCAATATTAATTTAATTATGCCAGGACAATTCCCTGGTAAGCAGGGCTGCATGGTCACCCTATCAGAACTACCAAAACCATCGCTGGGTCCTAACCCATTTCCTTTGATCATACAGAGACTTTAACTTTTTTCCTGTAATAACTAGATAAGAAAACCTAAATTCAATAGCAATAGGTAATTATGAAAACTGGCACTGGAAGACTCAAAGTTCTAAAAGGAAGAAGAGGGAAATAAAGATACTGTAGAAAGCAGACCTATTTAAAAAGTCTGTATGTCTTGCCTATGCTAGTTGTAGCATTCATAAAACCAGCTTATCGGTGGAAAGCATCTTAAGAGTTTACAGGGTACTTCAGGCAGTACTATGGCTTAATAAGCCTATGATGTTGATGGGTAGGTGCAGCATCCTCACAGAAGCCATGCAGCAACTCAAGCCTGGATTCCAGACTAGCCCAACATCCCCCACTCCCACCCCGCAACCCCTGCCCACAGTGAGCCCCACATGGCACGTACTCTGATGAGCCAGCATGTGCATTCTGAACCTAGAATACCTGGGGGACAGAAGTGGAAAAGAAAGGGGAAGGATGTGAAGCCACACCGAGTGTCTGCTACCTGAATCAAAGTGGGTTGCAAAGATCAATTAGCACTGCACATGTTCAAAATACAAGTACAGATTTGTGCCCATTTATTTCTAAAATGATCCTGGAATTGGGAAAAAAAAAAAAAAAAAGAAATAAAGAAAAAAGAAAAAAAAAAATTGCCTAACCCTAACATGGTTTTCTACATTTATTTTCTAAGATTACAAATTTTATTTGTAAATTAACTGGTAAAGAATTAAACTCCAATATTTAAAACAATGGTTCTTTTGTTGTTGTTGGCAGTCCTGGAGATTGAACCCAGGGCCCTACACATGCTAGGCAGGCACTTTACCACTGGGGTACATCCTTAGCCCTTTTAAAAATTATTTTGAGACAGGGTCTGGCTAAGTTCCCAGGCTGGCCTCAAACTTGCAATTCTCCTGCCACTGCTGAGAAGCTGAGATTGTAGGTGTGCATGAGACAGCCCCTACCCTCAAGGAGGAAATGCATTGAGTCCTTTGTCTTATGATTGGGAGGTAAGGCACCACCTTTCATCTACGTCTTCTAAGTCAATAAATTTCAGTAGGAGACCAAAGGGGACAGAGACTAGAGTCTGTCTACATACAAACTTATGTGCAAGCCTACTAGGTTACATTGTAGGAGTTACCTTGGAAATCCCTTGATGGATCAGGGATTGCTGCTCTCCAAGGCAAGATAACAGCAGAATATCTGGCACTTCTGTAGATCTGCAACTATCATTTCAGGGAAATGGGACCCTGATAGTCATTCAAAATATGGTATTCAAACATAAACATTATGCTATGACAAAGCCTACATAGCGCATATACTGGATCTACATGCAATGGCTTTGGAATTTACATGGCTAATTAGTACTTTCTCTTTCTCAATTCTTCGTGCTGCATACAACCTAAATCAGAAAGTATCAGAAGGACTAACTTGACTCTTTAAAAAGATTCATGCTTCCAGAGAGAATTCCATAATTGGTCAAAGACAGAAGGTGTTCATTGTGGCCATGCTTACTGAGTTGATACATACAGCCAGGAGGATCTAACAAGAATAAAGCACAACTTAGAGAATGAAGTTTTCACTCTGTGAGTCTCAGAATGTCTTAATTTGTTCAAGTCACAAATATCCCCTGGGCTTTAGATATCCAGCTGGACAGTGAGACATGGATGGCATCCTTTGTTGGGGTTGCTTTAACTGGATGCCTGTATATCAATTTAATTCACGAGTATAAAGCATTGAGGGGAAGATCTTAGCGGTCCAAAGTAAACTGCTCCTCTTCCTTCAGCAGAAATGATGCTCCCTCTTCGAGATCCATTCTCAATCACTGCAAGGAGGGCCTCTAATTCCTTGCACACATTGAAAGGTTTTTGTTTTTTTTTTTTTAAGACAGTCAACAGCAATTCACAGAGGAATGAATTATTTATGCCTTTGACATGACATTTGTAAGATGATGTCAAGTCTCTTTGTGGCTATTTATGGTGATGCTGAGAATATAGGTGACTGGGCATCAAGAAGTTTATGATACCTAGGAGTAAGAGCCTGGGGCAGGAATAAACACAGAATAAAAGAAAATAAGGGCTTTATCAATTCCTCATTTTGGAAAAACAAGCGTTATCAAGAGAGATATGAAATCTAACTTAGGTAGAGATGGGAAGACTGGAAGATTAAGGAAGAAACATTTAAAATTACCAAACTGTCTAAGGTCTGTATAAGAGAATAGTAGAATGATATAATCTTAATCACTATTAGTGAATTTCTGTTTTTAGTTTTTTCTCCAAGGTACACTAGTGTGGTAGAGGTTGGATCAAAAGAGGTCCTTTTCTTCATTAAAACATTATTACTACTTCCTACTTATGCTGGTAAACTGTTCCCCTGCCTATGCTGGTGAAGGAAAATCACCCATATACAGACAAAGGTAATGTGGTGATTAAGACACTTAACTAAAAAGAGAACTGGGTCAGCCCTACCCATGATTGTCCTAACTCAAGCTACCTGTTGGTAGGAAACTAACATTGCTGCTCTATCAGCATAAACTGGGATTATCACTGGAGGATCAGACAAAGTGCCACTGGGAAGGAGTAAGAAACTCTCCAGTGACCATGCCATGGCTCCAGATGATGCTAATCATTTTACAAGAGCTGCAATCCTTACCAATACAGCACATCAGGATGAAATCTATTTTCTAGAAATTTCAAAGCATGTGCATAATATATGAAGAAGAATAAGACCAGAAAGAAATAACATGCCAATCAGAAAATACCAACGACTTTATAAACTTGTACAGGGTCTAAACATATGTGCATTCATTCCACACAGATTCAGGGTGATTCACTTCCAAGTAACTTGCTGGGATGATCTCCAAAACTCTGGCTCCTGGGACAGCCTCCTCCAGGTTTTTCTATCGGAGCTCTCAGCACCAACGGAGTAGCAACTCTGATTTGCTACATATCCATGACCTACATCATGTCCAGCTGCAAACAAGAACAAGATATTTAGAAAGAAACCAGGGCACCTGCAGACTCCTGCTGCTCTGATGTGAGAATGCTCTGAACAGCAAGTATGTGTGAAGTTGCACACTACTCACGGCTAACTGCTGTAGGAGTTAAATATCAAGTATTTCCTCATTTCAGTACTAAGAACTTCTCCACAAAAAGGCTAAGAGCATAGCATGTAGTTTTGCTGACCAGGCTAAATGGGAAGAAGTTTCCAAACAGAAAGATAGATGCAAAAGCTAACATTTACACAGTTTCCAAGGCACTTACAATATGGTGTAACAAACCAGAAATCCTCAAATGCCTATCAGTCTAGTTTATTTATATTAATTGAGAACATTTAAGAAATTGGCTTTTTAAAAGCTGTTTTTATTTGCCAACCCACACAACTTACATGATGTATTTCTTATTTTTGGTTAAGAGCAGTTTCAGTAAATTATAACATTTTGGTACTAGCCTTCACAGCTTTTTTTAGCCCTTCAATGGTGAGAATTAATCTGAATGAACAATGTAGCTGAACTCACAGAACATAGGAATTTCCATTACAAAATTACCTGTCTGATTAAATTTATAATGGCAATAAATAATAGTGTAAGGAGCTTCTGGTGTGTTAGAAATTAAAACACAAATAAGAAACAAGTCTATCATAAGCACCATTTGTGGCTGCATGTGCAATCTTTAGACTACTTGATATAGATTAAAAGTACTTACTAAATCTTCCACATCACCTCCTTCTTCCAATACAGCTGCTGTATCTTTATCTGGTTTTTCACTGGGAGCCAGAAACTGTGAACAGAAAGTCAGTCAGGGTACTAAATGATGGCTGTGCCTTTTCTGGAGGAACAGTCTGCTAACACTGCCGAAGGCAGACCTAGGAGGGCCTGCCTAGCAAAGCCTCACTGCAAATGGCCCAAAGAAACATCATCTTGGCATATTCTCCTTCCCTGGGCTCTGGACAAAAGGATCAGTTCTAAAGTTCAACAGTCCAATCTAATTAGTCACCGGAGAAAGTTCTTCTGAAATGGGAAGAAATGACAGGGCCTGTCGAGATAGTAACTTTGAGAAGGGTCCCGCATCAGCACAGTGGACACCTGATACAGTATTTCATTTCTGATTCCATGGGGAATATAAACTGGTATATTAAGGTTAACAAAGTAACCAAGCACCCTGTCTTGGTTACTTTCCTCTCGTTGCTGGGACAAAATACCTGACACCCAAAATTAAGGAAGGAAAAGTTTATTTCACTTACAGTTTGTGGAGGTTTCAGTTTGTACTTGGCAAGTTACAAGGCAGAGTGGCACATGGCAGAGGGCTACAGCTCATGGCGGCAGAACACAGCAAAGCAACAACCACAAAAGGGAGGAATGGCGGAGGAATGGCCCCAAGCAGCCTGTTCGTCTCCCTTACATATGCAAACTATCCACCCCAGGGTGGGTGTACTTCTCACACCCATAATCAATCAAATTCTAAAAGCCTGCCCCATGACCGCATGAGGCTTGGGGGGGACACATAGACAATAACCATAACACACCCCAAGCTGGTATGTCTTAGATTCTTTCGAAAGGAGCATAAGAATGAAGATTATAATTATCTATTCCTGAACCTCACTGAGGACAAAAGAGGTAAAAGGAGGACTTCTTCTGAAAGATGTGAAACACAAAAAGAGTAAGCTTGGGCGGTTGTTTAATCCCTTTTATGGAAATCCTTCCATTTGTGTTAGAACTTGTTTGATGGCAACTTCACACAAAACTCACACAGGTAACATGATGGTGACAGAAAAGGCCACTCCTGTCTAAGTGGGCACTGCCTTCATCAACACCATAGACACGACCACGATGGTTTGCTGACTCAGCCTCTCCCCTGTACTTCCTCTCTCACTATTCACGGACCTTCGTTTTGACTGAATGATTAATGAATGTAGCCCTTTTTGACCCCAAATTGGACCGTGAACAGGGCTGGGAATCAGCACTATAAGAGAAAATCCTGACGACAGGGGCAGACAATCTGGCACAGAACTGTGATGAGCTTCTGTATCATTAATTCTATTGACTCCAAGTGATTATTAATAAAGACATCTGAGGGCCAATTACAGGTAAATGAGTAAGGAATACATACAGTTACACATGGTTTATGTCTAAAGTTAAATAAACTATTCTACCTTAGAGTCCCAAATTAATCTTTATGGTTCTCCTGATTATTATTACTACTAAAAATAATTATTACTCTGTACCTTGCTGCTCCTACTCATTATCATTAACCACTGCATGGCTTTCCCTGTATCAGGAACTTAATAGAGGATTTATTCAGTCAGGCTGAGGGCTGGAGATGTAACTCTTAACCTGCAAGAGGCCATGGTTCAATCCCCCTGGCCCCAACCCTACCCCCGCACCAGACCCAAAAAGACCCAGTTAGGTAAAAAGCATAACAGATATAACTGTATGCTGCCATAAACTTCTATGGGGCCACAATGACAAACACCATGGGCTCAGTGGTGCAGCAGTCACTACAGTGTTCACCTCAGTAGCCTGCAACATGGTCAGTACTTACTGATGAATCTAGAAAATCCTTAATATTTTGTGGCACTTGGCCTCTAAAAGCTCCAATTCTTATTCCCTACCCAACCTGCAAGCCCTTTCCACAGTACGATTAAAGGGAAAACTAGGATAGTACTGTGTCCATAGTATGACCTGGTGTATATAATTAAACATAGATGGCTCATCTCTAACGCAAGGCTGCCTTCCTAGGACGAGAGGAGCAGCAGAAGAAAAAGCCTTGCACTTCCATCAAGTGCTAAACATCTGCAGCTGATTTCCCTGACACATCTGCTTCACATTTCTGTGTAAGCAAATTATGGGTAAGAGCTGGGCTGCCATCCATTATCCTCCCTAAAGCTCCAGGCCAGGCTGATCTCTTATACATATCACTCTTCCTCATCAGAGTTTTTAACTGCTAGTAATTTTCAGGCTGTGCAGTGACAAGGAAGCTAGAGGCAGAAAATTCAAGGATTGGCCCGCTTTCTCAATAAAAGGAAAAGATTCCCTGAATGCAGCAGAAAGGGTCAGGAGTCAACTCTCATCTTTTCTCTGATTCTCTCCCTCTGCAATGTGCTGAAAACGTGGAGAATAAATAGAAAGGACACTTCTGTGACATACTTTTCCTTCCTCAAACCATCATTTACTTGAGGTTACCACAAAGAGCCTCCTTACATGGAGATCTTTATGAAATGAACAGACCACTACTTTTTAAGTACAATGAAATACAATCCCGCCACACGCAGAGAAGTAGAATCAATAAATTCTATGTAGGAACTGCCACTGTTATCCCACCAGAAGACTAAAAACTAACAATTGGCTTGTGCTCAGACCCTTATCAATGCCCAGATTAAAAACACACAGCTTCCATCAAGCTGGTTCCAACACTATCAGGTGATTCCAGATCTATAAAGCTTTAAGACAAACAAAAGTTTACATAAAATGGCACAAAGTGGGTTTCATTAATGTCATTTGTAGTTTATGGCAGAGAAATCCTGCAGACTAATGTGGAAAACAAAACCATAATCTTAGCTCTGCTAGCTTCTCAGGGACTCTGGACAACCCACCTGACCCTTTTACAACTAATCTTCCTCAAAAATAAAATGGAAACACTACTGTTTATCCTATCTATCTCACGGGGTTGTGGTGAGTTTCAGAGGAAATAAAGCACGCAAAAACACTTTCAAATAGTGTAAGTTTTACATATTAATTAGGAAGATACCCGATATATGTCCATCAAGTGATAGATACAAGAATATCTATCATATCTTTATTCATACTTGCCAAAGTCTGGAAACAAATGTCTATCATCACCATAATGGATGAGTAAGTATAATCATAAAAGGGATACTACATAGCTCTAACACATAATTTATAACACAGATGGATCACAAAAGGCATGGTTCCAATTATCCGAATGATCAATAACCAGCAACACTACTCTCCTAACTTTAACCCTAAACCTACCCTAATCCTAGGTCAGTAGACATTATGTAGGGGAACAGGAGGGTTCTGCCTAGGAAGATACCAGGTACTCTCTTGAGTATTAGGCACCCAAGAATATGAATGGGTAAAAGTCCAGCAAGTTGTGATTTACTGTATATTATCTATTTCTTCTATCTTAATTCAAACTTTAAAATTGTATCTTAAAATTATTAAGTTCTAGACAAATAGGTAACACTGGTATCTATTACTTGTGTTAGCACACAGAAAAACTACATTGATTTAAAGCAGAAAAAGAAAGCAGAAAATAGCAAAGGAAAATGTCACAAGGTGCAACAGGAGCCAGCAGCTAGTGAAATGACTACGTATTAAATTTTGTCTCAGAATTCCTCCCAAAGCCTTACACAATCACATACACAAAACCAGGTGTACTCTTGCAAGAGAGAACATGCCTATCTCCTCTCTAAGTACACTTGGTGGAGCCAGTGAGGTGGCGTGGCGGTGTGAGGGGAGGGTGGCTAGAGAAAAGTCCAGAGATCTAGGTTCCAGTCAATTCTGTTAGGCACTAGCTTGCTGGGAGATGCTGAGCTAGTCAACTTCTTCTCTCTAGAAATAACCAGATCACTAAGCTCTGAGCCTCTGTGATGCTAAAGCAGAAAATCAATAAATAACAACAAGAAAGACCAGATGAGGCAGTTAGAAGGAAACCAAATGCTAAAACTCTCCCCGAACCCTGCAAAGCTTGTATCCAGTGGTTATTTACATAGCTCAGCCTTTTGGACCCCATAAAAAACATTACTCCAATGCAGCGGGGATAAATCTTCCTTCTACTTGTGTTCTTAAAATGAAGTAGAAAGAATGAGAACTGGGTATCAGTCCTAGAACTGGATTCCTAGCCAGTGACTGACTGCCTGTGACATCCCAAACCCATCACAGTACCTCTTCTACCCACCAGAGGGTGGCAGTAATGGTGAAGGCACATGGCCACAGAATGACTCTAACCAACATTAAATGCTCAAGCATGTCTAACACAACCAACTAGAAACAAAAAAAGTCAGGTGAAAAATCCGACAGGTTATAATGACAATAAAAATGCATTATAAAAGAAGGGCAATATTTATGCCTGGGGTTTACTGAACTGAGAGGTACCAAGAAACTTAATAAAAGGGATTATCTAAAGTTATAGGAGAACTATCTGTCTGCTGTAGGGCCACCTTAACTGTTTCTAAAAGAATCTTAAAATCCACATCATTTTATATACATATAAACACACACACACATTAGGTGAACATTAGATAACGTAAATGCAACCTGTTACATAAACTTTTGGTATAAATATTAAATGGGGCTAAAGCACTGGTAAATGTGAAGGAAAAAAAAGATGGCATTTTCTCAGACATAAAAGAGAGTCTGCATAGCTGCACAGTTACTGCACAACAGACTTTTTCAGAGACTGTGAGATGCTTTATGTGAACTGCCTAGCATAAAGCTGGCCTTCTGTATACTTGAAGTGAATTTCCCATTTCTCGTTTCCCATGACAGGGAAGTGTTGCTGGTTTACTGGAAGCCTGCTTACTGTGCCCAGACTGAAAACACTGCCCCCAAAAGAAGAAGATGCCCATTACAGTAAGACAATCAGGAGCAGGAGAGAAGATTCGTCCCACTGATTTTTTACCATGTTCTTTCCATTCAAACATGGTGAAGTTCCCAGAGTTGTCTTAAACTACAACTGAAGTCTGTTCTGGTGATATTAGAAACAACTCAGGATACACCTCATACCTAGCAATTAACTGAAATTTCTCTCTCTAGCTTAATTATCAGACATTAAAATTCCTGATGCTTAGGCTCTGTGCCCTTAAATTCTAAAGAAAATATCACATTTGCAATATAGAACAAGCCTCACACAATTTGAAAGCACATTATCCTTTTTAGATTTCTTTTCTCTCCAATATTCTGCATTCACTGAGCTGTGACACTTTTGGTTAAGATGTACTGCTGGGGGGAAACATTAGCTTTTACAGATCAGTGCTCCCCACTTCCTCCAAAAACTGTAATATGTACCCAACTCGAACCTGGATGACAGATTCTGGTAGGTAATAATGACTAAAATTATATTATATGCCTTCATTTATTTTTCTTGTTTAAGAAAAATAATTGATAAGCCTTCACAATACGTGATGGTTAATATCATGTGTCAATCTGGTTAGTCTATGGAACCCAGCTGTTTATCATCAAGTACCCAGCACTTGGAAGGCTGAGGCAGGAAGCTGCAAGTTTGAGTCCTGCCTGGGCAACACTGTCTCAAAATAAAAAATAAAAAGTTGGGCATGCAGCTCTTTGTGAAGACCCTAGGTTCATTCCCCAATACCACCAAAAAAACAAAAACAAAACCCACTACTCTAGATGTTGCTGTAGAAGAGATTCACACACAATCAGCTGTCTTAAGACAGCTACCCTTGAAAATGTCAGCAGGCTTCACCTTATCAACTGAAGGCCATGATAGTAAAAAACCTGAGGTGTCCTGAAGAAGGAATTATGCATCAAGACTGTAACACAGAAATTCTGTCAGCCTGCCCTATAAATTTCAGACCTGCCAGCCCCCACAATAACATGAGTCAACTCCTTAAAGTTGGTCAAATGAGCTGTGTGTGTGTGTGTGCTCACGTGCTTCTATGTCTCTGGAAAACCCTGACTGATACATTTATAACACTGTATGGAGTGACAAACAGCAATAAAACGAAACAGTTAAGTGCCACACTGAAGCCCATGGTATTCAGTACTGCCAGAAGAGAATACAGACACTATGGAACTCCCAGAGAGAACAGTCAGCATCTTCAAGTATGCTCCTAAAATTCCAGAATCGTACTCTCTAAAGTAGGGACCATATCTTTTCTTTAACAATTGTTAGGCCTTGGGGGCTGGGGATTTATCTCAGCGGCAAAAGCGCCTGCCTGGCAAGTGCAAGGTCGTGAGTTCGGTTCCCGGTACCAGAGAAAAAATAAAAAAACAAACAAACAAACGAACAAACAATTGTTAGGCCTTGACCTGACAATTGTATCAATCAAAAGCTCACATGGTCTTTACTGAAAACACCTGAGTGACCCTTATGCTAGACTATGAGTGTTTTGGCCACTTGGTACTTGCTGCACATTACAATGCCTGAGGAGCTGAGCAGCTTTAAAAACTCAAACAGATTATGTCCAGGACCAATCTCAGACCCACAGAATAGACTCTCCAGGATGATTCTGATTTGCGGGGGCAGATACTGGGGACTATAACACTGAGTTATGTCCCCAGCTCTCTGACTTTTTTATTTTGAGGCATGGTCTTGTTAAATCAATAAATTGTCTCAGTTGGACTTCAACTTTTTTTGATCCTCCTTCCTCAGCTTCCCAGAGTGCTGGGATTACAGGCATGTACCACATCCAGCTGGTTCTGATTTTTAATGAGGGTAGCGGGGAGAAAGAGATAATGAAAGCACAGAGAAAGCAACCTTCTCAGGTGACTAATGCGTGGCTAAGATGGGAATCATTGGGCTGGAAGGATTTCATAGCCTTTACCGGGGTGTAGGCTAAGCTCAATATGCACTGTGGAGTTTAGCAGCACCAGTAAACTGGGATTACATGTTGAGTTCTAAAAATATAACGTTGGTCTATAGGAAACTGAGTAGATCGCCTATGAGGAAGATACAGTTGCAGCTTGTTGGCTGAATAAAGAAAGGGTGCACACTTGAGTTACTCTTAAAATTTACTTTCTGTGAGGTCATCAAGAAAATAATATCCACTGCATTAATTCATCTAAAGTCAGGGGGTCATCTCAGTACCTTTTTGGCTTCCTCAGGTGTGACAGAGCTTCCAGAGGCTTCATCTTTGGTGATCAGAGTAATTCCATCTAAAAAAGAATTCACAGAACAAAATCCAACACAGAGAGACAGTTTCAGCCCTTCCCTTTCCACACCTCCACCAATCCTTGCTCTGGAGACCAGTACAACTATAAAGGTGCTCCGCTCTAGAAATAACACAAAGCTGTAATAGCAATTAATGTACATTTTTGGTTTCATCTTATGTTGTTATTCTTTCTTCCACTTTTGCTAGTACAATAAGAAATAATGGCATTTCCAGCTCTAACCACTGCCTGATGTTTGCCTTGGTCCACTCCAGAAAGAAAATCTCCCTCTCTTCTTTTAGAACTGTCAGATCACTTTGTCTCTCCCTTTCAAATAACTCTTATCACAACTTATATAACTGCCTGTATCTGTCATATGCCCTCATGGACTATATTTTCCTCAAGGGAAAAGACTGTCTTATTCATCTTCATATTCCCCTCCATGCAGTACACATGAGCAGCTCAATAAATAAATGCCTGAATGACTGTATACTTCTGTCCAAACCCATCAGCACACAATGCTGGACTCTACATGCATTTTGACTTATAGTAGTATTACCAACCATAAAAATAAAATGGCCAGTGGACAGTTCAGGGGGAAACATGCTTTTACAATTGGCATGTTTATTATTCAACAAAGCACATCACTTTTATCTCAGTGAGGGCAAATCAAGGATAGATCTACCCTTTAGTTCGTTTTCTTTGTAAGATTTTTTTTCCTATCTCAAATGGCTAGGTGCATGATATACTTTCAGAAAAGCACATGTATTTAACATACATTTGTACCTAGAAATAGCATAGGTTGTATGCATCTCTCAATAGCACAGAAACTCAGAAAATATGTTTATTTTACTGTTTATGTCCTTTAAGATTTTTTTTCAGCAAATAGTATGTTATAGCCATTCAATAAATATCCAAATCAACTTCTTACTAAGTCAGTAGGAGAGACACAAAAGTGATTAAATAAGCCCTATTTACCAGGTATCCTAATTGCTTTTGCTCCTCAGTGTAAAGGTTAAGGGCTGAAAAAATAGCTGTCAGGGAAATAGTTGCCTCTGTGGTAAAACACTGTTAGAGGGTATGCAACTCCTTTTATACAAAATTTACATAAAAGATGAATTGAAACTAATTTTGACTCCTATTATAACTGGAAAAGCTTCATACCATCTCTTAAATATATTTTGATAATATGCATTTTTAATAAATTATATCTCACACTTGATTTCTGAAAAAAAATTGGGTTCTGTTTTAACAACTAGGAAAAGGGCATGAAGGAAATCAAACATCAAGCCTGACAATACTGAAAGAATATGTGTTCCCTTCTGTTATGGTTTGTGTCTAGATGTCCTCCCAAAGCCTCATGCAGTCATGGGGCGGGCTTTCAGAGTTTATGAACGATCCACGATCCAACGCTGGGATTATGGGTGTGAGTGCTATACCTGCCCTGGGGTGGATAGTTTGCATATGTAAGGGAGAGAAAGAGCTGCTTGCCGCCACTCCTCCCACTCCTTCTTTTCACTTTGGCTGCTTTTGCTATGTTCCCCCCACCATGAACGGTTGCTCTCTGCCATGTGCCACTCTGCCTTGGAGCCAACCAAGTATGGACTGAAACCTCCACAAACTGTGAGCTAAATAAACCTTTCCTTCTTTAATTTTGGGCATGAGGTATTTTGTCTCAGCAACGACAGAAAAATAACCAAGACACCTTCCCTCTGGGTTTCAAGCTCATGGGTTACTATGAGTAAATGAGAAGCTGAGTGGTTCTGGCACATGACAGTGCTGGGCTGCTGATATGGACAGCCCAAGAGCATGGTCATGGCAGATAACAGGGAGCAAATGTGAGGGAGTCAGTCCAAATCCAGCAGACCCAGTAAAACTGAAATGGCCTAGGAATCCAAGGAAGGGTCAATGTTTGCTCACATGGTGGCTTTAAACAACAAACTGATGTATAGTCTCAGAAACAGGTTATGCTGTGTAAATTGTAAGATAGGATGTCTATGTTTATTTGTTATTTATCACTCTGTATTTATGCTAATTAAGCGAGATTTTAAGTGCAACAAGTCCCAGGCATTTCCCAAGGCCAAATGGAAAGTCATCAGGTCCCACAAAAGACATCACACGATCTACTTAACATTTAGAGGCTATATGTATATTTTTAAAAATAGCATAAACACTTAGAAGAAAAATGACCCTTTACCTTGAACAACAATTTCCCAGAAATGATTTAACTGTTTAATTTCCACTTTCTCTCGAAGGGCTTTCAGGAAACTGTTAAAGCGCTGTTCTTCTGAAAACTGGGGGCCAAGAGGGGAAGAGGAAGTGGCATTCACAGCAAATACAAAGCTGAATTCTTCCCTAGACCAAAGTATTACATATTTTGATCTGCCATATTTATAAAGAAAAAAACTGTCCTTCTTTGGTAAATTGCAGCTAGCAATTCAAGTTGAGCTTGGTTTGTTCAGAACCAGAACCAGAACCAGAACCAGAAGGCACAGCACTTCCCATAACCACACACCATTTTTAGTAGCCTGGAATGTTACTTTTAACTTCTGATACAGACAATTTCACACAAAAACAGAATCAGTTAGTGAGTGCTCATACACTGGTCACTCAGCTTCAGTAATCATCAATGCAATCAGTCTTGTTTCCTCTATATCCTTACCTTCTCCCAGAACTCTTGGTTGTTTTAAAGCAAATTTCAGTTAATGTTATTTCATTTACAAATATTTCATTATTCAATATCTAAAATACATATTCTTTATATGTATATTTACATATTTATATATGAGGGTGAGAAAACATATGCAAATGTCATTACATATAACATAAAAATGACTCGTTCCTTAGCAGGAGCAAATAATCAGTTAATATTCATATTTTCTTAATTATTCTATACAAGTTTCTGTCTTTTAGAAAAAATTTTAGTTAAAAAATGATCTACAGTTTTTAAAATGATCCACATGGGCCAGGAATATAGCTCAGCAGCACAGCACCTGCCTGGCAAGTGCAAGGTTCTGAGTTCAATTCCTGGTACCAAAAAGTAAAAAAATAAAAAAAGAAAAGAAAATGATGATCTACACTAAGATTGACTAATATGTCTCTAAAATCTGTTTAATTCCTCCCCCATCTCTCTGTTTGTTTGTTTGTTTATTTATTTAATGGTGCTGGGGACTGAACCCAAGATCTTTACACATGCAAGCCAAGTGTTCTCACACTGACCTATAGCTATAGCCCCAGCTCCTTCTCTTTTTATAAGAACCCACTCACCTGGTACTTCTAAGCACATTCAGCAGCTGTGGTGTACAGTGTTATCAAATACCCTACACAGCTAGGGAAGTGTGTTTTGTCTTGCTTTTTGAAAAGCAACATGTTGTATGACCTTTTCCCCTCTAAGCACATCATTCTCTACTCAACTGAATCACCCACAGTCTTGATTCTACATTTCCAAAATTTTGTATTTTATCTATAGGGTATTTGGGGCGTCTTGTTCTGAACCTTTTATTCTAATTTTAACAGTTTTCTCATTTTCTTGTCATTCTTTATAAGTACTTAAATTATTCAAGCATTGGTTTGTTCATTTATTCAGCAAGTATTTAATAAGCACCTACACAAACATGTACAACTGTGCCTACTTTAAAAATACATTTTCTAAATTGAAATTTGTTCACCTCTTGCCTAGCAGTTTAAAGGCCTACAGATAATATTTGGTAGTTTTTAGAAGTGTTCTCTAAAAACTCCTAATAAAACAAACAAAAAGCACAATAAATGTTAAGGGGAAGCTGAGTAACTATCAAAGAACAATGGAACAGTGTGCTTTTTTCCCTGGCACTTATATCTCTACTCCTGTCTTTATAAAATCCTCAGCAATTACACCAATATATATTTTCCATCAATTTCCCTAATATAGCCCAACACAGGAGTTCCAATACAATAGTTAGCTTTTACAGTGACAATAGGGCTGCCAGAGGTTACAAGAGAAATTTCCTTAGTTCCCTAAGCAGGAACAGAAAGCCAGGGCTTTGGTGTCATAAAAAACTAGAGAGATAAGACATCCCTCCTACCCACCCACCTGAATTGTTCCTCAGAAACAACAATAACATGAGTTTCATCACTGCCACTTCTCTTGGCATACGTTGTTATTCACTAGGAAAATAATGATCTCCAAAGCCCAGGCTTACTTGTGGAAAGCTGTGTGTCTCTCCCTTGTAATGGCTGCCAGCTGTTTGGAAAGAAAAGACAGGTAAGGCCTGAGTTACCTTAATGGCTTCTTCCCGGAAGGCTTTGATGCAGTCCAAGCTCTTCATAAAATAGGGTGTTTCATTCGTATCCAAAAACTGTTCAATGTGGCTGCTTAGCTGGTGACTTGCTAGAACATAAAAGAATAAATTTATTTTCCTACTTGCAAGTGATGCTTGTTAGATGCGGAGTATGCTTCCTGGTATGTGCGTATAGAATGAAGTATGGTGGAAGAGCCTCAGGATCAGTACACACAATAGTAAGACGTCTTTTAGGAGGATGAGATACAAAATTCTGATTTCAAAAGTCTGTATTTGAGAAATGGGTTATAGTGCTATTTGTTGAGAAATAAAATTTCTGTATGCTTAGGGCTAAGGTTTCCTTTGGGGATGTTCAACACTAAATTGTGGGAGTTGTTTTTTAAAATCTTACTGTTGTCTCCTCCCCCGCAACTGAGGCACCATTTGAACAATTCAAAATTCCCTTTTCCAAGACAGTCATAGGAAACAGATTTTCCAGTCCCTCCTCAACTCCTCTCGGGATAACTGTCAAAGAGTACAAGGCATTGAAAAGTAATGAAGGAGGGATACTCCATCTTTTACCAACCCCAGGTGATATTAAAAAGAAACAGCCCCAGTCTAACATAACATCCTATGAGATAAGAAATCATTACTATGTGTCTCATGCTCTTAGCTGGACCTAAATATTCCTTATGTTGCTCAGTACTCCCCAAGCTATGAATATTTAATAAACACAGTCAACAAGAAATGTCATAAATGTTACAGAACGAAGAAGTACATTAATAATATTATCATTTCCAAAGTAGGTTGCAACTTGAGGCTGTCTCACAAAGCAACAGAATTCTTCAGTATGAAAAACAGGAAAGAAAAATAGAAATGTGAAAGTCAAGGGAACTTAATCTGCTGAGCAGATCAGAAATGACCCTTTAGATCTATGGTGAAGAACAAATCAAGGAGATGAGAACATTCATGGCCTAAAGGCTCACTCTGCTTTGTCCTCTGAAACCCCTCATTAGCAGACTATTTGACAATTCATGCTGAATGGTCAAGATATTCTAAAAGTGCCATGATTCTCAAATTCATGACCTCATTTGAACATTCTACTAGTCAAAAATCTGTAGGACCATAATACTAAGCCAACCACCTTCACTATTCACCTATAAAGGCTCAAGGCCACTAACTCTTACTGTTCAGGGTCTTACGAAAGACATGAAATTGGTGTCATCTACTTATTTGCTAAGGACCTTACAGCATGTGGAAAGGATTAAAAAAAAAAAAAAAAAAAAAAAAAAAACACTAAACGAAGAATTTTCTAATATAGCAATTTTGCGGGATGGGAAAAATATCCCCAGTAACTTTCTCTTCTACCAACTAGGAGATTATCATCTCCATTATAATAAAGCATTTAACAGACTTGAAGGATTAAAGAAACACTTCTCTGCAATTTAAGAAATCTTTACCAATATATCCTCTAGCACTGAATTAATATCCAATACAATTCAAAGGAGAGAATGTTCAGATGGTCTTTTTCAACAAGGCAAATAATACTACCCTGATTAGTAGGCAGAGCAGAAAACCATCAACAAGAAGCTCAAAGCAAATAGAAGCTATCTTGCATTGTTCAGTTTAGAAAGGCAAAGTAACACAAATGTTTGATATTTCTCATACCCCTGAGAGAGCAGCATACTTTCTCAGACAGTTTGATATAAAGTTCACTCAGCATTATATATGTGGTCCCAAACAAAAACTTTTACAGGCCAAGGTCAATAAAACCAGAGACTCCATGGCCCCCACTACTTTTAAAATGTGAATGAAGAAACTTTGGAAGCTATAATGGAAATGTTTCTTTTTGCTTGACTTAGTGTTTTCATTAATTTATCCTAGTGAGTATTCATTATGTAATTACTATATGTAAGATACTACACTATATTCTATGGTAGATACAATTAAACTGAAGCTAAGACCCTTGCCTTTGAGGAATTTATTGTCTACTGGGGTATATGATATATATATATATATATAACAAGAACAGGAGGTAAATGTAAAGAGAGTTCTGTGTGATATGAAAACATTAACTGTCTGATTTTTTTTAATGTACTGGTCTGAATTTTTTAAAACTTTTGATGGTTAGAGAAAGCTTCAACGACTAACATGGCTTTTTAGCTGGACCATGACAAACCAACTTTAGCCACCATCCAGCAGGAACAGGATAAGCAACAGACTGAAGAACAAAGTATGTTTAGGGAAAAAAAGCAGATGGCCCAGTATTTGGATAAGAGTAGGGGAAGAAAAAGGAATGAGACTTAGACAGAAAACGGTTGGAGAGAAGATACTCCAACAAGAGAGGGTCTAGGTTGGCTCCTTAGATAGTACAGGAGAAAAAAAGGAGATTCAGGACCAATTCTTTTAAGAGCTACAACCTTTAAAGGTTGGATACCCAGTCGGATGTGGCGGCGCACATCTGTAATCACAGCACTAGGGAGGCTGAGGCAGAAGGATCATCACAAGTTCGAGACCAGCTTGGGTTACAAAGTGAGCTCAAGACCAGGCTGAACTGCACAGCAAGACCCTTTCTCAAAAAGACAATCAATCAATCAGTCAATCAATCAATCAATCAAATAATCAATGTTGAATAGAGGAACAGGAGCTGAAGAAGGAGCTTAACAAAAAATGTCAAGGAGATAGAAAAGCAGGTACGAAGAGACTGTTTAAAGAAAACAATAGTCTGGCATGTTCAAACTTTTAAAAAAGACTACAAGAGAAAAAGTACAAAGAGCACAAGGGATTGAGGACTGAAGCTTAGGCCCAGGAGCAAACTAGAAAGTGCTAAACTGCTTTTTCCAAAAACCATACCTGCTGGTGTGGTGGCTCACGTCTGTAATCCCAGCACTCGGGAGGCTGAGGCAGCAGAATCACCACAAGTTCGAGGCCAGCCTGGGCTACATAAGTGAGTTCAAAGCCAGCCTGCACTACATAGCAAGATCCTGTCTGAACCCCCAGCCCCTAAAATCAGTTGACCAAAAAAACCATACCTTTCTGATCCATTTTCTCTAAAATATGTCAGAGCACACACACACATAAAGTTACCATCTTACAAAGAAAAGTATTCAAGAGAAACTAAAATAAGCAAATGCCAAAAGCCCTCATAATGAAGCCCTCATACATCTGTAGATCTATCTAGATTTATTTTTTCTTATTTACATATCTGTAGATCTATCTAGATTTATTTTTTCCTATTTACATATCTGACTGTTCTATCCTTTCCTACAGGGTTCAAAAACACAGGCAGATAAACACAGCCAAATACCCATAAACTCGATGAATACAAAAAGCCAGGTTTTGTCCTGGCAATAGCAAATTCCATGGTCAGTCCCATGATTCTGTTCTTTTTTTTTTCTTTTTATTGCGGCCCACATTTCTGAATTCTATACCTCTCCCCAGACTATTCTGTGGTTCACCGACTACAGTGACCATTTCATACCAACTAACATGTATAATGGATGATGCTTTATATACTGTACTAAATATCAGAATGAGATGTACAGAAGATTTCCATTCCAAAGTCTGGTGGAACTTCCCATTATTACCCTGCCATATTTAATATAAGTAAAATGCAGAAATGGCTGACAAAAATAATATTCTACTTTGGCTGAATTATACTTTTGACTCCCCTGCAAAAAGGAAATGCTGATCATTAGGGTCCTTTTCTCTGCTTCGATAGCAATTACAGGCTAAGGAATGGCCTGTCAGTCTTCACACTCAGTATATCACAGCCCCAATTATAATTCACCAAAATGTTCTTCAGAATTAGTCAGTGACTAAGTAACACTCATTAGTAGACAACATAAAAAATGGCCATGGGAAGGGCCATCCATCTTAGGATACTAAGTGAGGTAAAAGGCTGTCATTTATCTCAAAGAGTTCTTCAAAAATGTCTGTTCTGGAGTTTGAAGTTTTATATATGGACATTATTTTGCCCCAGATTTTAAATGAGTGCAGATGTTGATACACAAAATTAGTCACACAGTTAAAATCTTAGTATCATATTGAGAAAGTTACACAGATTCACAAGTGTTATGTAAGAGGAAAGCAGCAGAATTTCCTTGCTTAATCTTAAATACACATTCCTGTTTTCTTACAGAAAATATTCAAAGCCCCGCACAATGGACCACCTCCCTTTATAGTACATGGTTAACAGGGGCCAAAACATGCAGAGTTGTGGGCTTGACTGTCTCTGACTTTACATTGCTCATTTCCACTGTGCTTTGCAAAAATGTTTCCAATACAGTGAAAGGAAGTCATTTATTGTGAGATTTTCCCCCTTATGAGACAGAGACAAAAAAGCAGCAGGTTCATTTACCTGTCACACATTATATTCAAAGGACTGTTAAAGGACTGTTGAAGGCATCTCAAAGGATCTTGCTGAACTCAGGCATCATTCAGGATGTTTCCCAATTTAATCCTCACTATCTCAGTGCCTCATGTGAATTTTACTTATTGAAAAGCTGTGCATTTTGCAGATGTCTGCAGTTAAATAACTTTTAAATGTTAACAAATTTATATATGCAATGATGTTATCTTTAATAAATCAAAAGTAAAAGGCAATAACAAAAATCAAGTGTTTAACTCAAACAAATATAAGGTCAGGACACTCATTAAAAGAATAAAAAGGAATAAATATTCATTAGCAAAAGCTCTAGGCAAGTAGGCCAGTTTATGAACCAAATCCACATATAAGTTACAATCAATGTTTTAAGACAGAAACTTAAAAGGGACATTTATCTGGTAAGAGAAGGAGTCTGTGGCTTCAGTAGAGGCAACTAAAGCCGAAGCAGGTCAGAAAAGGCTTCCTCTACATCCCCTTTAGGATATGCACTGGCCACTGTGGACAAAAACTACATGTTTACCAGTGAGGGTCCAACCAGAACAGAAAGCACTCTGAATACTTAACACAGGGGACAATGCAGGCAGTTGTTTCCCAGTAAGGAAGAGCTGTAAAGCCAACTGAGAATGAAGTTGTAAGCCAGAGACAGCAACAGTAAGAGTCTACCCCCAAGCCCAACACTGGGGCATGTGGGAAAAGAGGGGTTAGAACTAGAGCCCACAGACCTGTCCTATAAGATGCAAACCCGGGGCTGGGGATTTATCTCAGTGGCACAGCACCTGCCTGGCAAGCGCAAGGTCATGAGTTCAATTCTCCGTACCGGAAAAAACAAACAAAAAGATGCAAGCCCATGGAAGACAGGAAATGCTGTGCAACCCAACAAGGGAGAAGGAGATACCCTGGTTTCTCCCTCCTCCACCAATCTCTCCACCACTCTCCCATTGGCCGAACCCAGCAGGAAGTCTTTGGACAGGGGAGCTCCTGTCCAGGTCTGCTCATGCTCCCCTCCCAGACGCAGTGCACACAAGGCAGGTGTGAGGAGAAGATGTAAGAGTCACCTGGCATAGTGTGACTCTTACATCAAAAACAGCACCGCCTCCCTTTATGAACTGGGTATTTCCTTGAGACAGAATCAACAAGGCATTACTTAATTTAAATAAGGGAAGATAAAATTTATAGGGTCTTTTCTTCTTCCTAGTGAGGTGGGATACAACAAACTTCAATAAAGTTATTGAAAAGGTTCTTAAGCATATGTAAAACTTCCCACCCATTTAAATTTTTTAAAGTTGTTTTTCTGCAAAAACAGAATTGTGTAAAAAAAATTATTTTCATTTCTACCAGAAATATCTTTAGAGGTATATACATTTCCCTTTCCTTCAAATTTAACGTGGTGAAATGTAGCAAACAGCCACTATGCAACAAGGTAGACCATGACAATACATGATAAGAACTAGATATCCTATGGCATACACGTCCATTTGAGAAATCAAATGTACTTCTGAATATTTAAACACAAAAAGAAGGTATCCCAAATAATTTTCCTCTGAACAACAAAAGATATGCTCAGTTATTTCTTAAATTCCTTTCTGCTTCCTTCCAAGAGTTTCGATCTAAGATTCTAGGAAGAATTTTTCCTGAATATTTGGGTTCCTGCTCTGGTATTCTTTAGTTTTTACAGTCTTTAATGAAACACTCTTATTAGAAAAAAAGAAATCAATGGATGGCCACAAAAGGATCTGAGAACTATGGAGAAAGGGTAAGCTGTGTGAACCTCACAATGACCTTCAAGAGTTGTCTTCGTTTTGCAGTAGCAGGCCTGTGCAGCACACAGAGCTCCACTCTGCACTTTGCCTTTCTGTCCTTTCCTCTTTCAGAAACTGTTCTGCTAGGCTCTGCCCCACAGTTCCTCAGCCAGCAGAAGTGGTGTGCCTTCCTTATAAGAGAAAAGGTCAATAGAAATGACACATAAGAATACCACAGCCATAATATTATGCATGACCAGTGGCATAGGAAATTGAACTAAGATATATAAAGTACCGACCCCCTCACAGCACAGATGCAGCCCTAGGTTTTTATTATTATAGTATTATTATTTTTCTTTCCAATAACTAAAAAACTCAATTAAAACCTCACCATTTAAGCTCTACAAGTTCCGTTACAGCCCATTTTTTCATGCCTAACGATTTTCTCATTAAATGCAGTAATTTCTTACAAATTACACTAATAAAAGTAAGTCCTGCTGGGTGTTTTCCCCCTTTTTTAAAAAGCTGCCTTTTCATTGATGTGTTAAATTAAAACCCCAGGCACAAAGAGCAGACCAAATGCAAAGTCTTTATCGTCAGAATCCATTCCTGAAGACTATGAGATCGCTCTCATTTTATTTTGTTTTTATTTGAGCTAAGTGTGAGTCCTACTTTGTAGCCACAGAAAGAATGATACTGTAAGGCTTCTTAGCCTTAGCTCATAAAAATGATAGTGTGAGCTAGCAAGAAACTAGAAAGATGATATCTAGTTAGCCCACTGGTAGTAAGCTTACTTTATGTTAGAAAACATTATCACATATCATTTTTATTCTGAGTGAATATTATTTCTCATCTTAAATTGTTTGGCCATAAGACCAGATCCATTCCCATGTCAGGTGGCAAATTTTAAGTTTCATGGTCAACGGATGGGTTCCATGACATCCTATGGTCTTGTAACATTTTATTAAAAACATGAATTTAATCACTAAAGACCCACTAAATATGTTTCACAAAGCTGTGAGGCCATCAATTAATATTTACAGGAAATATAGCAGTTAGATACAGAACAAAGTACAATACTCTCTAGCATAAACAGTTTTCTCTAATTCCAGAAAGGGCTGCATTTAAAGTACAAAATCAAGACATGCTAACACAAGAAACTAAAGGAAGACTTTCTCATTAAACAAGGAAGTGATTTTTTTGGCTTATTTATGTAACGTATATGTCACACTCCTTAAAGAATGTGGTGGGGGGTAGGAGCAAAGAGGAGCAGCAGAGAAACAGTTGTTTCCAAGGTCCTAGCAGTCTAAAATTTGGCAAAGCTTACTAAAATAAAAGTGATATTGAAGAAATAAAAACCTTACCCTCTCAACTTGATCCTATTCCAGATGGGCCGTAGGAGGAAGGCAGGATAAAAGATGACAGTGTTTGGTACTCTGGCAATTTTGTAGTATCTGCCTAGTTTCATACCTGGGTAGATGTCATCAAACTAAGGCAGGAAGTAAGCAGAAGGAACCAAGTAGCCATAGTAACAGTGCAGCCAGGAGGAAACAGTCTGGAACAGGAGGCCAATCTGGCAATGGGATCCAATTAAAAGTTGGTAATTGAATGGAATTAAAATTCATGTATCAGTTGAAGAGATACAGTGAGTAATGAGTCAGACTTCTCATCAAGGGAAGAAATGGGCAGCCACTTGTTGAATGTGCTTTTGTGAATGTTGGAGGGGGAGGCAGCTCAAGTGTTTTACAATGCATCAAGAATTTGAGTCATTCTTGAAAAGAAATATTAAGTACCAGAAATTTTAGAACAATCTTATACTACATGGCAAAAAAAAAAATCAGTAAATACTGCTACCCCATATTTATATGACATCATTCCTAAGCACCACTCAGAGTTCTCTCTTTTCCCCTCTATTTTTTATGATTTTTATGAAAAAAGTCATAATATTCTATAGCTCAAAATACAGAAATATTATATTTTGCTAGTGGCTAACATAAAGCTAAGACTTAGGAACTGATCCAAAGAGCCAGAGAAGTAATTCTGCTATAATTTAAAAAATTCAAATGCTTGTTACTCCCAACACACAGCTTTGTTAAAATCAACAATGCAAACAATAGTTTACTACCTATTATGGCTAGATGTCCCCGCAAAACCTTATGTAGACATAAGTGGGGCTTTTCAGAGGTAGCTGGATCTAGGGTGTGTGATGCTGTGATTAAGCATGTGATGCTAGGATTAAGTGTGTAATACTGGGATTAAGGGTGTGTGATTACTAAATTCGTCCACTGATTGGTCTGACATAGTTCTGGGCATGGATAATGGGAAGGCCCACCCGGAGTGTGTGTAGGGGGGCACTACTAAAAGAACAGGTAGCCTGGAAGGGATAAAAGGGAGAGGCAGCCTGCTACCACTGCTTCTTCACTATTTCGCTGCTTGCTGCCTTCTGCCTGCTGTGAATTGTTTCTCCTGTGCAATATCCTCTGCCACGCCATCCTGCCTTGGAGTCAGCCAATTCTGGCCGAAACTTCTACAAACTGAGCTACAACTTTGGGCAGTGCGTCTTTTGTCTCAGCAACAAGAAAAGTAACTAAGACACTACTAGCCAGCAGTACTTGGGGACATAAAAATACGCAGAAGTCATTCTGTCTCACTGATGGTGGGCCAGCAACACCGTCTTCTATGATAATGAATCATACTACAAAAAAACTATGACCAGGCATTCGTACCAAAGATATATTGGTTCTCAAATCATGGGCATTTCTTCAGAGCGGGGCCTGAGGGTAACAGAGAAGAGAGAGAGAGAGAAAGAGAGGAGAGAGAGAGAGAGAGAGAGAGAGAGAGTGTGTGTGTGTGTATGTGTGTGTGTAGGTAGAATATCATAAACAAAGGGAGGAAAGCCAATGCTACAAAGGTATTAGCAGGAATACAGAGGGCCCTGTCCATGAAAGGGTCAGGAGTTGTAGAGTGGGATTGTGGAATGCCACAAATGGTGACCTGGTTTTAAAGACATGAAGACAGAGGGTGGGCCCCCAGCGCACGGGGAGCCTCGGGAGGGGAGCGCCGGTCTTCGGACCGGTGACTCACTCCCAGCATCGTCATTCCCTGGAAGGAGGGCTTCCGGCGCACAGGGAGCTGCGGGTGGGGAGCGCCAGCCTTCTGGCTG
>NW_004955453.1:16990776-17082080 GCF_000276665.1 Chinchilla lanigera
TAACTCACTATTATTTGTCTATTTGTTTTCCTGAGAAACTATTTTGTAGATAATAATATGTAAAACGATAACCATTGATAATTTCCAACCATTTTGTCTGTAATTTGCTAAGTCCCCCCTATTATTATGTTATCCTTCTTTTATTCTTTAAAATTAAAAAAAAAAAAGTATATTACCAACAGATACAAAAAAAAAAAAAAAATAAAGACATGAAGAATGACAAAGCAGGGCTGGCCCACAAGTAAGTCTGTACTATAAGAAGTTAAGTCTATACAAGCACATATCTGCATTGAAGCAGAACTTTCAGGATAAATAATATAGGATGCTGGAAATGATCAATGGTGAAATAAGGAAAGCCTAAATTAGCATAGTAGTAGTTAGGATGGGAAGAGACAGATCTGAGAGAACTGAATTAGAAACTATCAGAAAATAGAAGATTAGAAATGGATACAAAGTGGTCGAAAAAGATCAACAGTAAACTGAAAGGTCAAACCACAAGAGCTTCAAAACAAAACTTATTTCTGAAGAAAGTCCCAGTAATATCCTGAGCACCAGGACAGGTTATCACTTAGGCTGCTGCTTCCCTTAGTATTCCTTTTTCAGGCCCCTTCTTATCCAGCCCAGGTTATCCCAACTTCCAACTCCATGAATTCCTCCTCAGATTCACCCTCTTTCATCTTGCACTCAAACCACTGCCTTCTGTCCTACACGCTGCAGCTATCACCCTGCCATCTCTGCCCTAGATTCTATACTCTTCTACTGAAAGAGCTTTCCCCCACTCAATGGCAATTCCTTCAGCAGCTTAAGCTGTACACTGAGGAGTCAGCTCTGACCTTTTCTTTCTCCCTCCTCCTATATTCAGATGATCAGCAAAACTGTCAATAGTACTTTCAAAATATATCAAGAATCTGACCTCTTCTCACTATTTCTCCATTGCCACCCCCACTGGTATTAATGCTAGCCTTCTAACTCATCCGACTATTTCAGCCTTGTCCTTCCTCAGTGCAGCATAAAACATAAATCAGATTATTCTCTTCAATGGTTTCCCATTTCACTCAGCGTACAAGCCAAAGGTCTAGGAGGCTCTGTGTAATGTGTGCCCCAGCTACCCCTCTGATTTCTTCTGTGACTTCTTTCTTCTACCCACACTGGCTTCCTTGATGGGGAAGCAAGCACAAGCTCCTTGAGAACATGCTGTTCCCTCTGTCTGCAAAGCTCTCCCCACAGACATCCACTGGGCTCTCTCCCACCTGTTTGACTGACAATTGACACCACAACATTGAGGCCTTCCCTGGTTCTTTGCATAAAATCACAAGCCTATCCCACTCCAGCGTTCCAAATCTCACTCCCCTGCTTTAATTTTTCTCTCCTGTGCTGCCATGGATTGAAGAATATCCTCCCCAAGTTCTCAGAATCTCAGAATGTGACCTAATTTGGAAGTAGGATCCTTGCAGATGTAATCAAGATGAGGTCATTCAGGTGGGTCCTAACCCAATGATTGGCCTCAATAAAGAGGCCTGGATACAGACAGAGAGAACTCCGTGTGGACAGGGATGCAGAGACTAGAGTAATGTATCTACAAGTCCAGAAGTGCCAAGGACAGCCAGATGTCATCAAAAGCCCCAAGAGAGGCAGTGAACAGAAAGTCCTCAAAGTTCTTATAAGGAACCAATCCTGCCAAGCCTTGATTTTAGACTTCTAGTTTCCCAAACTGTGAGAGTAAACTTCTGTTGTTTTAAGCCACTCAATTTGTGGTACTCTGTTACAGTGACCCTTGGAAGCTAAGAATATATGCTTCTTACCATTTGCTAGACATACTATTGTCTTTATTTGTTTGCTCTTTACAGCTTTCCGTCACCACCGGCTCACACAAGGCATTCAACAAACATTTACTAAAAAATTCATAACAGCTAGGTCTTGGAAGCAGCCCACATGTTCATCAACAGATGAATGGATAATGAAAATGTGGTATTTATACATAATGGAGTAGTACTGTGATATAAAGAAGGATAAATTTGAGTCATATGTAGGAAAATGGACGAAACTTGAGACTATAATGTTAAGTCAAATAAATCAGACCCACAAGCTTAAATATTGCATGGTTTCTCTTATATGAAAAACCCAAAGTATAAATAAATTTAAGAGCAAAATAAAAGATAATAGGAAACAGGGAGCTAGATCTTTTGCAAATGGTAAGGGAACCCAGAGATGGAGGGAGGGGGAAAGAGGGAAAGAGACATAAAAAGAATTAAGATGTGTTTTGTACATGTACTAACTCCCCACAATGAATGGAATCATTATCTACTGCAGATATGTACTAATAAAAATTTTAAGAAACAAAAGCCAAAAAGCACCCCAAACATCTGCTGAGGGATGAAAACATGGTCTGGGATTCACCAGTCTGCTCTTCTAGACGCCTATAGAATGAAGATGTCCTTTTGTTGTTCTCTCACTTTAAACCCATACTCAGGATATTCAGTGCCTGCCATCACTTAGAGGAATGGACGGTCTAGAGCTCTTCTTTCATTCACCTCTCCCTTACATTTACAGAGATACGAATGGTTACAATAAAGGTCTATTGAAGGGGGAAATATCCCATGTTGTAACCTCTTCTCCATCTCTTAGAAAAAGCTACTTGATCCCACTGGGCCTCTGTGTGTGTGTGTGTGTGTGTGTGTGTGTGTGTGTGTGCGCGCGCACGTGCGTGTGCATGTACACGCACAAGACAGTGAGACAGACAGACAGGCTATGGCTATGAATTACTATACCCTAAAATAATTAAACATCTTGATCACAATACAGTAGAGCAATCACTGGGATTAACAGGGTTATTCCTATGAGGATAGTGAGAAAATAAGACAGAGAACGTGGGACTGGCAAGAGTTTTAAAGGCAGAGAACCATGAAGATGTCTACTTTTTAGCTTTATATACTACATTACTATTTGCACTTTTTCCAATGACTATATACTTACTTTGTAGTAAGGAGAAGTCTAAGAGCAACTGAGTCATCTTAAAACATATACGGAGACTCTCACATAAATAATGTTTCTAGTTCCAGCGAGATCTAAATGGGAAGATATTTTTCATGAGTGACACTCAGAATACTTCTATTTGATTGATCCTTTTATTTCCTTTTTGTTCTATTCTTTCTATATTATATATTTCACTCTTTTTGTTTACTATTGATATACTTAAAGACAGTAGTAAAAAGGACTTTTGGAAATATTTTCTTTCATCTGCTGAGCTCAAACAAGTTTACTGATTTGAGCCAGACTGGCTACAGGCAAATCTTATCTTTGGTTTGTGAATTCTACTTTCCTTATCATCTCATACACTTAAAATTCCAAAGGATAAGTCTTGCTGGTTTCATTACAGTTCACCTAAGAGTAATGACAAACGGGGCTAAGTTACAGTTAGGTAGGAGTATGAAGTTCAGGTGTACTCTTACACAGTAGGGTGTATAGATAACGAAAATGTACTGTATATTTCAAAAAGGCTAGAAGAAACAATTTTGAAAGTTTTCTCCATAAAGAAATAAAAATGTTTGAGAAGGCAAATATGTTTAAGCTGATTTAAACATTGCACAATGTATAGACATTAATATCTTCCATTTTAAGTTATATATAGATTTTTTAAATACTGAAAAAACAAATGGAACAAGTAATTGAATAAGCGAACCTTAATTATTCCATATGTATTTTCTTCTCAGTGTCTGAAATAATGAGCAAAATAAACAGAGGAACTAAACTTAGGAAGATGGCACAAAACAAGAAAAAAAATGAAAGAATGAACTTACACATTTTCCAAATATGTACAACACTGATCTAAGATGTCATATACTAGAATACCTACTGTCATTAAAATAATTTTTCATTTCTTACAACTAATCAACTTTGTGATATAAAGTTCCTGAAATCTATGTAACTCTTTCGGAACTATGTCAGCTTATCTTTAGTAACGTAAATGAACTCTTAATCATGAAGCAGAGGATTCTTCAAAACAATGAACTTAAACTTATATTACATGCATCTAAGTAAGTTTAGTTTTCTTTTTTGCAATACTGGAGACTGAATCCAGAATCTTCCCATTGAGCTACATATCCACCCCTTTTCCGAGTTTTTTACTTTGAGACAAGGTCTTGCTAAATTACTAAATTGCCCAGGCTGGGACTGAACTTGCCATTCTCTTGCCTCGGCTTCCAGAGTGCTGAGATTACAGGCGTGAGCCACCATGCCCAGCTATGTTCAGTTTTTTTAAAAACTCCAATATCTGAAGGCTTTATTTATAATATCCTCTATTACCCAACCGGGCAATGTTTTCTTTTTGGTACCTGTGGAAATTTACTTGAGTCTCTTGACCCTAGAGGAAGAAAAGATTATAAAGGTCTCACTACTAGCACACAAGGTCTCAAGGTGAGTAATTTTCAGTACTCAAAACAACATAGAAAACAACAAAGACAGACTTGACAAACTACCAACCAAACCGGCCTGACATTTAGGGATTCTTTGACTCAACAACAGTACAATGCACATTCTCTGTAAAGACCTAAGAAACATATGGCAGAACAAAATAGGCCAGACCATAAAGCAAGTCTCAATAAATATAAAAAGGACTGAAGCCATTCAAAATACATTCTTCAGTCAACAGAATTACATTAAAAATCAATGACAAAAGAAATGCAGGAAATGGTCAATATTTAGAAATTTAAAAATATACTTAATGATAATGATGATAGAAAAGAAACAGTCACAAAAAACACTGGGAAATATCTAAACTGAATGAAACTGAAAATATAACACATCACAATTTATGGTGTATAGCTAAAGAGCTGCTTAAGAGGGAAATGTATAGCTTAAAATGCCTATATTAGAAAAAACGTTTCAAATCAATTATCTAAGCTTCCCTTTAAGAAAAAGAGCAAATAAATCAAAGCAGGTAAAATAAAAAGAATAATAAAGAGTAAAAATTAACTAAATGAAAAACCATAATGGAGAAAAATGAATAAAATTAAAAGCTAGTTTTTGCCCTGGTACTAGGGGTTCAACCCAGAGCCCCATGTAGGCTGGACAGGCATTCTACCACTGCATTATATCCCCAGCCCAAAAGCTAGAATCTTGAAAAGATAAAATCCATAACCCTTTCTATAGACAAGAAAAAAGAGAAGATACAAAATACCAAATCCAGGAATAAAGGGGAAATAGAACTCAAAAGTATTATATGGGAACAATATATGAACAATGATGTAACAACAAATTATACAACTTTGATGAAATGGATAAATTCTTATAAAGATACAAATTGCTAAAACTCATTCAAGAAGAAATTTAAAAATGACTAGATTTATAAGTAAAAAAAAAACCCCTGAATTATTATTTTTTAAAAACTTCCCAAAAGGAACCCAGGCACAGATGGTTTTATAGTGAATCCTGGGGCTGGGGATTTAGCTCAGCGGCAAAAGCGCCTGCCTAGCAAGCGCAAGGTCGTGAATTCGGTTCCCAGTACCGGAGAAAAACCAAAAAAATAAATAAATAAATAAATATAGTGAATCCTATCAAATACATAAAGAAATAATACCAATCCTGAAGAGAAGGAAAAGAAATTTCTACCTCCTTCTGAGTTTAATATTTCTCTTATAAAAAAGCCAAAGACATTACTAGGCACTTTATACAAATATCCCTCATGAACACACACACACACACACACACACACATACGTAAATAATTTTTTTTTTTTTTAAAGAGAGGATCTTGCAAGGTAGTTCACACCAGTCTTTAACTCACTATGTATCTTGGGCTGGCCTGAAACTCACATACCTCAGCCTTCCAAGTGCTAGGATTACAGATCTGTGCCACCACACCTAGCTACACACCAAAATCTGAACAAATATTAGCAAAATGAATCAGGGCATGTAAAAATAATTTTATAACCACAATTAACTGGAATGATTTTAAACTGAAAATCAATGTAATTAATAGAAGAACAGAAATCACATCATTGCATAGTTGCAGAAAACTCATCTGACAAAACCCCAGCACTCATTTGTAATAAAAACTCCCAACAACCAGAAATGAAAGAAAATTTCTTCAAACTGATAAAGACAATCTTTATTTCTTCAAAATAAGGGGAAAACTTATAGTTAACATTGTACTAACAATGAAAGACAAAGCTTACCCCTTACAGCAGTGTTACCAGTACTGTATATGAAGAAAGTGAAGCCCTCAGGTTCTGTTGGTGAGGATAGAAAATGATAAGCTACTTTTAAAGACTGACTGGGCCTAACAAGTTAAATGTGGCCCAACAATAATACTCCCATCCAACAAAAACATGCAAACATAAGTGTATGCAAGTTTTCACAGAAGCACTATTTTTAATAGTCCCAAACCAGAAACAATCCATATGTCCATCAGCTGGTAAATAGATAAAATGTGGCATATCCATACAATGGAATATTATTCGGCCATAAAAAGCAATGAACTATTAAGACACACCACAATACTACAAACCTCAAAAATATCATGCTAAAAGGAGCCAGATACAAAATACTATACTGAATGATTCCATTTATGTAAAAGCTCCTAAAAAAGCAAATGTGTAGAAACAGTGAGGGGTTGTAAGAGGATGAAACAAAACAGTTGATACAAACAGGCCTGGAGAACTTTACAGGATGAAGAAAATATTATTTAACTGGACTGTAGTGATAATTACACAACTCTTTAAATTTATTTTTGAGGCAGGTTCTTTTTTTTTTGTTTTTTTCCGGTACCGGGAATCGAACTCACAACTTTGTGCTTGCCAGGCAGGCACTGTGCAGCTGAGCTAAATCCTCAGCCCCATCTCTTTAAATTTATAAAGATTATAAAATTGTACTTATAATACTTATAATACTTCATAGTAGGAAATTATACTTCAACAAAGCTACTAAAAACAAGCAATAAATTAGTGCAATTTATCAAAGAAATCTGTCAAGATCTACTACGGATAGTAAGGAGATATTAGATATTTCTGCTACAGAATAACAAAGCTCAGATTGCAAATTTTACCCTCAATGTGCAAGAAAACATCACTAGATTCCAAAAGCAAGTAAAGTATTAAAAGATCACTCTTCTGTGAAGAATGGCTCTGAATTTTTTTAAAATGTTAATTTTTCCTCCCATTTCCAAAGACACCTATGCTGATAATATTCTTAACTCCTGTTGAAATTATGTTTTATATCTGAACCAAATGCTCTCCCTCTTCTGGCCAAAGAAACACACATTATCTATCTATCTATCTATCTATCTATCTAATCTAATCTATTTTAAAAAGTTTTATGTAGACATTCATGGACAAGAAAAAAGACTGACTGTGCCAAATTATATTTGCCACTTCCTTCTGTGTCAGCGTATTTTTGGCCTTGGGCTTGCAATTTGAAACGAGAGGACCAAAACACTTTTATTACATTTAAGTGGGACTCCAAGCTGTTTCTAGGCTCCTCTTAACACATTCCAGCTGATTAGTGCCTATTTTAACAAAAGCCTACTATCCTTTCCTAAACATTTTAATTGGGTAAGAGCTTCTGTTGTTTGCCACAAGCAGTCACTTTAAGTCATTGATTAAAGCAGTTTGCACATCAGCACAATCTGAAATCAGTTTCCTTTTCAACCAGCTCGGCTTAAGAAGCAGTCCTGAAGACAGCCCAATTGAAGGAGAACCAAGAGCCGTGCAGTGCCCTGCATAACAATGATCTACCATGCAAGAAAGAAACACAGAATTTAGAGGAATTAGGGAAAAAAACCCAAACTGTCATGAGTAAGTACTTTGTGAAGCTTTCTGACTCACAAATTACATTCATGTGCACTTACTGCAAGGGTAAACCAAAAGAAAGTTGGATGATACATTCTTTTCTTATAAGCACCTCGGAATACTGCATTCCATGAGAGCTGCCTGTGGGCTTTGTGCTTTGTTACACTGATTGTGCAGGTCATCAACACAAGCTGAAGGTTCAGAATGCGAAATGAAGGTTTAAATGGACTCTGGGCTCTTCTGGTTGTTTTAACAAGGAAAAGTGTTCATAAGATCCACATTTTCAGCCAGAGGGAAAGATAGCTTTCCCATTTTCAACATAAAAAGAGAAAAATTACTCAGCAGGTTTAAGGCAAACCACTTTATTACATAGCATGAGAAAACAAAACATTGGGAGAAATCAGGATTGCTGTGGTATATGCAATACAGACTTCCTTGAATGCTCTCAGGAGAAATCTAAATGTTCACTGAGAACATAATGATCACACACATGCTTTCATTTTTATACCCGTCATCTTTCTTTCTTAAGGGATAGGCAGGTCACATTTTCCAAGAGCTATACCCTACAATTAGGGATGTTCTGATAAATGGATTGACAGAAATTTTAAATGATTTCAGAAACAGAGTAAGAAAGGATGGAAGCCTTTTATGAAGAGCTGAAAAATTAAAATACTTTGATAAAGGTTATGTGTGTATAACGGTCTTTGGTTTCTATGTCATGTCTTTTTTATTTTCTCATCTTTATTTCAATGATTTCATTTTAATTATTTGGCTGATGAGTTTTATATTACAATGTACACTTCAAGGTAGTGCTGTGTGTCATCTAATGACAGGTATGCAACCAATGAAGACGTTTAGTCACAAGAGGCCAAAGTGAGCTCTCTGGATTTGATCCAGTGTCTTCTACACACTCGCCGTAACTGTGGAAAGTCATCCTAACTACTCTGGGCCTCCGTCCACCCTCATGAAGATGAACTAGACCCTAAGGGCCACTGATGTATAATAACCATGTCAAATAATAACACATCCTTTCAGCAGGTGTCCTGCAGGATTCTAACAGACTGATTTTTGAATTAGAACGAGATGACTTGTCTTAATCAATGAGGCAGAAAATAAGGCTGGATCTTCCAATTCTGGGTTTAACAATTTAAAATGAGACAAAAAGTAACCAGTAAAGAACAAGTAAAAATAGTTAATAAAAAAAAATCATTTTATTTATTATAGAGTCTAGAATACATGCATTGTATTTTCTCCTTCATGACTAGATACACTGATGTTATTTTGAGTACAGATTTTAAAAGTACATTAAATTGTTTTTTAAAAAATTTTTATAGGTCTGAAGAGGCTTAAAAATTTAGTCACTGTATTTACTATTTCTTTTAGGATGCTCAGAATTTGTTTTTCTTAAAATGATCAGCTTTGTATAGACAAAAGCCACATTTATATCTGCTTATCTGGACAGAGATACAACAGGTAAATCATATTCAAGATCATATAAATCTAAGTCAGTTACAAACACACACACACACACCGTGCATACAGAAAATTTCTCCTACACAACAATGTTAAAGGATCCACAATTTAGGGTTACATAAAAATTACATGATCTGTGTAAGTAAACTGCTCTGCACATGGGACAGTGCTACATCATACAAAAACAAAACTGAAAAAAAAACTATTTATTTGGCTTTGATGATTAATGTAATTTCACTACTAATTGTAGCATATTTTATTTAGTGCTAAGAGAACTTATAAAGTGAATTTGAGGAAATATCTTTAAAAACTTAAGGAGTGTCTTTTATAAATGAGAATAAGGAAAAGAGCAAAGTCAAATAGACTTGGGGCAAGAGCTGATCCAAAATGAAAGGAAAGAAAAATGAGAGCAATACCTCAGCAGCCACAGAATTAACTGATCATCTAATCAGACAAATGCAAACTGCTACTCTCCTCTGCTCCATGCTGCATGCTGTTGTTGCTGATGTGTTGCAAACATACGTTCTTTAACCTTGGGACCTCACCTGCAAAATTTCACTTGGGCCGCCCCCCCCCCAGGATGACTTACTAACACCTTAGTAAAGAGATAACCAGGCCGGGCATGGTGGCACACACCTGTAATCCCAGCACTCAGGAGGCTGAGGCAGGAGGATTGTTGTGAGTTCAAGACCAGCCTGGACTACAAAGGGAGCTAACAGCCTGAGCTGCATAGCGAGACCCTGTCTCAAAAAGACAAAAAAAGAGAGGGAGAGAAAACCAAGCAGGAGAACAAAAGCAGAACTAGCAATTAAGACACAAAATTTCTGGAGCTAGACACAGAAGGATAGTTAAAAAGGGAAGCCATGTGAGAGCCACAAAGCAGAATTAGTGGCCAACAAGTGGCTATCCCACTTTTCTGACAGTTCTGTGGAAAGTGTGGGTTTTGTGACATCACCAGACAACTCTGATTCACCAAGACCTAGGTGGAGATACTGAAGACATGCACTATCACACTAGCAATGTGCTAGGACTCGAAATTATATTCAATGTGAAAGACAGAACTCATCCAAGTCCTACCTATAGACAGCCACAAGGTTTTAGATACATAACCTTATGATCTTCTTTAGTGTAGGAAAGGAGACCATTAGGAAACAGAATAAATAGTCTGGCTGAGTAAAACAACCCAGTATGTTAAAGAGATATGTGTTTGTATTCCTGTGTGGTTTAGGGTAAGTCCATCTCTTCCAATTTTAAGTTTTTTCATTGATAAAATGGAGGTAATAACCTATAGCAGTCTACATGACATCTGGGTCCACTTGTCCTTCTTCATTTTACAGGACTACTTCAAATCCTCAGTTTTCTGGCTCAGAGGAACCCTATTTTCCTAAGACTGAACCAATTTCCAGGAATTTATTCTCTCGTGGTCCCTTAAGATTCTGGTCTCCTGTGTTCACAGGTGCTTTCTCTGCCAAGCCTGAAAATATTCCAGACACCAAATTGCCTCTCCACCAGTTTCTCCCTGGACAGAATACAAACCTAGCATTCCCAGAGTTTTAAAGGCACTAGTATTTGTTGTCATAATTTGGGGACATGTACAAAAGGCTGTGCCTCTGTGTAAATTCACACACTTCCTGTCCCTTTTCTTCCCTTCTCCTGCCCTTTTCTTTTTTTTTTTTTTTTTTCCTCTGGTACCAGGAACCGAACTCACGACCTTGTGCTTGCCAGGCAGGCACTTTTGCCGCTGAGCTAAATCCCCAGCCCCTCCTGCCCTTTTCTTGAACTAGCTCCAGGTTTCCTCCATCTATAAAGCTGAGGCAATTTCCCTTTCTCTCAAGTCTCAAGACTGGATAAACACCATGCCCATGGACAGAGATTCATTTTCTCCTCTAGGGACCCAAAGTATTTTCCCAATAAAAAAAAAAAAAAAATTCTCTCTTTCAGAAAATTCACTAGCTATTAAAGTGCTAACATTTCTCTACTTCCTCGCGGGACTTTGCAGGATTGTAGGCAAGGTAAATGAAAAAAAATACCAAAGTACTAGCACAATGCCTTGCACATGGCAGGCACAAAGTAAATACTGGATACCATATAATGACCATCACAGCTAGATTTAATCCCTGAAAAAAAGTGCCTATACCAGCCCAACAGACTAATCACTTACAGGGAGAAGACCTTGGACCCTGACTGGCTGAGGTAACTGACAACAAGCAATTAAAGCTAAAAAGCTCTAAATCTTTCTTCAAAAACACTAAAATCATGAACAATAGGGTACACTGGCTTGTCTGCCTTCTCCCACAAAGTCACAATATACAGCCAAACAGACAGCAGCACAACTACTACACAATAAGTCTCCTCTGATCACCCTAATTCATGAAAGGAGATTCTGAAGCACTACTGTCACCAATCTTTCTGGAAAATTCACTTTGAATTTTGGATTTCCTTCAGTAAGTACATAAAGTTTTTGTTCTGTTACAACTCAAAACCTTTTCTCTTATATGGCCATTCCTACTACTCTTCTTGCATCTTAAAACACAAAACATACACGCCCAATTAAGACTGCAGATTACTATGATGACAAAGTAATCTTCCTCAGGAAATTCTCCTGGGCTTGGCCCTTGGCATGCCTGCCAACAGGATCTGGCCTGCTAGATTGTTTGCTCTCTCTGAAGCTCAGCTGGTGATGATTGCCTTTGGGCAACAGCACAGTAAGTCTGGGCACCTTCCCAGATTCCTGGAGTATAAGTAGCAAGGTGCCTTGGACCTATGCCAAGCAGCAGTGTTTCCAGGCATTTAGTTTGCCTCCTTCAATGCCACCAGTCTAGAAGTGAAAGTTCTGTGCATACCTGAACTTAAACACACACACAGAAGGTAGCTCACCAACAGGCCTTAGTTTGGGGAGCAAAACTGAAGGAATATGTGGTACTTACAAACCTGCACGATGAACCACTGCCAGTTGCCCTTCCAAAGGGTAAAGAGGAATCTGAATGTAGTAAGTGAATGAATATTGATCCCAGACCCTCCATCCATCTCTGAAAGCTATTTTGATATTAACCCCGGCCTAAATGGAATTATAGATTATATCTGATAAGAAAAATGTGAGGAAGCAGTCAATTTGAGAAAGATCAAATCCAGGGGCAGCAATAAGGTCTTTCAGAAACTACTACAAATGTGGCCTAACCTCTCAGGACTAGAACAAGAATTGTATGTCTCTGAAAATAGACAATATGATCCAAGTTCATTCAGAAGACCCTGAAGCACTTCAGAAAGGTAGAACTCAAAGTCCCATGGTTCTGGTTCAAAGTTTCTGTAACAAGGAGACCTATAAATTAGTTCTTCCTCTGGGCAAGCCTTTACTGCATTTGCCCTCGTGCGCTCATAATGTTGCCTCAGTGAATCTTTATTTTTGTTTCTCTTTTTGAGACAGGGTCTCGCTGTGCAGTTCAGGCTGGCCTTGAGCCACTTTGTAGGCCAGGCTGTTCTCAAGCTTGCAAGGATCCTCCTGCCTCAGCCCCTGAGTGCTAGCTTTACAGGTGTGTGCCACCACATCCAGCTGCTCAGTGAATCTTAACAAGAGAAATCACCACGATCTGCCAGGAAAGATAAATGTATAGAGCACTGCAATAAAAGGCTATAGTTATTAATCTAGACTTTAAATCAGCCTAATTAAGTACCCTCTCCTGAGTGCCAAGCCAATGGCACACCACTCACCTTCCTCAAAGCTGGCATTCTTCTGTCTCACCAGTGCACGGAAGTTTTCAGCAGGATTCACACTTCCAACCTGTAATATCACAGACAATGAACCTGGGGTTACTTCTCTTACTGGCAGCACCCCAAGCAATGCAATAGACCTTAATGCAGTATGTGTGCTCTTAAAGACAAAGAGAAGGCCATTTCTGACACTGTCATTTCCAGGGCTCTGTTAAAAGCTAGCAGATTTAAGTGGTCACAAGTTGGCCTGTCTGCTTTCACTCACCTTTCTTTATGCAAACTGACTTGTTTCCAGAGGTCAAAAGTAATAAAATGCTAGGTTCCAGCCAGGTCGCTTAAAGGCTCCATATGGTATCAACTGCCTATATATGCTGATACCCAACCAATTAGGAAGGGGAGGATGCCTTAGTGTGGGTCACACTAAATATACTCATCCCACTATGATGACCTGAGAAATAACAGCATAATGCTTGATTCACTCAACTTCCCCTTTGGAGAGACTGCCGCTGGCCCATAAAAATCAAAGTTTTGGTAGAATACACAAATATGCCCAAGATGAACATGTTCCCAACAAGTAAAAACAGATCATGTAAAGACTTACTGCAGTCTAGAGGGGAAAGTGCTATAGGGGGAAGTTTCAAAGATGCAACTCTTAGCCACACTGTATGGCACTTTCTGATCACTGACTCTGTCTTTAATCTGCTGGCCCCAACCCTTCAGGGCCTGAGTATCACTAAGCTCACAAAGACAACAATGGGGTTCCTTTTAGGGCTGGTAAACCTTAGTATAAAATGAACTCTTTCCGTTTTGCTTTGCAATAGCAAGCAGAAAAGCTTTTGGAACAAAAAAGATCATGAGTTTTTCCTACATTATAAAATATCCAAATGAAAATCCAAATCAATTTATAAACATTTTATTTTTCTGTTAACTTTTTTCTCTTGGTAATGGGAATTGAACCCAGAGCCTTCTCACTAAGCTACATCCCAGTCCATTTTATTTTATTTTATTTTATTTTAATTTTTATTTTGAGACAGGCTCTCACTAAGTTGCCCAAGCTGGGTTTGAACTTGCCATCATCCTGTCTCAGCCTCCTAGAGTAGTGGAATTACAGGCATGTGCCACCATGCCCAGCTTAAGACATTCAATTTTTCTGAGAGTATTTCTGTTTGAGGTGGCCATAAAGGCATGCCTTAGTGCCCACCTTCCTTGCTACTGTAATTTGCTAATGAGATACAATTTTTAAAACCCACTGATTCAAAATAATGCTGCTTAAAATAAGGTAATCTTTTCAAGCTCCAAAACCCTTTTCATTAAATAAAGCTTTTAAGTGTCAAAATATTTGCTTTGGGAAAATCCTAAACTTGTGAATCCCGTTCTACAATTGCATATTAGAAAAGACACAGGAAAATTACACTAACTTAAATTTTAAGTACTCAGAGCATGAGATTCAGATCATTAACCCTCACTTATCATTTTGACTAAAAGAAAACCTGCAAAATGATGCCAACAAAAAAAATCTGCACAAAAAGTGCTACCACCACAGGGGTGACAGCACATGCCTGTAATCCCAGTACACTGGGAGGTTGAGACAGGAGGATCTCAAGTTCAAACTCAACCTAAGCAACTCAACAATTTAGCAAGATCCTGTCTCAAAATAAAAAATAAAAAAGGGCTGGAGTGTAGCTCAGTGCAAAGGACCTGGATTCAATCCTCAGTAATAGGGGGAAAAAAATCCTACCACTGAGATTTTCCATGTTCTATACGTTGTTTAGAAGGAAAGAAGTATAAGATGGGCCTACAATAGTAAGTTCACAGACCACTCAAGCTGATACCATCTTCCCTAAGCCCCAACCTTCCTGCACAGGGCAGCACACACTGGAAAAGCCCTGCTTACCTTGGTGACATTGCCTTCAGCTAGGTTGGAGACACTGAAGTGGGTTTCCCCTTCCTCAGTTTTGTGTTTTTTAATGGTAGGTCCTTCTTCATGGCTGCAAAAGAAAGAAATGGCTTTTTTCTTTAAAACAAACAAAACCCAGAATTTTTAATATAAATAGTATTAACTTATTTCCTAGCATCAAAACAAAATAGTCACAGTGCTTTGTCCTTTACAACACCTCATCTCACTCTCCTATCTGTAAGGCCACCCCGGTGGGCTGACCTGCAGCCACCTGGCTTTTCCCCCCAGCAGTATAGAAATCATAATTAGGTGTATCACGAAGTCCTCACAGAAGATGAAACTGCAAGCACAAGTAATGGAAATACAGCATTTAAATAAGAAACCCGTCTACATTAGATATTACTTGCATTCAGATATTACTTACAGTCCCTATCTCAGAATTGATAGCTAGTAGCTTTCTATGGACTTAGAAGAATTTTTTTATCACGTATTGTCTATGTGAGAGCTTTATATGCTTCTATCTGCAACTGTCAAAATTACTAGACAACCTTTAATTAAATATATAAGAGCTTCTTAAAGAACTTTTACACTGTTTTTTTAAAATGCTTTCCAAAAAAATCTATTTAATTTGTTCTTTCATAAACCTAATTCTAGGGCCGGGGGTATAGCCCAGAAGCACAAGCACCTGCCTGGCAAGCACAAGGTCCTGAGTTCAATTCCCAGTATCAAAAACATAAATAAATAAATAAACCTAATTCTATTTAGGGCAACATATTAACACAATCTGCATTTCTCTTACCATCTGTGTGCTAAGAGAAAGACAACTCCAAGAAAGTGTATCAAATATCTTGCCTCAAGTAACATGCTGGCTTTAGCAGTGTGCATTTGAGGCAAGAGGAGGTCAAGTTAACTACAAAGAAAAAGAAAATCCAATCCAAAGATTCTGCCATGATTTCCCATACACTATAGAACATAAAGATACGAAGATTTTTCTCCTAGTAATTGGTCTAGGATGTCAGGCATTAAAGAATGGCTGAAAGAAATGAGTAAGAAATTATTAACGATGATCTAGTGTTTCTTTTTTAAATAACTAATTTTAATTGACAAAAACTGTAGTTATTATGTATAATACGATGTTCTACCACCATTGTGGTGGTAGAATTATCAATGGCTGTTATACCAAAAATGTATACGTTGTGCGATGGCTAAATTGAGCTACTTAACATACGTGTTACCTCGCAGTTGTCCTTTTTTGTGGTAAGAACAGTTACAATCTACTCTCTTAGTGATTTTTAACACTAGTATTTCTATGTATTGTTCAAAACTGCCACGCTAAGGTGATGAGTTCTGAAGCAGAGGTTATCTTTTTTTTGGAGATATTATATTAAAAACAAAGCAAAGAAAAAATAAAGCAGAAGCTGGCTGTCTCAGTGGTGTTTCAATAGTAAATCTCCTCTCATAGGTAGGCAAACACATAGTCATCACCAAAGCATCACAGCCATTCGCACATGAACAAAAAGTTCTATTGTTTGACATCTTTTTCATTTGCCACTGAGAAGTAGAGAGGAGGGAAGAGGAAGAGAGGATAGGGACCAGGAAACATAAGGGGTAAGTCATCCAGAGTTCTCTCCTTACAAGTAAAATAAAAATAAACACATAAAGCCTTGATGGCAACAATGGAAGAAAAATGCACAAACCCAGGAAGCATAAAATTCCATTAGAAGTTGAATCCATTTTTTAAAAAAATGACTACAGCCAGCCAGCTCAGTTAACATTTCCCAGTTATTCCCATGAGAAAGACACTAGGGTATGGTTGAAGATTTGAAGAAAAAAGACCTGGATTACAGTTTCCATTTTGCCACTCACTAGCCCTGGAACCTTTACTTTCCTGGAGGTGTTCATTATGTATTACTTCTGTACATCCAGAGTTTGAATTTTAGTAAGTTCTTATCTTCCTGAGCTTCAGTGTGCTCTTCAGGGAAACATACAGTAAAAAGTATCATTAGTTTATTAACTAATGTCTTCCAAAAAATCCTAACTTATAAAGTAATATTAAGAAGCATTACTATACACAAAACCCTAGGTTAGGTTCTGCAGAAACATATGGTTGAACCACATGAAGAATTTCTTTCTTTTTTTTATTTTTTTATTTTTATTTTAAAGAGTAAAAGAAGGACAATATAGCAATAGGGGGATTCACCGAATTATAGACAAAGTGGTAGGACATTATCAATGATTGTTGTTTTACCTATTGGTATCTTCAAGATAGTTTCTCAGGAAAACAAATAGACAAATACTAGTGAGTTACAGACAAAAATGGCAGGAAATTATCAATGGCTGTTGTACTATACCCTGGTTTCTCCGACATGAAGAATTTCTTAAACTCTCCAAAGTAATATTCTAAAAAGGAAGGGTAAAGAGACAGTAGTACTTCAGTTTGCAAACTTAATTCTTTCCACAGTTCTGGTCACAATGGAATTGGAAGCACAGTACAGTGCAATCAGAATCATGGAAAGGATTAAGTTTGTGAACTGAGGTACCACTATATGTACCAATTGCCAGTACCAGGCAGATAAAAACAGCCCCAGAAGTGAACAGAAAGTAGTGAAACTTTACTATGCTTAACAGTCTCAAGGTGAAGTCATCTAGTACCATTATTAGAAATTTTGCATATATTATACTCATAACATCTATATTAGGCAGAAAAAGGCACAGACTCTCATCCCCAAATTATCTATGCAGACACTAAACCCTAGAAAGTTGAAATCACCCATACGAAATCAAGGTAGATATACAAATATTAACAGATACCGCATTTGGATGATGGAACCATGAGACATTTGTTCCTTTTTTTCCTCATTCTCTTTTATAAACATATATAAATTTTTGGCTGAATATTTACTATGTGTCAACCACTAAGCTAGTCATATAAAAATTAATATACACCACTGTCAATAAGTTCAGACAAATAAAAAAGATAAATATGTAAACAAATAATAACTGGGATAAGCAGCACATCTCTTATTATAAGCAAGCGGTTGTACTGGATTACACCATGAGGCATAACCTGGGAAGTAATGAGAACTGAGGTTAAAAAATACAGAAATCATGGGTGGAAAAAAATGTGAGGAGGAGCTGGGGTGTAGTACTGTGGTTGACCATACTCTTAGCATGAATGAGGCCCTGGAGTTCAACCTTCAAAAGCCCTACTCCCAAACGCAGGAAAAAATGGTTCCCTCTAAGTAGCTAGCTGTATTTTTATTTTTTCTGTTTATTGGGTTTTCTCATTTGTGTAACAGTCTGATGATCTTATCCTGAAGGTAAAATCAGCAATCTAAGAGTCTGTGAACTATGTAAAAGTATATTCAAAACTTGGTGGCTCACGCCTATAATCCCAACAATCAGGATGCTGAGGCAGGAGGATCACCACAAATTCAAGGCCAGCCTGGGTTACATAGTGAGTTCAAAGCCAGCCTGAACTACACAGTGAGACTCTGTCTCAAAAACAACAACAAAAAACTTGGTATGTAATGGCATATATAAATCCATCAAGAGGAAGGCGAAGAGAGATTAAGAATCATAGCATTAAAGAATTTTAAGCAGGAATGATGTGATCAGATTTTTAAAAGAAAGGAAAAAAATCACTCAGCCTAGCTTGCACAAAGCCCTGGGCTCAATTCCCATCACTGCCAAAACATGCAACTCAGGTTGCCTGATAGGTCTAGGCAGCTTCAGAACAAGTAGGGTGCCAGGGGAGGCAGATCCTGGTCACCAGAAAGACCAAGGCAGAATTAGAGGGCTGAGAATTTTAGTCCTATCTTCTGCCTCTGGGGAGGAGGGGCTGAAGGTTAAATTGATCACCAATGGCTACTGATTTAATCAATCATCCCTACATTATGAAGTCTCCAGATAAACTCAACGGACAGGGTTCAGACAGCTTCTGGAGAGTTGAACACATGGAAGTTCCTGCAGAGCGACGCATGTAGGGAAGGTGGCGAAGCCCCTCATAAGTAACCTTTGAAATATAATACCTTTGACAAAATACACCACTCACTTCACAGAATGGAGTGGAAGGAGAAAAAATCAGTTATGAGGTTATTTATCCTAGTGAAGCAGGCTAAAATAAGGAGGCATACATAAAAGTAACGGCTGTGAATGATGCCATTAAGATCTACCATGCTAGTCACAATGCCAGGCACATTTAAACTAAGTTAAACTTTGCCACAACCCCAAGTGTTAGCTATTATCACTGTCCATTTTTTTATTTTAAAAGTAAAAGAACAAAAACATATTAGCAAACAAACAACCATTTACAGAGTAGCACAAGAATAGTACAAGCAATACTGAATTACAGACAAGGTGACAGGAAATTAACAATGGTTCTTGTATTACATATTGATAACTTCAAAGTGGTTACTCAGGAAAACAAATATAGACAAGCAAGATTGATCAAATAATTAATCATTAACTGTTCCTTTCAATTGTGGCATTTTTATATAATGGAGTATTACTCAGCTATAAAGAAAGATAAACTCGAGGCTTTTATAGGTAAATGGTCACAACTAGAGACCACAGTCATAGGTGAAATAAATCAGACCTGCATGTGTAAGCAACGTATTGTCTCACTAGTGTAAGAACCTGAGAGAGTGAATAAAAAATAGGAGGTATGATAAACATTGTGAAACGAAAGGAAACTACTCAAAAGTAAAGAGCAACTGGGATGAGGGAAAAGAGAAAAGAAAGAAGGGGAAAATTACGTATATATGTATATTGCTTTATCACTGTCCTTTTATACATGAACAAATAAAGGCTCATGAAAGGCAGGTATTTGTTACCTACATTGACAATAACATCAACTTGCCACTTTCCACCATTTTAAGGAGAAATGTTTTGGTTTAGATCCAAATCTGACTCTAAAATCAATGCCATAAGCCACTATACTTACCTGAAGTAAAAAACGTAGGTTTGAGGCAAATTTAATGCAGCTTGGCAAACCAATTAGATACAGAAAGTTAAAGAAAGGGATGACCTCCTGGAAATCGGGTGTTGTTCACTGAAAGATTGTATCAGCTTTAAGTGGGCTTTGAAAGGGGCACGGAAAGAGAAACGACACAATTGTATTTCTAGACATACTGAACTTGAAATAATTCTATACACTTAACCTATCTTGCCAACAGGATAAAAATCCAGGCTGCAGAGAGATATTTGATGGTTTGTGAAGCTGTACATGTACAATAATAAAAGATCCTGGGACATGCCTTGCTAAGACAAAATGGAATTACAGCTAAGAGTATAAGCTCTGGAGTCAGGCTGCCTGCATTTAAATCCTTCCTCCAACTTTTGCCAGCAGGAATCTTATCTTCCCTAATCCTCAGTCTCTTCAGCTTTAAGATGGTGTCAATACAACAACCTACTTCATAGGATGGCCAAGTGGATCCAAATAGATAATGCAAGTAAACCACCAGGCATTATACTTGTGTTCAATAAATGTAAGCTTGGGCCGAGCATGGTGGTGGTGGTGTGCACCTGTAATCCCAGCACGCCGGAGGCTGAGCCAGGAGGATCACCATGAGTTCAAGGCCATCTTGGGCTACATAACAAGGTCCTGTCTCAAATGAACGAATGAATGAATGAATGAATTTACTAATGAAATGTATGCTTGTCTGAGTACAAGCCCTACCAACATCAACATTAAGGTTGCGGGGAATGAAATGCAGCCCCATTCTACAAGGGTACTGCCTGAAGTTGAGGAAGATACGTGGGTTCCAAAAGGAAAAGAATACTTGACAAGGTCAAGTGCTACAAAGAAAAAGGCCATAAAAGAAAAGGACTGCAAAGCTGAAGAGAACCAGGCAGTGCATGTCTTGGAAGACCAGTTTCTGAGAGATGGTCGGGGCAGAGGCAAACAGGCTGGCTTGTGGAGGGAAAGATAATAATTAGAATAATAATTAGTACCAGGCAGTAACTGGAAGGAAGAAGCTGGGAGGAAGGTATTTTATTTTGTCTTAGATAAAAAGGGAAAGGAGCTGGTAAAAGGAAAAGCTGAAAATACAGGAAGTCAGAAGCCTTTATTAGGGGACTAAGGTAGCAGATGAGACAGAAGACGAAGTGTAGGGCACAGGTTAAGCAATACACTTCAGACAGGATGAAGTGCCCTATGCCACTGAAGTAAAGGTAGATGTAAAACACACGTGCTTTAGATAAGATAGGCCAGAAAATCGAGGCATTCCCACCAATTTGTCTCTGTATTCTCCATGAAAACTTTTCTACCATCATTACCACTGTTATTAATGTACTAGAGACATAATTAGGATTTTTAAAATTTTTACTTACAAAGCTCATCAGTTGCACATGCAGGATTAGACCTCAGATGTCCTAACTCTGATATTTTCATTTCTAGGAGATGTGTGTCAACTTTACAGGAAGTAACGCATTTCTGTGATATGGGTAATATGTAGTATACAGTGAGACTAAAGTACCAAATGGTGTTCTTTCCTCTTGAAATAAAGAAATCATTTTTAACACTAGGTATTCACCAAGTCCAAGACATGTATCAGACCTTCTCAGATGTTCACCCTTCTGCTGATACTATGATACTATTATTGTGTGAGTTTTGACTACTGCCTTCCCTTCAAATAGATTAAAGTGTTGTAATATATGTGATTTCACTGTTATATCTCTTGAGGTGAGGCTGTGTTCAGGTGCAGAAAATCTCATAAAGGTAAAATTATTCAATCAAATTCAGAACAACAGTAACAAAGCTAAAATTAAAATAAGTGAGTCCTACCCTCAGGACTCTTATCACTAAGTATGAAACTTCCTGTGCAGACATATGCCACTCATCAATTTTAGCCCCCCTACCCCTCCACTGGAAATACGTACTCTGGATCATGGATGATAAACATCCTCAAAAACATAGCTGAGGGTTACCTTAGTATTGGACATTTGCCATTTGCCAATCTTAGTCCCTCCACCCCACTCCAGTAATTATGTGCCCTGGGTACAGGGATGATGGGGAAGAAGAAGAAGACAAAAAATATATATATGCTATAGCTCAGCATTAGCAACCTTTTCTCCCTTACAGAAACTACTTCTAAGGCTGACTGAAGCCTTCTCATAAAAAATGGAGGGTTTTAAGAACTGTGAAGAAGGAACTAAATCATTTTTCTTGAATACATGAGGTACTCAATAAATACATGCTAAATGCGTCATTTCTGTAGTTCTTAGAGTTCTTAAAATCTAATACTTAGGAGAAGAAAGGGCAGAATAGGAGGGTGAATAGGTATATATGACTGATAATTTCCAGGCCCCAGGCAGATAACTTGGCTCTGTTGTACACCATTATGAACGCCCAGCATATAGAACCTTCCAGAATAGTGAGAGATAGGACTATAGCTAAAGGTGTAATCACAGCAGGGATCAAATCACAGAACAACAGCCTTCTGGGTCTCTCTGGTGTGTTTTTTAACCAGCTAATTTACATTTTAATCAAAGAAGGTAGAGAAAATGGCCCATTTCTTTCCGACAACACCAGAAGGTAATCAAGATCATGAACTGGAGCTGAGAGAGGGAGATAGAATAGACCTGTGATTGCAGAGAGCCTACAGCAAGGCTTCATGGGAAGAAGAGGCCACAGACTGGCATTGAACTGCTCCACACTATGGATCCAGGGGAATATAGCTAGGTGAGGACAGTGGAAGGAAAGTGGATTTTTAGGGACAGTCTTCCTGTGTAGAAGGCAGGATAGATTATCTCTCCAAGGATCTAATAGCAATGTACATGATAGAATCTGTTGAGTGCATGATTTTTTGTTTCTTTTGTTTGTTTGTTTTTGAGACAGGGTCTCACTATGTAGTTCAGGCTAGCCTTGAACTCACTATGTAGCCCAGGCTGGCCTTGAACTGCCAGCACTTCTCCTGCCTCAACCTCCCAAGTGCTGGGATTACAGGCATGTGTTACCATGCCTGGCCAAGTGCATGATTTTTTTTTCCAATTCTGACAAAGCTTGGGGTGTTAACCTCTGGAAAGCCACAAAATATGCAAATCTTTCTATTCAACTTGGACAATACTTCCAGCATTGATTTATAGAAACTAGAGAAAACTTCAGGAAATTACTCAATACTCTTTCACTGGGGTTATTTATAGTATCTTTTATAGTATCTTTGTCAATGAAGATACAGCTGAGGGAAGGAAATTAAAGCAATATAAATATATATATATATATATATATATGTAGATCTAAAGCCAGATCTCAAGGGAAGCAAGAAGTGAACAGAGTATTCTGGTTTAAGGAAAAAAACCAGTTGACCGAAACCTGGTAAAATCAATGTTACATACCTAAAATGATTCTGGATAATCAAGAACAATTTCCCCTAGTTTATTTTTGTTTTGTTTGTATGGAAAGTAATACAGATTCTGAACAGAATCTGATGAGGAAAAACCTTAATAGCCACTTGTAAGCTTGATTGAAGGATCATATGAAAAGCATTTTGCAATAAATGCCTCCCTAATGGCATACTACTTCCCTAATAGCACAAGCGACTACATCACTAACATACTAATAGAGTAACTAAAGAAGGGCTGGACTTTTCATTCTTTTTTCCAACTTTTCTTTAAAAACTTCACTGACACTTAACCTTCCCTGGCAAGCACAAGATCTTGAGTTCAATTCCCAGTACCAAAAAAAATCCCAAGTGAACAGCAAGGATAAAATATGACTAAGGAACAGATATGAAAAACCAGTATTTCAATGCAAGGATCAATCATCAAAAGGCTTCTTCTCCACCTTCATCATTCCACAAACCCCCAGGCAATACCTTAACTCCAAAGCCCCTCCAAGACTTCTATAAATCTTAACTGCAACTACATCCGGTACTTACTTGTCTTGGAAAACGTCCTGAGCAGTTACTTGATCCTTTTTCTTGACAGCTTCAGTCAGAGGGAAAAGGGTCTTTATTTTGGAGAGAGGGATCTGACATTTTGCTGTCACCTCAGTAGGGGGATCCAGCATATTCAAAATATGCTGCTGGATTGGGGGCAGAGGTTCCTGGGGATGTAAAGCTCTGTGCAGCAGACACTGTAGGAAAAGTACAAGGGTTTTTAAACAAATGGAAATATCATGTATGACTTCTTTGTATTTTCTGGTCAGGGATCCTCCATCTTTAGTTGAGAGGGCTGTGAAATTCACCATACATAAGACACAGAAGGATTTACTGCTGGGCATGGGTTTGTTGAGGGTGTCTAAAGCCTACCTTGAACACACCCATGCCCAGCAGCAAATCCTTCTGCAGACCTCTTAGAAGGGAGCCCTTTGAAAGAAGCTGTGGCTTTAACTACCTGCCAAGTTCACGCCTGCCTTTAGATCCTGGATGTGATACTCTCTGTGCCGCTTCTGCCTTCCCTAGACCCTCCACAACCCTCCACTGCTACACAGTTGGCCATTTATTTATTTATTGTTCTGATCTTTACTTAAAAGACCCAGATGTTATTTCCTCAGAGAACTTTCCCTGATATTACATATGAAGTAGCCCCTCCTACCACCCCATCATTGTCTATCCTTCCTCCTATTTGATGTTTTAATAGCATTTATTACTACCTAAAAATTTTTAGCTGACTTATTATCACTTTTTCAATTTTTTTTAGTTTACTTATTATCTAACCCTCCACCCCCCTCTCCCCCCCCCCGCCCCGTTGAATGTAGAGATCTTGTCTGGTTTACTGTTAAAATTCAAAGCACAGAAAATCATGCCTGGGATATAATAAACACCTAACAGCCACTGACTAAAGGAATAAAGTCCTCTTTCCCAGCATTCTTATTGACAGGGGTGTCAGGAGGCAGCACCAAGAGTGGGGCCAGGATCAAGGCCAAGGCAGGTTCCACTCCTCCCTGAGTGGAACTGGTCAACAAGCAACTTCCTCTACTTCTCCTGGAGTGTCTCAGTCCACGCAGCCAGGCCTTGGCAGCACTTGCATCTGCCCCAAAAAGTAAATACTCTAACAGGAGTATAGAAAGATAAGCCATGAGATGCCATTAAGAAAAAGAAAAGAGAAAGAACTGTTTACTGATTTTTGTTATTGTTACTGATGTTCTTTTGTTGTTGTTACTCATGCGTGCTAGGCAAGTGCTCTATCACTGAGCTACATCCCTCCCTAACTCATACGTTAGCAGTTCTGAAGAAAAAATTAAGAGGAAAATAGCTCCTGTAATTTCAAACTACTATTTCTTATCACAAAGTGTATGATTTATACTATCTTGTGGTATACTTATTCATTTCAGAGTTTGACTTTTACTTTTTTCTTTCCTAATACTTAACTCTCCCTGAAAGTCAGGTCTTTTAGTATAAAGCCAAAGGAGAAATCAAATACTGACAAACCCTCAGAATCTACCCATAACCCTCTTGTGCACAATCCTTAATTCACAGTGCTCTCCCTCAGTTCACTAAAATGGCTCAGCTTACAAAGTCTTAAAGAATCTGGTAAGTTTCCTCTCACATATTCCTGAAAAATATCGATGTGTGCTATACAACTGGCATGTTTTAGAAAGAACTAGAACACCAGTGAATAAATATCCTACCCAGTCTTTCCAACTGACAACATCTCAGATTTTCAGTATGAATTTCGGACTATTTTAAATAGTGTTGTTATCAATAAGTTAATAATGAAGGATCTAGAAGAGATGTCCTGGAGCCTCAACTTCTCTCTCGTATTTTCTTAAAGGTCACACTTTAGACCACATGAAGCTAAGTGAGATACACACAAAAGTCATTTAAGCAAAAAATCCCAGTTCATCTCCCACCCCCTCACCCCAAAATGAGGTTCGGAGGAAGTGACAGTTTTTAGTAGCTGGGAAGCTGAGATCCCAATCCTCTATTTCTTTTAAGCAACTGTTACCGCTTAATGTGATTTTTAAATATGAAAAAGATTAGGGGAAAAAATACAAGCCCAGAGGCTAACTCAAAGGGTACTAACATTGATTTTTAGGAACACTGTATCAATTATTTAACAGGTGATTTTAACTGTCCTCTTGAAACAAGATATACTTTTCAGCACTTTGTTCCAAAATTAGAATTACCCTCTTACCAACAGATTATTAATCTTTCCCTTCTACCAGCTCATTCACACTCAGCTATAAATACTTAAAAAAAAAAAAAAGAAAAAAACACATCCTGGGTGCCATGTCTCCTGTTGTCCTCTTTTGCTTTCTCAGGACCGGTCTCCAGGCACTGCAACCTGGCTTCTGCCTCAACGCTCAGCTGACACAGCCCTGGTCATCAAAGACTCAACTCCCAGCCCCAGTGGCCTCTGCCATGCTCCCCTTTGTTCACCATTGTGCAAAACTGTCCCTGACAGTCTCTCCTGGACACTTCTCCTACGCCTTCCAAGGCATCAGTTTCTCCAATTTCTTTCTGCTTCTCTGACCTCTGTTGCAGGGTGGAGGAAGACACGCTTGGTTTTGTTTTTTCATAGCTCTTCTTTTAATGTCTATCTCAGATTGTCCACTCAAAGTTTAGGTTCAATTGTCCTTTTCCTTATCACTCTATGTGCTCTCCCAGGCCATTTCATTCACTTTTTACCCCAAAGAGGAAGCCTCTCAAAACTGTATGTCAGATTGACTTCTCTTCTGGGCTCCACAGTTCCAACTTCCCATTTAGGGTCAATATTGGGTTAGCTAACAGATAATTCAAATTTAACATTTGTAAAAACAAACCACCCTTTGTATCTGCTCATTCTATACTCCTTATCACAATTAACAGTGACGCCATCCTTTCAATAACCCCAGCTAGGATCCAATTATCTTTTATTTCGCTCCATCTCTTATCAACCACCACCTAAATATCTCAAATCCTATCTCCTTTACTTTCTACATGTCTTCAAAATCTACTCCTCTCTAACCTCTTCATCACTGCTTCAACTCAAGCCTCCAAGCAGGCCACTGCAGGTTTCTTAACTGGTCTCCAGTCCACCTCCTCTAGTACCAATGAAGCTATTGGTTTTAAACTATATTATCCACCTGCTGACAAAATCTTTTAATGATTACCTCCTGCCATAAAATCCCAACTCCTGAGCAAAACACACAAGGTTCTTCACAACCTACCTGCTACTTACCTTCCCGCCACCTTCTCCATCATTTCCCACAGAGAATCTATTATCCATTTTCTGTAATATGTTTTGTTTTGAAACAGGGTCTTGCTATGTAGTTCAAACTGGCCTCCAACTCATGGCTTTCCTCCTGCCTCAGCCTCCCAAGTGCTAGGATTACAGGCATGCACCACACACCTGACTTCTCTGTTCTATGGATTCATAAATAGGTGACACTTCATACTTTTGTATATGCTACTTCTTTTACATAGCATGTCCTCATTACATCATCATTTGTTTAGGTTCCTGTCCAAATGTTAATTCCTGAGAGACACCTCCTTAAACTATATATTAGCAGGAATCTCTTTTTCCTCTTACTGCCATGGTGTTTTCTGACCACTGGAAACTTCAGCCATTGTATCTCTCCACTCCTGTTTCCTCTAGAGGGGTCCTTAAAGTAGTGAGTTTATAATATCTTGAGCATAGGTACATTCTTAGTACTCAGTAAGTATCTGATTTTTTCAAAAAGTGAATTCAATATATACATGCCCTAGTGAAAATATATAATCTGAATGTATTTTTTACAGACCAGCCATTTAAAAAACTCTCTCCCAACAAAAGAAAGCAAATGCTATAAAAATCAAAGTTACCAGTGCTCACAGCCTTGCAAGATAAAAACGCCTGCCTTTATGACTTGTATCTGTTAGCTCTTCCAACAAAGCTTCACTGAAGCTAGACAAATCTGCCATGTAGTAGAAGTTTCTTTTGTTCTGGAAAGATTTCCCACTGCTCCGCTCCTCGCTTGCCTTCCAATAGCACAATCTTCAGGTCTTTAATACCACTCTTCAAAAACACCACAGGCTCTATCTGCCATTTATACGTGATTACAAGTAGATACTAAAGTATTCACTGAGGCAGGCCTCTATGTGTTCAGTTTCATAGTGCTAATTTTAGAACCAATGATTTCTTTTAATTAATTACTTAAAGAAATTTCAAACATCAAAAAACACAGAAAATTTCTTTCGGGTAGAAGATCCCTTAAATCACAGCAGGACCCAATAGGGCCCTGGGTTAGTTACAGATGTTTTACAAAGTCAGTCAACATGGATAGTCCATGGTGTCTGCATAATACTCATCCTGCCCAGGAGTGGGCCTCCATCCCTCTGTGGGGAACAGTTTGCCTGAAAGCTGCCTATGGTGTTCTTCAGTTTTGTGGGCGTCAGAGGAGTCTATACCTTGCTGTCATCAGCTCAGAACAGGGCTGGAATACTCCCTCCTCTTTACCTCTGGCCTGTCCCTCCCTTTTTTCAGCATAGCTCAGTTTTCTTGTCATCTCTTCTAATTTACCTTAATATCCCCCACTTTCTAATTCTTCTGGCCCAAGATTCAGAAACACATACTCTATTTTATATTTTTATGTATTTCTGTATTTTAGTTATTCTTGGATAATTTCATATTTTAATCTCATTATCTGACCTCTATTCTATATTTAATTATGAAATTTTTGACAAATGCAGCACTGCAATACATTTTCCCTAACAGTGGTTATATTACTACACAGTTCATGTGATCTTCCTTGCTATTGATTTTTAAAAAGTCTTTCACACAGAAATATAGGAGAAAAGCCTGAAAAAGCATAAAAGAATGTGCTTTTTATTAAACCCTCTTGTATTTTTTTTTCAAGTAGGCTTCTTCAACGAAAAAAATGATTCTAACTTTTCTTTCTACAAGCTCAGAATATTTTTTTTATTTTCAAGTAGAAAGGAGAAAAGTTATTCTTCTATTAAGAAAAACAAATGAGGCCCTCAGAGGCTCAGAGGATAAAGGTGTTCATTTGGGACTGGCCAGTGACCACAGTTTTTCACTTTATTATAGGTTCATCTTTCCCTCTTACCTGAAATAATCTCTGAAATTCAGGATTTGGGATTTTGGTAGTTGGAAACAAGTCTTTGATGGTGTTTTCATCTTCATCTTTCTTTATTAAACTCATAGAGTCAATGAAAGCATCAACAGCATTCAACTGTGCCTCTTAAAACAAATGGAAGCAGAAAGAAAAAGTGATTATTTCCATTATCCTTCTCTAAAACAAATGTTTTCCATTAATAATACAGCAACACTGGCAGGTTCTATAGCCTGGCTCTGCCAAAACTAATCTCTGATTATGTAAGTACTTCACCTGAGTCTTGATTTTCTTATCTGTGAAAAGAGTTAATAAGAGTAGGTGATCTCTTAAGTCCTTTTCTGCTCCACCATTCAGTGACCTTTTGACAATGGAGTATCACATCAAAAGCAGAGTTTGGTCCAGAAAAATGCACTAAAGCCATACAAAACTCAACATCCCCATGGAAATTCATACAAAATATTCAGTATTCAATGAGCTAATATTTTAAAACTTAGTAATCATCTAAAAGAAAAATATTAAAAAGGAAAAACAACCGTCTAGTAATGAAGTATCAGCTTTCCAAACACTTACTATATTGAACAGGAAGACACAACTGGACCACAGTGAGCTGATTCCTTCACGAACTTCTGTCAGAATCAGCCCTTTCCTCTTGCAAAGCCTCATGACACTAAGCACCCTGCATATATGCACATCTGTGTACACATCTTACCTTACTCTTCAAACTCTAAAGCTCCATGATGGCAGAAACACAACATCATCCTTTTTGTCTTTCCTAAAATTTAACAGAAGGCAAGTGCTCCTCAATAAAAATCTACCAAGTCAGCGAAAATGGCACTGCTCAAAACAATGCGGATGAAAGGCAACGTCTCCCAAAAATGCTTCCAACTAAGCTGCCATGTGTGACTTTCATTCTGCTTATTTATAAACTGTTCGGCTGTCAACATGAAGCACTGTTTTTAGATTCACAGTTGTCAGGCAAAAGGTGGTAAAGAGTAAGCAGTTTCTGAAAAGGTATTTTTATGTTTTTATTTTTCACTTTTTTAGATATCCCTTTTATTTTGCTACAACAAAATAAAATATAGTATTTATCCTGAGCTATTTCTTTCTTGTTCTTGAACTTTTCTACACAGGCTTCAGGCAATGGCATAGCCATCACCTTCTTAAGATAACCAGCACAGCATATACCTGGCAAGAGCTAGGAGTCGATCTTGCCTGTGTGTACATTCTGTGATTTCCACCTGGTGCCACCGGCTACCATCAGGTGAAATCATTCTGGTAGCGCAGCTCTCTACATAAACATCGACTTGGGAAATATACCAACCAGATTTAAGGATCTACTTTCCACGGGAGAAAATGTTGAGAAATATGTTAACTTCCTGAACCCAGATCAACCAGTCATGAGATACTCAGTTTTTTAGCTCCTGAATCAGTTACATTTATAAGATACTTTCTGAACAAAGTTCTCCTTTTAAAATATTCTACTCATTTAAAATCTAGAATGGTCAAGGAAGAGAGACTGTAGCATGGTGACAACATCTATACATTCAGGTCCATGCCTGCCTCCTCTGTGATACAGAGGGATTCACCTCTAAAAAAGGAAGGTAAAGCCGGGCATGGTGGCGCTTGCCTGTAATCCCAGCAATCCCAGCACTCGGGAGGCTGACTGGAGGACTACTGTGAGTTCGAGGCCAGCCAGGGCTACATGGTGAGTTCAAAGCCAGCCTGAATTATAGAGTGAGACCCTGTCTCAAAAAAAAAACACTAAAAATTGAAATAAAAGGGAGGTAAGATACAGGCCCTAAAGACTCATTTTATTCTTGGCCTCTTCACAGCACACAGTTCCCAAAGGGTCTAGCCAAAATAACACACAAGGAGGACCCCGTCTGGAGACTCACCTCACAATTCCCTAATCCTACACTGATACAAATAACTTTAAACTTATAAATTAAAACAACTATCATCATGCATTGTTCTTTTCATTCTGACCCCCTGCTACATTTTATTACCACTGTCTTAAACAGTGAGCTCTCCGGGAGACAGGCTGCGGCTGTGAGACTCAGGGTAACACTCTGACATTTGCAGCCAGATGCTTAATAACAGCCTGTCTCTTCGAGCATGGAGTAACTCCTGGCAACTGGAAATAAATAACGAGACTTGACTGCCACTGTAAACTACACAGGAAGGACAAGGAGAAAAGTTACTCTCTAGCAGTGTCTTCTTCATTTCAAAGTTACATCAGATTACAGTAGGACCTAAAGTCACAGGTTTGACACTGCACACCAATCTACTTCAGCAGGGACAAACCTGCTTACAACTGGAGAACGAAGATCCAGCACCAACACGCTGCTCCCAAGATACATGCTCAAAGTCAGAAGGGGGAGCAAGACAGTGTTTGGAGAGTTCAGAGCAAACCTCTCCTTCCTATGGAAAAACACCTGGTGACTGACCACCTTCACTGTCACTGGGTATGAGCGTTATAGTTGAAATCCAACTAACTCCACTTTGTGAAAGCCTGGCCCTGACTCATGACTGCAGCCAGGCGATTTCCCCAGAGCAGTTTACATGTAAAGCCGTTAGTGAGCTGAGCAGAAATAAACTCACCCGTGGGAGTGTATTTCTTATTATTTTTCAGGGATGAAAACATGTACTGCCGCAAGTCTTCCATGAAAGGCAGTTGCACATACACTAAACACTAATGGGAAAGAGAAGAGATAAAAGTAGAAACAACCAAATTAATGGAAAAATATCAAAATGGTCCCAAATGGTGTGAGAGTGGCAGAACAGAAATATTTCAAAAATTAACTCAAACTGAACACATGCAAAATAAAGTGTTTTGACTTCTATTGACTATTGAAAACTGCAAATGATATGAAAGATATTACACATAAAAGCAATGCTTGAAAGAAAGATTATTAAATGACAACTACAAAGTGCATGACCAAGTAGAACAAATGAGCGAAGTCAGGGTGCCCAGAAGGCTGACCTGGAAGCCAAGGGATCTGCCTTCTCTCTACAGTTCTGCCATGATAGGTTCTCTCAGAAACAGGAAATGTAAGGAATCTAGACCTGCATTTTAAATAGAAAAGCCCCAAATAAACTGAACTTCACAAGGATCACAACAAAATCACATCTTCAACCTTTATTCACAGTCCCTATTTGTTAAAATGCGGGCAGGTTCTGTTCCCATTCTGTTCTGAGGAGTCAAGCAGGATGAAAACTGAGAGAGGGTCATGGTTCACCTTTATTGATATAATAAAAAGCTCCTTAAATACTTTTATAGTTCATAGTTCTCTTACTACTGAAAGCATGGTTCACAGAGCAGCAGTGTCAACATTACTTGGGAGTTTGCAAGAAACACAGAATCTAGACCCCAGCCTAGACCTGCAGTTAGAATCTCCTTTTAACAACACCTCCAGTAGTTCTCATGCACACTAACAGTTGAGAAGTCTGGCTTAGAATAAAGGAGTGGAAAAAAAAAAATGAGTAAGAAAGACCTGTGGGTTTTACCTCATAGGTATCCTTGATGAAAGGAAAAGCCACACCAACTTGGGGATTAGCTCTTCTGTCATAAGCATATCGAACTATGGCCACCATGTCTAATTCATCCAAAGCATGAATCAGGGAGGAAAGTGCAACTGCTGCTGCCTGTTAAGAAAGATGCAAGTGTTCACATATGCCGAATATGTGAGAATTCCCACACAAAAAAAATATTTTTGAAAGTACCATCCACTTTCTTCCTATTTCAGGTTTTTTTAAGTGTCCAACACCACCAAAATAAACAAATAAAATTAAAGTGCTCTTTTACCCACTTCAAGGCCAAACTGTATACTGAGTGTACTCTTTCTGGAATTTTACTAACTACATATCACTTCAACCTTCCTTCTACTCTGAATTCATATCCTCACCCTAGGAATTAACTCAATTCTCAGTCTTCCTAAACAAAATCTTTTTGTCTTTCTCACTCCATAAATTACTACACATGTATCTTTCATTCTCTTCCCCTCAAAATTTCATGAAAAAATAGTCTTGCTATTTCCAAAGCTTAGAACACAGTAATTCTTCCATCTAATCCAGCTACCTCCCCGCTCTTCCTTACTGAAACCGTCCTCTGGAGTCACCCATGACCCCTCCATGCCAATTCCTGGTTCCTACTGCAGTGGCTAGACACACAGCAGCTGACGCCCATCCCTCTTCTGCACACTCTCCTTCTCTGGCTTCCAAAGTAATACTCTCCCCTAATTATTCTGTTGTGTGGGCCTTCCTTCCCCATGCTTTTCTCTTCCCCCAGCTGATTCTTCAAGTCTACTTTTGGCCTTTCTCGCCTATCACTCTAAAATTCTACTTGGGGATTACATAATCCAGTCCCATGAGTTGAAGAGTCAAAAATATGTAGAGTCAGCTTTAAAACTCTCCTAAGATCCAGACTTAGATATCTTACACAGTGTCTAATGTGGCATTTTCAGGGACCTGAAGATATCCATGACTAAAACCAGTCTTTCCCCAGTCTCTTCCTACATTCTCTATTTCCATTAATACCACCACTCACTCAATAAAACTAGAGGCCCAAAGTCTTTGATAATACTGCTTTTCTCATCCCTCAACTTAACTCTAACTCTAGACAGTCTATCAAATCCATCACTGCCACCTATTCACTGAGCTGATCATATCATTCCCCTCCATAAAATCTTCTAACGGCTCCTCTATTCCAGGCTTACTGAGTTGATCTGTGACTGGGAGCACCTCTTGTACCTTCTCTCCCCTGTAGCTTCTGCATGCACAATTTCCTCCTAGCTAGAATGCCCCCTCCAAATCTCCAGTTCTCTAGTTTCTAACCCATTTTCAAAGCTTATTAAATTGACACCCTCTCCGGTTCAGATTTGTCTTACTCAGTTGCCTCCCTTTCTCAAACTCCCTGAACACTATACTTTTCTAGCATAGTAGATAACCTGTGTCAAAGTTAGCTAATTGTATTTCTATTCCCTCCACTAAAAACCTATGTCCTCAATGCTTATCCACTGAAATTCTCTGAAGACTTCATAATAGATGAATTCTGTTTTCAGCTCAATGCAGAAAAAATATTTACTACCTATTCTTTGTTAGCCACTCTCTTAGGCTCCATCAGAAAACAAAGATGTGTCCCTGCCCTCCGCCTCCTACCCCCCGCCCAATACAGTCTCTCCAAGAAAAATGGGAGATATATCAAATACAAGACATCCACACTCTAATAATAGTTCTCATGTGAAAGGGCCAATCTGAGGAAAAGATTACTTCTAGTTTGTTTGGAAGTTTTCATTTCCTTTGACTGGAGTAGTTATGGTGTTAAAGAAAAGATGGCAGTCATGAATGACTGCTCTGTTATAACATCAGAGTACCCCTGCATTCAACTCAACTGAAGCTCCATTTCTTTTCCTTTCCCTCTCCACTTCTCTTCCATAAGCAGAGCAAGTAAGCAAATAAAAGTACAGATTTTCTACACAAAAAAGTTATTGTATGCTCATGACCACAGAAGAAGTTTTTAAAGGAGTTATTCACAGGATCATAGAATATTTGAGTTAAAATAATAGTTTAACAACCTAGTTGATCTAGTTTAACAATCTACATGTAGGTTCACCAGACTGGTGGTACTGAAGACTCTGCTTAGAAACTTAGGGAGATGGGGATCTGACCATCTCACAAAAATTCATGTGGATATACTAATTCTTGTTGACAAAATAATTCTTCACCTGGAAGGAGAACTACCACATGTTGTTCTCAGCTCACCCCTCCAACATGAAGAAAAATTCCAATTCCACCCTACCATCCTCTAGATGTATGTGGCATACTACTAAGCCTGTCATCCCTCCTACTCCCCATCTACCCACACATCTTCTTCATGTGATGTTTTTTGCAATACTGGGCATTGAAATCAGGGCATCATGCATGCAAGGCAAGGACTCTATCATGAGCTACATCTCCAAACCTTTTAATTTTTTATTTTGAGACATGGTCTCACTAAGCTGCCCAGGTTGGCCTTGAGCTTGTGCCTCAGCCCCACAAGTAGCTGGGATTACAGGTATGCAACACCAAGCCTAACTTCTCTCTGCGATTTTTTATTGGAAGTATTCATATATCAAGCGCTCCCTTACTCTCCGGGTTACATTATAAATTCCAATTAGATAATAGCATGTTGTTTTTTTTTTACTTTCACATCAAACTGACACTAAAGGTAGTCTTTTGCCATTAGAAGTGAAAACATCTTTTTTTAAATGACCTTAAAGTGACCATATGATCTGTAGTATGAAAATCCATTATACCAAATGGAGCCATTCTTGTTGCAACCTACAAAGAGTCTACAAGCTATGGAAAGGAAGTGGGTACACTCAAGTCACTGACGCCTACTCCAGCAATCATCTCACAGAAACGACCCAGTAAGACAGCCTGTCCTGTCCTTAAAACGATCTGTACTTAGCCACTGGTGACAGAACTGCCAACTATAATCTAAAGACTAGCTTTATACAGTGATTGCCGTAACTCACCAAGCAGAGTGTGGTAGCTCTGTCAAGTACCAAAAGGGTCAGTGACTCTTCTTCCATAATAACTTGCATAGATTTCTGTCCCAATAAACCCTAAAGTCTCAAACAAACAGGAGGCAACCAGATCTATGCATGTGTGTCCCAGATTGGAATCCTTTTTTTTATTCCCAAATACAAGTTCTTTCAATGGAGATTTGTCTCTCAATTTTTATTTCACATTCACATTAGAAATTAGTTACCTATATAGCTGCAGATTTGAATCACGCAATTCATAAGGGTGCCCTCAGCTAGCAAGTCTAGATAATCACCCAACAAATGTGTTAACTCAACTTTACATTACAACATCACTTACTGCATATCCAAAATCTCATGATCAGAATCTTCTCCGTGTAAAGGGACAAATAGTTAAAACCTCGGAGAAGTTAAATAGAAATCATGATTTGATAGTACATACAAAAACATGCATGATGTCTAGAGGATTTGATTCAGGAGAAACCCGAGAACTAGAATTCTCAAATTTGAAGATTCACATGTCTACTGTGCACTAATAAATCTGTTTAGTACAAAGTGGAAGCCAAGCATTTTCTTCTCCTAATTTTAGTTGTTCCCACAGAATACTGGCATACTCATCCACTAGACCAGCAGCCAGTTACCTTTCAGAAGTGAGGAGAAAAAAGAGGACTATACCCATTACACCAACACCCTCCTCCCACCCCTAATTTCAAATGCAAATACTTCAGAAACTTGGAAACCTATTTAAATTTCCTTAAACAGACATTAGATTGCAATCTCCCTATTAAGATTAACATCTCCAAGGAAATAATAAGTTCTGACTTGGAAGTAAGAAAGAAAACATTTACAAAGAGGTAGATGAGAGTGTAGGATGCAAAAATCACTGTTGTTAGCCAGGCAGAAACAAGGCTAAAAACAGAGTATTTGGGGAATGTGGCAAAAACAGCACAGAGAGAAAGAGAAGGAGTAAAAGACAAATTTCCTGAGTGATGGAGGTAGCCAGTGAGTCTCTGAGGAACCTCTCTAGGATGCTATGCCAGCACGAAATGTTCAGTGTTTATAAAAATCAAAATGTCAACCTGACCCCAAACCTCCTTAATATTTGACCATCAAATTCTCATACCTAAGTGCATCTGTTCAAAAATTTTTTAATACTTACAACTGGTCTTCAATTGCAGAACTATGTTCTCAGAACTTTTGGTTATGCTAAGACAAACTCGTTTATCATTTCTCCATTTTCAGAGTCAAAATTTAGTGAATATTCCCATTGCTATTATAAGAACTCATGTCATTTTAAACAATAAAGCCTCAAACAACCCACTTTCATAAAATGACAATTCAATTCTATAGCACTGCCTCAAAGACCATACTCAACTCACCTCATCACCATGCGCTGGAAAGACCTTTAAAACTTGATTTCCCATAAAGAATTTTCTCTGGACCTACAAGAATAAGAAAGGGGAAAAAATGGTTTTGATCTAGAATAATAAATATACACCTATAACATCCCATGTTGCTAAAAAAATCTATTCAAAATATTCTTGCTGGAAAACATACACAATTACTAGAACCAACTTATTACTTGACGCCTAATTCAATTCAACAGAACAAATAACTGTACACCTACTATGTGTCTTCCATTATGGATACTACAAACACAACAGTAAATAGGATATAATCTTGTCCTTGAGGAGCTTAGGTGAATAAACATGAAGTTAACTGAATCCAAGGTTATATAGTGTTGTAAGAGCACAAAGAGGCATTGAGCTCTGTTGTAAGGGTTTAGGGAATATTTATGAAAATGGTGACATCTAATTCAAGACTTAATAAACTACATAGGAATTAACCTAGGAAGTCTGGGCAGAAGATCCCAGGCAGAAGTAACAGTGTGAATAAAAATATAGAGTGACATAAAAGCATAGTAAATCTGATAAACTGTTTTGGGAGTAGTGCAGAGCCAGCAAATGATGGAAAAGATTTAAAAACTCAGATTGGAGATTAACAAAGATTAAATCATACAGTCTCTTGGGAACAAAGTCAAATGGTTTGGACTTTATCCTAAGAGCAGTGAGAAGGCAGTGATAAACTGCAGAGACTAAAATGAAGAATGAATTAAAGAGGGTCAGGATTGGAGAAAGGGAAACTAGTTAAACCAAAAACAAACACTGCATGTCCTTTTTCTCTTTTTCAATTCAATTAAGTTTTGTAGCAGGTATAAGAGGGGTCAAAGCAATCTACCAATATCAGGAAAGCAAATGAATATCGAGAAACCTGCTTATTTCTAAGAAGGTACCATGTGCTACATTGGGCAACATTTATTTCTCCAATGTTTTTTCTGCTCTCCCACCTATAAAGCTGAGAAATCAGGTGTCATGGTATCAGCAGCTCAAGAAGACTGAGTCTCAAAGTGGGGTGGGGGTGAGGTTCCAAAAAACTCAAATATCCCTGATCTCTACTTTCATTCCCCATTTGAAAAATCCTACTTCTAAAAATCCTATTCTTGCATTTTGCTACATTCACATACATTGACTTGCCCAATTAGAATCTGTAATAGTTCTTGACTTACTAAAGAACTAATGATAAATTTTCCTAATGGACCTAAATGAGTTTTCAAAGAATAGCTAGACATCTAGGGGAAGTTCTAGCTAAATTATTATCTATTTTATAATTAGATACCCAAAACACTTGACAAACTGACCTCTTGAAATTTTCACAATTGAGAACAATTCTCTCTCTCTCTTTCTCTCTCTCTCTCTCTCTCTCTCTCTCTCACACACACACACACACACACGCAAAAATCACAACCTAGGTTGGAGCTATAGCTCAGTGGTAGAGTACTCGCCTAGCATGACAGAGACCCTGGGTCTCACCCAAAAGTGCAGCAAATTCAATCCAGGAATGTGGAATCCATAATATGGAACTATATGTGATTTTATTAACAATAATCATCAGTCTGTTAAAAGGCATATGCTTATATTTAATCACAGCCACCATGGGAGACACTTTGCATCCTTTTGTTAAGATACTATATGAAAGCAGGTATTTAAACTGGACTATGGAACAGTGCACTTGTTCATCTCCTGAGCAGACTCCACTAAATAATGGCATTGCCTTTAGAGTCAGAGACCTGGCTTAAAACCCACCTATAATATCTTTTAGCAGCATGGTCCTGGACAAGTTACATAATAGCTCCAAACTGCAATTACTTTATCACAGAGCCACCGAGAGGGTAATAAGAATTACATGAAAATCATATAAAATGCTAATATTATTACGATTATTCAATAAATGGTAGCTATGATTATCTTGTAGCTGTCTGAGATTATAGTTAAGATAAAACTGATTTAGAGCTTAAAGAGTTGATTTTGAAAACATTTCACTATAAAAGTCTTCTAAAATGAAAAGCATATTTTTTGTTCTGTTCACGTTTTTCTTCTGTTATTTAAAATAGCTCCTGCCTCCCAATCTGGCACAGATGATTTCAATATTCTCAGTCCTGAATTATATTTCAAGGTGTTTTTCCATCCATTTTTTCTATTATCTAGACTTAGATCCACATCTCAACCGGCCAATTTCCTTAAACTGATCTAAAAATGAGGTTTGTGAAGTCAGGTGTGGTAGTGCATGCCTGTAATCTTAGCACCAGGGAGGAGCATCATCATAAATTCAAGGCCAGCCTGAACAACATAGTGAGACCCTATTTCAAAAAAAAAAAGTAAATGAGATTTCTGTTTCACTGAAGATTTGTAAGCACTGCCATTAATAATTATGTTTTAAGTTTATATGCTTCCCAAACTGAGTAGTTTTACTTTTAAGAAAAGCATTATTTAGTGGCTCTTGTTAAAGATATGTTACAGACACTCAACTTCTAAAAGGCGTTACTGTCACTAGTAAAATCTTACAGACTTTTAAGTTAATACCCTAAATTTTTGGCTTATAAGTTTAGAAACCACATATTAATTAAGTTTAGACAAACATGAAAACAGTTCTTCTCAACGTCAATGAATTATGCTAACACACACACGGACAGGGACCATATGCTAGAGTAACATGCAGAACTTCAAATCCAGAATACAGAGTGGTCAGGCACACGCTTGTAATCCCAGCACTTGGGAGGCTGAGGCAGGAGGACTGTTGCAAGTTTGAGGTCAGCCTTAGCTGCATAGGGAGTTCAAGGTCAGCCTGAACTGCTCAGAGAGATCCTGTCTCAAAAAAACAAAAAAATAAACAAACAAACAAAAAATACAGAGTAACATTGATCTTCACTCTAATGTTCACATGACTCTGTTAATAAAAACCTCTTCATCCTTATAAAACTTAGGTAAAATACACATATAAAGATATACATCTATTAATAATAATTGACATCTGACTGTGTACTTCAAGAGTTTGTTCATTTTTTTGTTTTGTTTTGTTTTGTTTTTTTCATTTATTTGACACAGGGTCTTGCTCTGCAGTCCAGGTTGGCCTTGAACTCACTATGTAGCCCATGCTAGCCTCGAACTAGCAGTAATCCTACTGCCTCAGCCTCCAAAGTGCTGGGATTACAGGCGTGCACCACCACACCCAGCTTTTCTACTTTTTTTTTCCAAGAACATTTAACCTAAAATCTCTAGAAATCTTTTAACCATCCTTTCTAAAATTATCTGTGATATCCAATGGTGAATTACCACATTTCCCATTGTGTCTGTTTTGTGCATCTCTGTTTCTCTATCTAAAAAACATGTAACTTAGGTAAGTTTCTCACTCTAGAATTCTACATTGGATAATGAGACGAAAGGTGATCAGCACGAATGATATTCTGGCGCTAATGGTCACTTAAAACTCAGCCAGATCTTTTTTTCTTTTCCTTTTTTTTTTTTTTTTTGTTTTGAGACAGGATCTCTCTGAGCAGTTCAGGCTGGCCTTGAGCTCACTTTGTAGCCCAAAGTGGTCTCAAACTTGCAACAATCCTCCTGCCTCAGCCTCCCGAGTGCTGGGATTACAGGCGTGCGCCACCATGCCCAGCTCTCAGCCAGATCTTAAAGGTCTAAAACTTTCCATTATACATAAGTTTACAGAAAACAGTACAAGAGCAAAGAACTGGTATTGTTTCTTTAAGGTTACTACTAGTTATAATGGCTACTAAGGCAAAAAAACTGATTTAATTGAATTTATCATTCAGATTTGTCCTAAAAGCTCTTACATCTTCATTTTTCTCTTCAAAAACCAAAGGTGACAACATTAAACCTCAGACTACATTTCAGATGACTAAGGTAAGTATATATTGTAAATAAAATGATCAATGAAAAGCACACCATCTCAGGCAGTAAGTAGAAAAAGGCTCATGTATTTTGCTCAAAATTACAGAGTAATTGCTGTACCTGAGAAGATCTACAAAATCCCAAAACAGAAAAGCACTTCCCCTCCGATTTATATTTCATTTGTTCCTCATCCACTTTAGAGAAAGGAACTATATCACTTCCGTAGCGGAACCCTAGAGAACAAGAGAAGAGCATCTGTTAGGTATATGGGGCCTCATTTTCTCCAAGCTGAAATGTGTTCTACGCATACATTAACAATACATGCATACTTCAGAGCCTGCTCCATCTTCTACTCCCTGGAACCAAATTACCGCCCCTTATGATCAACAGAGAAAAGGCAGCACAGATACCAAGCCACACACAATATAGAGATTAAAATCTAATTACATTTTAAAGTTAGCATCTTCTGCAATATAGTTACCTTAATGATTATCCAGCCTAGAATAAAGAACACAGCAAATGCAATATACTAGCTATCCTCCAAAGATAAACCATGGTTGACTAAAGTACAAGTGTGGTTTGTAGACATAATAACAAAAACACATTTATTCAGAAACCTGGAGACCCACAGAGAAAACCGCCCATAGGAAATTTTCAGAACAAAATGTTCTGAAAAATATATGCTGGAGACATACAAATGCTTAAGGGAAAATGACAAAATTCTTCTGTTTAGAAATATTCAACTGATAAATTGCATGTTTTTCTTCATTTAAATTTATTTTATCTTTAGAATTTTGGGGGTTTTTATGTAAATATTTGCTATTTGATAAAAAAAAAAAAAAAAAAAAAGGACAGGGCCAGGGATATAGCTCAATGGCACAGAGCCTGCCTGGCACAAGGTCCTGAGTTCTACTACTAGTACCAAAAAAAAAAAAAGACAAAACCTCAACCTCATTTATTACCACCACTCTGTGGAAGACTGTACTCCTTCAATATAGTGTCATATAGATGGTGAGAAGGGTCATCAAACTTCCAGGGTTCTGGTCTTGGGTAAATGCAAAGGAAAAAACTATTCATCTTTAATTCAAATAACAAAAACCGTGAGTTTCCAGGCACAGATTCTCTGATCCAATGTTTATTTGTTCCTGCTAGTCTGCTGGTACCATGTATTTAGGTAAAAAGACACAAATTTCTATCTTCCTTTTTTAAAAAACTGGCAAAAAAAAAAACCAACAAACATTAACAGAGAAATACATAGAAAGTTTTCTCTGTATCAATTATCTTCCTACTTAAATAGTTTGACAGTGACTTGAAAGTTCTAATGAAAACTGTGTTTTCTGGTTCTAAAGGGCAAATATCCCTAACTGTTCTGTAGGCAGAAAGTATAGAACAGATTACCTTACAAGAGATGACTGACAAGTGAATGTTTGAATTTTTAAAAACTTACCTATAGTAAAACATATTGCCAGGAATGATAGGATAAGTGTGCGTGAAGTAGAGAGGAACTACTTTTAGTATTCTAAGGGGGAGTGATGGCAATGTGTCTTGTACTATAATAAATTTTTTAATTTAAACCTTCACTCTATGTTTTAATCATGCCAAGTAGGTCAACATTTATGGCAATTTCTGTCAAGTAAAAACATGACAGTGTGTCCTCATGCAACCTTATTCATCTTATCTGGAACCATGTGACTTCTGGTTCTTCCCCACAGTCAAAATGACCGTGAAAAGTAAACATTTTGTATAAATTCAGGATATTAAGGCAGCTATGACAGCACAACTAAAGACACAAAAGAGGACCTCCAGAACTGCTTCACAGGGTGTCAAGAATGGCAGGATAGCCAGGCGTGGTGGCACACACCTATAATCCCAGCACTTGTGAGGCTGAGGCAGGATCGCCCAAGAGTTTGAGGTCAGCCGGATTACATGGTAAGAGTCTGTCTTGAAAAACCAAAAACATACAAACAAACAAAAAAGAATGGTGGGATAAATATATTTGAAGCAAGACACATTATTTTGAGGGGTATTAATGGCAATGTGTCTTTTACTGTAATAAAAAATGTTTTACCTTTTTTAAAAAGGTAAACATTCCCTACATTTTTCAATCACACCTCATATAACCACATTCCTTTGCCTACATAGGCATACTAGTCCCTCTGTAGACAAGGAACTCTAAACACTAGGTGACGGAGAATGGACAGACAGAAGAAGTTGATGAACAGCTATAAAAAGGCAAAGGAAAAATAATGTATTCCCATGCATTTTGAACCCAGTTTTTAATGTTTCTCCTTCCAACATCACCCCACTGTAAATTTCCTTTTTCCCTAAGATAACCAGAACCTTCTTTGCTAACAACCAAAAGAACTGGCACCCTCGTCACTGGTCCCTGCTCCTCCCAATCCATCCCGCACCTGGCTGTCATATTCATCTTCCTAAAATTCAGCTCCAATGACAACCTGCTCCTGAAAATTGTAAATGACTCCATGTTGCTTTTAAGATTACGCATAAATTCTTAGCCCATCCTTCAAAGCCCTTCATTAGCCAGTCCTGATTCAGAATAATATGAAAGAGCACAGCCCTAAATTCAAGTTGTGCTAGCTGCCAGCTGTGTGACTTCGAATACATTAATGAATGTCTTTCAGCCTTGGTTCCCTTATCTGTAAAATGGAATAAGAGTACCTGCTTCAATAGGTTGTTGTGACAATCACAAAGGCAAATGCACAGTGTCTATTAGATACCCATCTAGTCCTACTTTTCTGGTCCTGTCCTTTAATCATGCTATTCTGCCTACTACTGCTAGTTAGGACACAAGGAATTATTAGCCACAGAGCCATAATTCTAACCCAAGTCTCATTGCAAAATTCATGTTCTATGAGACTGCACTGAACTAAAGACTTAGTAGAAATTGGAGGATATTAATGACATTCTATACATAACCTATCAGGAGAAAGATTGATAACCACTACCACCTTTAAATTATTCTATTCTGCAACGCATTTAACTATATGCAATGAGTACAGTACCACAGGTGAAACTGTTTACAAGACTTGCAAATCAAAAATATACTGGGTAGTGCACAGCCTGGCAAGAAATGTACCTAAGGACCCCAGGAGATGCTACCTTAACCATTATTTGGCATGTTATAACTTCAGCTCTTGGACATTTGGATATTTTCAGCTAGTTTCTAAGTCCTCTAGATAGAGATGCCATCTACACATATTATTCAAGCCAAATGGGTATGACAAACAAGTACAACTTTAAAGACCCTCATGACTGTATTTTTCTTACCCTCTAAATTAACTTAAGGGAGTATATCTGGAAGGATATAAAGCCTAAAATTGGCATTTAAAGAACTACGAAGGAAAACTTTTTTTAACATTCTTTAGCCATTCTCCTAGCTAGCGAGTTTCAACTACAAAGGAAAGCTAAATATTATTTAAAGTCTCCACCACTTGAGACATTTACAGTTCAGACAAATGAAATTCTGAAGTGTCTTCCTAGGAGCCATCCACCTAAACCCAACAGAAGAGCTAAAGGCCCTGTGTCCCCTCAGATAGTTGCATCTCCTACCTCAGAGAAACGTCTCTGAGTGAACACCAATACAAACCCTAGCCAGCCTCATATCACTTTGAAGAAAATATATTTTAGACAAAAGCACAAACTCTTACTCTCATACCTTGAATAGTATCTTCTTTGGAAACTTCAGTTTCATCATCATCATTTAAACAATAAACTGTTTCTTTTTGTATATCTTCTTTCTTTAGAGTTCGTGCATCCACAACTATCCAAGTCTTTTTAACTCTCTCCTGTAGAATCTTATTTCCAAAAGATAAAGGGAAAATAAGAAAAGCGAGGATTGTGATTGATAGAAGATGAAAATCTAACACACTCTCTGGTTCACATGAAAAAGATTCCAGAACAATTACTCTAGCTAGAATGTTGCTCTTGCCTTTTATGGAAATCCTTGTTTATTTCATAAGAAATACTTTATGATTCTCCCTACAGTCCATTTTTCCCTAGAGAAATCCACATACAAATATTAGTATCGGAATATACTAAACCATCAGACCGCCTGATAAAGGGGGACCAACCTATTTCATTACAGTTTCCTAATGAAAAACAAAGAAAGAGCAATATATGAGAAGTCAGAAATCAACAAAATTTGAAAAGGAAATCTGCATAAAGAAGCAAAGGATGACACTGTCCTCTCATTCCTAGGGACACAATTCTAGGCCTTGATGGGATAAAAATGAAACATAAGTAAAAAAGAAAAACCTCCCAGGTTCTTACAATATATCATGTGTTTCAGAAATAAGTCCTTGAATATACAAAAGCATGTATATTTATTTTGTGTACTTAGAATATTTTTATTTTTTGTGCATTTAAAGAAAAAAGCAAGGAAGCACATGTAGAGGAATCAGAGACTCCTCGCCAGACTGGAAATTTATCAAATAATCACCAGAAGCAACTCACTATTGACAGTGCACTAATATGCACAAATGTACATATATTATGAAATACAATTTCACAGTAACAGCTCATCAGTTTTTGACGTTTCCTAGATGCTGTTACTATCAGAACATTAGTAATTGAAGTAGGTGTGCCTGAACCCCCTAAAACTCTGAACTTCACTTGGCCGCACTGTCTACCTTTCTGCTATAATATTACAATGACAACTTAATGCATTACACTTTTTTCTTAAAAGAGAGAGACCTGAACTCATGATTAACACAATTATCAATGCACACAAAGAGAAAGAGGATGAAATTAAACTATTATAGACAATTCTTAAAACTTCTCCTAGAATGCCATCTACATAAAGCTAAACAGAGATTAAATGAAAAGGGAGAGCAGCTAGAGAAGCAGTAATTATGCTCTGAATAACCCACTCATGAATTGTCAGCTCTTTACATAAGCATTTTTATCTGCCTGGTAACATTTATTTTAAAAATATGTAACCACTACTTACCGATTTATAGGCTACAATCTTTATAGACAAATTGGAGCCAATGGTCAGTTGACAAGGCCAGGGCATGGAATGTCTTTCGATTTTCTTAAAGACACACAGTTGTCTCAGACTCTCACTTAATAAAGAAAAGCATACAATGAAAGTAACAATTTTAAAATGTTAACTTGTACTAGATGATACACTTAGTTTTCCAGAATGAGAAGTGAGCTATTGTTGACTTTTATAAAGAGAGGAACAGCAGGGAATGGCAGGAAAATGACAACCACAGGTTGGGAGAGAGCCAGAACACAAGTGAGTTGGCTGAGGAGGAAGGATGGCTTGAATTACTTTACTGACAGGTGGAAACGAACAGCTCTATCTTTCCCCATTCAATCATTTCTTTCAACTCTGCCAGTGGTTCTTAACATTTTTTCAGGAACAAGGACACCTTTGAGGATATGATAAAAGCACATTCACAAATGAGTCTGCATATAATATAAAGGATGTCTGAAAACAATGAATCTCAGGATAAGAATCCCTGCTCTGGGATAACAAAGGAAGGGCACCATCCTGTTACTTCACGCTCACAATGCTATAATTCATTAGTTGATGCCAACTTTTTCCAGTGAAAGACATAATGTGTTTTGATACCCACACAATAGTTAAATAAAGCCTTCCAGGGAGTAAGGGAATCAGCAGTCTATAGTCTTAAAGTAAAGTGGGTAACTATTGGTATTTTACTCACGAGAAGGGCTGAAGGAAGGGGACAAATACAACGTAAAGTGCTGCTTCATTTTACCAAAAATGACAATCAATTTTATTTTTACTGTCCTTCGTCAAACATAACAAAGAAGATTACAGGATAGGTTATTTCTATCCTTTGATATTCACTCAGAGACCGAACAAAGGAATTAGTTACTAAATACGCAAGGAGTGTACACAACAGATGTTTTGACTGATCTCCTCAGTACAGATGAAAGGCAGATCTACAAAGAGGTAAAGAGAATTATCTTACATTATCCACAGAGTTATGGACAGTGATACCTCAACAGGCTACAAGTCTCAGAACTAATACACAACAAACAGTAAATATTCTGCCTGTGAATTTGTTTCTAAAGTTTGTAGCACACCGTGGCTTTGTGTTGTTGGGGAACGAATGAGTCTGAGTCAAGTCTAACCTGCCTTACAGGACATTACCAGTCCAAGTATGAGGCAAGCTAAAACCATCACAAGGTACAGGTTCTGTTCCAGGAGAAATTCTTAGGACCACTGTAATATATAAGATTTGAGAAACTGCATTGGTTCTGCATTAGGTTAAATCTCTCCAAGTAGAAACCAAGTTGTCTTCCTAAGATCTTCTACATGATTTAAGCCCAGCTCACCATTGCCCAGTACAGCTTTGTATAACGCCTGGCCAACAGGAAACTGAGCATTTGAAATGTGGCTACTGTGACTAAAGGACAAAATTTTAAAATCTATTTAATTTTAATTAACTTAAATTTAAGTAGCCATATGTAGCTAATGGCTACTGTATGTCAGTGGCAAAGCTCTGTTCTATACCTCCATGGCAGAGGTAAAATCAAAGTAGCTTCAAATTGCTAAGACAATGCATAGTCAATAATTTAGCCACATGTTATACTACATTACTCAGCTTTCCCATTGCTGGGACACAATACTCAACACTCACCCCTTAGGAAGGAGAGATTTGACTTAGCTTACAGCTTCAAGGGGTTCAGTACATGGTCAGCAGACTCCCTGACAGGACATCATAGCAGAAGGGGATATGGAAGCAAGCTGCTTAGTTCATAATGGCTAGGAAACAGCATGGGAGCAGCACCAGAAAGGAAGAGACAAGGGTCAAGACATAGACTCCAAGGTCACAACTCCATGGCCCACCCAGACACACCTAGAAGTTTGTTCCACCAATCATCCAGGTAACCTCAAATCTAAACAAGCTGATATTCCACCCTAACTACCACATGCATTATGGGGTGCAGGGAACCCCTTTTAAATAGTAATTTAAACTGGCATATGATTTTTCTTTATGTTACCATGATTGATATGTTCGTTTAAGGTATGTATTCCTAACCTGGAAAGAGAAATAACTTAGGAACATTTACCTGTACATAGTGTGACAAGAACATATATTATGCTAAGAAGCTTTACGTTATTAGGATTCTTCATTAATTCCGCCGGCAACCTTTTGGGAAATTGTAATCCTATTTCCAAAATTTACATATAATTTTTCAAGCATATCTATACTCAGAAAATCAGGATGCATTATTTGTCAATTACAGCTCACCAAAAACACTTAAAACTGTGGATGCAAAAAAATTAGAGCAGATATATACTACAGCTACTCAAAAAATTCTAGCTGTTGAATCTTTCCTTCAATTGTGAACTTTGCTTAAACTACCTATCTTTTGCATATTGATAACAAATCAGAATTAATTCATAAACATCAAGCAGTATTATCTCTGAAAATCTGAATCCACACAACCCATTCTGCTTGGTAAAGTATCTGCCACTTTTGCCAAATCAGGGTTCTCACACATTATTCTAGATGCCACTGACACGGTTTGGGTCTTAAGTAGCCCACAAAAGGCCCATGGAGTTGGAAGATTGGTTGCTGATGGGCTTTTCAGAAGTGACTCCATCATGAGGGTTCTAACTTCATCTGTGGGGCAATCCATTGATGAGATCATAATTTGAGGTAATTTTGGGGAGGGGATGGAAACAGATGGGGCCCAGTTGAAAGGGGTGTGATGTTTGGGACTACACCTGGTCCCAGGTCCCTTTCACTAAAGCTCTTTCCCTCTGCCTCTGCTTCTCCTCTGCCACAAGATGAGTAGTTTCCCTCCACCACACTCTTTAGCCATATTCCGTCTCAGCACAGGCCTAAAACAATGGAGCCAGCACACCACAGAATGGAAACTGAGCCAAAATAAACCTTTCCTCCTTTAAGTTGATTTTCTCAGGTATTTGCTCACAGCAATAAAAAGTTGTATTGCTGTTGTCTGATGGTGTATTAAAATGAACAGTTAATGCTCACAATTTTTTATGTTCTGATTGACTTTGCATGTGTGTCTGGTGGTCTGAGCAACTGATTTGAAGGTAACAATATGCAATGGAATTACAATGGTGAACTCCTACCATCTTGTCTAGTGAAACTCTGTATTATCTCTAAGGTTCTATTGGAGAATTATTTTCTTACTCTCTTTAAGGGTTTGAGCAATCTTTCATTATTTCTGATAATCTGAACAATGTAGTTGAGGATAGCAGTATGCAACCTAACAACCACTGCTGATTTCTATTAATTTGCCTTGAGACCCTGTATCACTTTGAATGTTTTTGCTTTGATTTGTTTATGTTCATGATACTGGTATGCTGCTACTGTTCTATCTTTTTGTTTGCTTGTTTCTCATGTACTACTCTCTTTAAAATAAAAAAAAAAAATTTTTTTAAATGACTTGGTTACTTTTTTCTCATTGCTGGGACAAAATACCTGATGCCCAAAATTAAGGAAGGAAAGGTTTACTTCGCTTACAGTTTGTGGAGGTTTCAGTCCGTACTTGGCAGATTATAAGGCAGAGTGGCACAGGGCAGAGGGCTGCAGCTCATGGCGGCTGAACACAGCAAACTAACAAGACACACACCAGTGTGGAATATGGCCAGAAGCACAAAAGCCAGGAAATGGCCCCAAGCAGCCTCTTGCTCTCCCTTACATATGCAAACTATCCACCCCAGGGCGGGTGCAGCTCTCACACTCATAATCAATCAAACTCTAAAAGCCTGCCCCATGGCCGCATAAGGCTTTCGGGGGACACCCAGATACAAACCATGACAAAAAAAAATTTAAAAAGCTGACTAACACACAGAGCTTTAGAACCCTCTCAGGTTCTCTGCTCAAAATAAATATTTTTCTAACCTAACTAACAATAAGACTAATAAAGGAGAAGCTCTATTCCCTTGTCTCTACAAATAGATAAAACAGTTTGTCTGATTGTTATATGGTACTTAGGGGATTTCACTTTTTTAAAATAATTTTGCCATTATAATGCCTATAGGAAATCCGCAGGCTATAGCCTTTACATTTTCAGTGTGGTATTTTATGTACTGGAGTACTATCCTGTCATAAAGAAGAATAAACCTGAGATATTTTTAGGTAAATGGAGGGCACCTTGAGACTATACTTTTAAGTGAAAGACACACATGCCTAAATATCACACTATTTCTCTTTTGTGAGAAACCAAAAGTGTCAATAAAGACCAAAATGGGTGACAGATATTGGGAAGCAGGAACAAAATGTTCAAATGGGGAGGGAAACAAGGGAAGGAGGAGAAAGAAGGGAAGGTACAGAATAGAAGAAAAAAATGGAAAGAAAGCTTTTGTAAATAAGAAAGAGAAGAGGGGTTGAAAGGAGTGGAGGGGAATGTGGAAAAAAAGAAGAATCAAGACATAAAGGTACAAATTTCCTGTAAGTGTGATCTTTATGTATCTAAAATGTACCAATAAAATTAACTTTAAAATAGAAAAAAAGGTTTTCTAAATAAATAAAAATGACTAATAACTAATTCAAAAGCATTGTGGGGGGGTCCTCCAATTAAAACAAATTTATGTGGATGCAATAAAAATTTGTGCTTTCACTTCTTACCTGAAGGAATAAATTTCATCCAGCCCATCAGCTCCCTCTAAAGAAAGCATCACTTTCCTCACCATCTGTATACCTTCTTTTTGCTGCTCAGTGATTCCTTTTTGAAGAAAGGAGGGCCCATGGTCACCCAAGTGCAAGTTGCCATCTCCTCTGTCTCCAGTTCCATCTTTCTTGCCAATTGGGAAAGGCAAACTACAGGAAAAGACACCAGCTGTTACGAAGATAGGCTCTCAGGCAAATAATCAACTGGGCTCCAATCCTGTGACTGTCATGGACTAGCTATGAGAAAATGGACATATGGGACAATTTCACAAAGCTTCCTATTTTTCATCCGTCAAATGACACCTACCTACTTCAGCCAATACTGTATTCTCTCCATTTCATGTGACTGAAACCACTTTGATTTGGTAAAAGGGGCAAATTTATTACTTTACATAACCAAGTAATTGAAAAAGCAGGGTTATATATGGACTTAGGATAATCAGACCCAGGGTCTCAAATGCCATGATGTCTGACCCTTTCACTATCTCTGAGCACTGTGTCTTCATTTGTCCACATACTGGCTTCACTTTCAGAATGGTCTCTTCCCTATCGCCTCTGAATACACTCAAGCTGTGCTATGGTCTGAATGTGTGCCCCCAAAGTGCATAGCTTAGAAGTTAATCATTAATGTGATACTATAAGGCAGGACCTTTGGGAGATGATTAAATCATGACAGTAGAGTCTCAAAATTTAGAATAGCAGCCTTACAAGAGAGGCTGAAGAGAGAACCCTTCTGCCCTTCTGCCTTCTGGGGACACAGCAACAGGCAGCATCTTGCAAGCCAAGATACCCCACCAGAAACCTAGTCTGCTTTGGCACTGTGATCCTGGACTTCCCAGCTCCAGAACTGTAAGAAATACATTTCCTTTGTTCATAAATTACCCAGTCAAAGGTATTTTATTATAGAAACAGTGATGGACTAAGACAAGTTCACATTGCTTAATTCTACAACCTAAGAGGGACTCAGTATTTAATCCTCTGTCCTCAAATTCAAATAAAACTAGGAATCAATGACAGGCTGAGGACCAGCCTGTCCTCAGCCTCATTCAATCTAAGAGATTAAAGTTCTGAAAAGAATGCTTCCTACAAAAAAGTTAGGTGATATTCCAGGCAGATGCCCCCACTCCAAAAAAGTCACAAATTACCCCTTAAAGTTATTACAAGGATTAAACAACAGACTATGTATGAAATACTTTAAACTCAAATATTATTGTAGACATAGAGTCCTATACAAAAGTCAGAAAATTGATAGACATAAATAAAATCTAATTTTGTTGTTGTGTTTCACAGCAGTTGTTTGACTGAAATGAGACTAAAGCTAGGTTGGGATCGCCAGTTATAAAAATGTTCAATAATGAATATACAAACTGAAAAACAAACTACGCAAATATATTTTATGCAATATTCTAAATGGTACTTATACAAGCTTCCACATAAACAATCTCATTTAACCCTTATATATTAGGTGGACAGAAGTTTCTATCTCCATTTTCTAAAGAAACAGAAGTTACTGAGATGAAATAATTTAGCCAAAGCCACACAACTTGTAAGTAATGGAGCAAAGATTCAGTCACCTGACTGAAAGGGCAGGCTCTTCCCATGGTCGCACAGCACCTTAATCTATCCCTGGAAACTTAAACAGCTGTACCTAGTAATCTTTCATCAACATTATTTCTGATCACTCCAATGTGGATGGATATTGTTAAGGCAATTTCTCTATCCTTTTTTTGCTATACTTAAGATAGGGCTTTCTGTCTAAATTTTTTACTGCATATACTCAATATGACAGATATGTGTATCCTGCATAAAAAAGCTTCCAAGAAGCAAAGTGTAGCACAGAGGGTTGGCCTTAGGTTATTGCTACTTCCACAGCATTAACCAGGAAGAAAGGATAGATGACATGAAAATGAACAACCAGGAGGTTTATCCCCAGCCAGGTGTGGTGGCACATGCCTGTAATCCCAGCACTATCACTGCAAATTTGAGGCCAGTCTGTGCTACAAAGCGAGTTCAAAACCAACCTGAAATGCATAGCAAGGCCCTGTCTCAAAGACAAAAAAAAGAGAAAGTTTATCCCTAAAACAGAATTGACAAAAGCAGTTCTTTCTATGCTGCACTTGACTACAAGAAAGTTTTCTCAGAACTCAGTAAATTAAAAAATCAAATCTAAGGAACAAGCCTGCTCAGAATACAGTGTTTTTTTATGCTGCTAGTCTTTGCTTTAATCCAACCTGAACACTCAATCATACTTGGAATATGCTTAACAATAAAAGCATAAACTCTGTACGCAGTTTATGGCACAGGAAGAAAATATATGACCAAAGAAAAAAATAAAACCAGTCAGATAACAAGCAAGAAGAAAAGGCTATGTTCCCTTTTCTGCATACTTACTCACTAAAAAAAAAAAAAAAAAAGCCAGGTGTGGTGGCACACACCCGCAATCCCAGCACTTGGGAGGCTGAGGCAGGAGGATTGTTTCAAGTTCAAAACCAGCATGGGCTACAAAGTGAGATCAAGGTTGGTCTGAACTGCATAGTGAGACCCTGTCTCAAAACGACAAAAAAAAAGGATCAGCCCTTTCAAATGACACTGACAGCTCAGTTTAGTCCGCTTCAACCACGTGAAGCCATCCTGAGATCATGAACAGGGAACAGAAGCTGAGTCAGGCTTCTGAAGTACTGAGAAAACCTCAACTCCATAAGAAGTGTCACTTAAAAAGCTCTTAATTTCTCTGAAGTACCATTTTAACAAGTGCCAGTTTGATGGGTTATTCTGTACTCTTTCTACAGTTCTACAGAAAGGAGCTGTCCCTCAGCAGTCGTAAGGGGCACGTACATGCAAAAGAGATTCTTAATTCCTCCTAGCAGGCGTTTTAAAAAGCCAAAGGCTTACCACTCTGAGTTACAGACTTCTTGGTATAGCTCTCAACATGAAAAATGAAGTGTCCCCAGATTAATAATTCAACATCCTATACCATCACTTTGCCTTCACTAAAAATAGGACAAAAAAAAGTTTTAAATGCAGCAGGAAGGATTAGTATAGTGAAAAGAATTTTCTGCTAGAGGTGAAAGATAGAGAAAAGTAAATATTGGAGGGAAAATTCAAGATATTAGGGGAGGAAGGACACCTCTAGTAAACTATGAAATATACATTTTCCCCTAAATTTATATACCGTCTCTAAATAAACATAAGCAAATTACATTTTATATATGTTACTGCATCCTTTAAATCTTAGAAAAGTGTTAAATGTAAATATCAGACATTATAAAATGATTCCCAAGTTGACATTTTTGTCTACCTGTAAGCATCTACTGTCTGCAGGACAGTTCCCTGAGCTGTTTACGAAAACAAACAACCAATCTGATAGTTGAGTAAAGCCTTCTATGTAGGCAGGAGAGAAATTAAATATCCTCAAAGACTCTTCTAATTCCTCAATTTTTGAGTTTAAAAAACAGCACACAAAGAAATGATCTGCAACTGAGCTCAGTTTTGTGTATCTCTGACTTTTATCTCCTTATTACCAAAACTCAGAAGAGTTTCTAGAATACAAAGAATAGTCAGTAAATCAGTAGTCAGTCATGTGACAGATTCTGATTCAGTAGAAAGAACCAAGCACTCTATAAAAGGGTCCACTCATTGCAGTAAGGATAACAGGATTTGTTTATATATATCATTTGTATGATCTTACAAGAATTGCAGGGAGATGTTAGATTTCTTTAAATTATGAATTATAACATCCAGCTGATCTTTGCTGAATGGGCTGCTGAGGTCAGTGAACACTTCAATATGCCTCTTCTCAAACTTCTTTCCCCTAAAAGAGAGAATTAGCATGTTAAGAAGACATTCGCCTAAAGCCAGGTGTAACACACACCTGTAATCTTAGCAATCTGAGAAGCTGAGGCAGGACTGCAAATTCAAGCCCAGTCTGAGCAACTTAGTGAGACTCTGTCTCAAATTAAAAATGTTTAAAAAGGCTGGAGATATACTCAGTGTGTGGGCCCTGCACTATTTAATCCTCAGTACCACCAAAAGAAAAAACCACTGTCCTGAAATGTCTTCTAAGAATCAAACACACTTGATTACTGAGCAGTATGTGTGTATGTATATGCTCAAAGGCATACATTTTCATGGCACAATAATTAAATAATGGACTAGGCAGTTGGCCACAGTACTATGCAGTTCATATCAAATACTTATGGATCATATCACTTAGTATTTTTAATTTAACTTTACTTCTATTATTTTATTTTCATTTCTACACTGCTGGGGATCAAACCCAAGCCTCATGCCTGCTATGCAAGTGCTCTACCACTGAGCTACACACCTAGTCCCCACTTAGTATGTTAAAATATTACTGATACTTAACTTAAGAAAGAAGGAAACTGAAATATGCCAAACATTTACTTCTCCCAGAGAAACTCTCTCCAAATATAGCCTTCCTCTTTTTAAAACTTTAAAAAGTAAGGAGGCTGAACCACTGAATTCTATCAGATGTTCTTTTAGCCACACAAACATGCAACCTGACTGACAAAAAAAAAAAAATCACATAGTACATTGAATGCATCAATCCACAGTTTTTGCAGAAAGGCTGATTTCTGTTTTTTTCCAGATGAGACACTTACACAGTTTCACGCTGAATCACATCCATGCACACGATCAGTGCATCCAGAACTGAGCTAGTTAAGGGAAGAGACAGCACCAGTCACTTTATCCCACGAACATGTAACTTTCCCCAACAAAGTTCACAGTGCTGGAAACTGTAGACACTGGAATAGGCAATGATTTAAAAGCTCTTGCTAAGTATCCTCTAATTTCATTAACATATATTCACAAATGCTATATATCAAAGCATGCACCCTGACACACACAAATGTTTTTAAAAATAAAAATAAAAGGTACTCTAACACATTACAGTCATTTAACCAAAACTTTTGATGCCATTTGTTAGTCTCTACAACACATTTTTGGTGATCATAGTCCATTCTTAAGTAGGCAGTGAGCCATAACGCAGCATTTGGAAGTAACTCCCAGCACAACAGCACCTCCCAGTGCTCAAGAATGGAACTACTAACTGGAAAAACAAAATCAGGGACACCACAAAAGAAATTGGGAATTTCTCAGTTTGAATATCAATCTGATTTTTGGCACAAAAAAAAGTTCTATCCAGGGCAGGGTGGGGAATAATTACACTACAGTCTTCTAAAAATATCTTTTCTCTGCCTCCAAACATTTTTAACCTGCTACAGTCAATGCCACAGAGACACCCTAGTATCTTACCCTTCCTATGTCTCCCAACTCGTAATGTCATGAATACATAAAAGCAACAGTGACTGAAAGACCCAGAGCCCGGGCACCCAACCTGATTAACTTCACATTAAATCATAACACATGGGGTTGGGGATTTAGCTCAGTGGCACAGCAAGCGCCTGCCTGGCAAGTGCAAGGTTGTGAGTTCGATTCCTGGTACTGGAAAAAAATAAAAATAAAAATAAAAATAAATAAATTGTAACACATATCACCTCTCTGTCCTCAGAGTAAAACATCCCCAGATACCCAGAACTGGTACTCTGAGAGAGCCCTATCAAACTAGATTACGACTCCCCAGAGTAAAAGAAATTCTTAAATCTATGGCTGAAAAAGGATACAGTCAGCTTGCTGAGAACCTGGTTGGATTCTGCTTTCAATGTCCTCCAGCAAATCAAAATCAGGCAGCATCAGGTGCCTGTGCACGGTGATATTCTTGTACTGGTCCTCAGCAGCAAGGGCATTGTTGGTGCTGTCTGTACCAAACAGGACTAAAGCAATCTCATCCTTGCTCTCTGCAAACACCTACAGAAGAACGTCAGAAGACTGAAGATGACATTAGAACATGGAAGCTGTAAGATACCTAACCTGTGGGCAGCAAGACAACCATACTTCTCCATGGCAAGTCTCTGGAGCCATAAAATATTCGGCTTGATAAAACAAGGGACTTAGCTGGGGGTATGGTGGCACCACCTGTAATCCTAGCATTCAGGAGGCAGAGGCAGGAGGATCACCACAAGTTTGAGGCTAGCCTGGGCTATACAGTGACTTCAAGATCGGCCTGAACTACATAGAAAGATTCTGTCTCAAAAAAAAAAAAAAAAACATGGGACTTACTGACAATGCCAATCCCTAGGTTCTTAGCAGACCTTTTCTGATGGTAAGTCCCACCCTTCATTTCAGCACAAGTTAGAGTGAAGGAATGAAAAGGTACTAAGTGCTCTTACGCTTTCCAGCCAAATCAGAATCTAACTTCTTCTCGAAAACCATCATGCATAATTTGAAAAAGTATTGTCTTTCTGGAATGTCTATTCAAAGTTAAAATTTTTCAGAGCTTAAAAAAAAAACTTATACACTCACATCCTGTACCTCAGTAATTCCACAGATAGAAATACATACGCTAGAAAAATGCTTGCACATGTACACAAGAAAACAACAGGCAAGAAAGTCTTGCACATGTACACAAGAAAACAACAGGCGCAAAAACTGCAAGAAAATATCCATCAACAGGAGAATGCAAAAATACACTGCAGAATATTTGTACAGTGGAATATTGCATCTCTGTAAAAACAAATAAATTTGTACACTTATGAACATGAATAAATCTCAAAAGCATAACGCTGAGAAAAATAAGCTGAAGAATTACATGTTGCACATAAAACCATTTCCACATGCTTTTGACAGCTTCATACAATACTAAATGTTATTTATGAATACATACTTATATCCAATGGCATAAAACATGCATGATAATAACAACCAAAGTGCTAAGGTAAGGGAGAGAAGAGGGGGGAGAACGATGAAAAGAGCTTCACATTTATCTACCATACAAGGTACTTCCAATGTAGGCCTTTCATATTGATGGGTAAAAGTGCTCTATCGGGAGAGAATGGAATTCTGCCATTCTTCATTTTTGTTTAGTCAGTTAAATTCCCCCAGAGCTCCTCCCACTCCAGTTCCCAGTTATACCTGGAGTGAAGGTCCCTGCTACTAGAGTTTAAAATTGTCTAATACTAGGGGCTGGGGATTTAGCTCAGCGGCAAAAGCGCCTGCCTGGCGAGTGCAAGGTCGTGAGTTCGGTTCCTAGTACCGGAGAAAAACCAAAAAACAAAAAAAAAAAAAAAAAAAAAATTGTCTAATACTGCCTGTGCAGGTACTGCCTCCAGGATAAGAATTCATCTTCAGGAAAGGTAATCATGTCCCCATGACAAAAATCTCAGTCATGGGAGAGAAGGAAATTCTTTTTTTCTTTTTTAAGTTTTTTTTGAGACTCGCTGTATAGTACAGACTGGTCCTGAATTCACTATGTAGTTCGGATGCTTGTTATGTTGGGATGCATGAGATACTGAGTTCAATCCCCAGCACAAACACAAAAAAAAACTATCCAACACATCTTTACTCCAGGGTGGGGATTACAGCACTCTCTTCTTTGACACCTCAAGGACTCCAAGTCATCAGAATTTATAAAAATCTGGAACCGGTAAGAAGCAGGAATGCCCTAAGGAAGGAGCAATACTCAGAAAAATAGCAGAGGTGTCCACAAGGAGCTATAGCACCACGCATAGAAGCAGGACCTTATGGACTTAGAAGAAGTAACAATCACACCAAGTAAAAGCGGAAGAAGGAGCTGGGCATGGTGGTGCAAGTCTGTAATCCTAGAACTCGCGAAGCTGAGGCAGGAGGATCATTCCAAGTTTGAGACCAGCCTGAGCTACAAAGTGAGCTCAGGGCCAGCCACTGCATAGCGAGACCTTATCTCAAAAAGACCAAAAAAAAAAAGTGGAAGAAATAACAACAGATAACAATTTCATGATGTTTACAATATGCCAAGTACTATTTTAACCATTTTATCTACATTAATTTTTATTCCTCAAAACAACTCTATGTAAGAGATTTTGTTATTTTCCTTACTTTACACACAAGCTACTGAGGCACTGTGGCAGATGTCTCCAAGATAGCCACCATCTATTCCTCCTCTAGTACCTTCAAACTTCTCCTTAAAAGAAGGGGACTCTAATTCTTCACCCTTAAATGTAAGCTGGCCTTAGTGATGCGTTTAACTAATAGAAAACAATAGAAATGGCTTTCTGAGATTTCTAAAGCTAGGACCTAAGGAGCCACATAGGCAAGGTCTCTTAAAATGGGTACTCATTGTTGGGACATTTTCTCTCAGAGCCAGCTGTCACACTATGTGAATCCCAAGCTACATAAAGAGGCTGCATAGAGGGGCTGGGGTTACGGCTCAGTGGCACAAGTGCCTGCCTGGCAAGCACAAGGTCCCAAGTTTGATTCCCAGTACCTAAAAAAAAAAGAGGCTACATGTAGGGGTTCTAATGAATCAGCCTCAACTGAGTTCACAGCTGCCATCAGGTGTCTCCTGGCCATGGGAGTGCGCTGTCTTGGACAGTCAGCCCAAGCCTTCAGATGACTCCAGCCCCTGCCGCTATCTGAAAGCAATTGTGTAAGAGAGGCCTCAAGAGAATCACTCAACCCAGCCCATCTAGTCTTCCCACAGAACCACAAATGATGATCTTTTTTAAAATGTCATTTATGATGCTAAGTTTTGGGGTAATTTGTTATACAGCAAAAGACAGAGCTGAGGATATAACTTCGTCATACAATACTTGCCTAGCATGTGTTGATAGGGCAAGAGAGACTCCATTTTCTGTTTTTCACTGCATATTAAGAGAAGTCACTTCAAATTCACTTAAACTATAGTTCACCCCAGTCACCTTGGTTAGTTATCAACTCAGAGCAGAGCAGTCATAAAATGGGAACAGAACAATCAGGACAAATTGGGAAGTGGGCTAAAAGTTAAACTGCAATAGTCATTTGGAATTCAACTGTCTGATCTTTTGGGAGAAGCAAACTTTGTGATAATTGTGTGACATTCTTGTAAGAGTCCCAAAAATGAGGTAATGTTTACTATGGAAACCTCAAATGTACTTAAACGGAAGGTGCGACACAGATGGAGACAGACATTTTCTCTGGCTCCTGGTTAGAGACTGTCTGTCAGCCAGCTTAATAAAGCTTTGTTCATTCCTGCCTTTTTGGTTTTCTTGTGAGTGCCTTTCTTGTTGAACTTGCTTGCCATATCAGTGTGAAGCCCTGGGTCCAACCCTCAGTACCCAAAAGTATATATATATAAAAAACTGGACTAGGTATGAAGAAGTGGAAGGACTTGCCCAAGACCATGGGGTTAGAAATGACATGCAGAGCAAATATTCACACCCAGCTAGCTCCAGAGACTCTGTTATTAAACATTATTTTATACAGCCTCTCATTTCTGATTAAAAACTGTAATATGCAGTGAAGGGGCCAATGGGGGGAGTATATCATACTCTAGTGGTAAGTGGGCTTTTATGGGAATACATGTAAGAAACTCCCCCAGATTTCCCAAAACAGTAAGTGTAGACATTATAAGCAGGTTGGTATATTTCATTAGCAGGTGGAAAGAACAAGGAGTTAAAACATAGGTTCCAAAATGAAGGTCAATCTGAAACTTACCTGTCGCTGGACAAACATGGTCATCACCTTCTTTGCTTGTTCAAATGGGGATTCTTCACCAGGAAAGGAGTTACTCATGGCAAAGCCCACATCCATACACAGCACAACGGCTGCCTAGACACAAAATCCCAAAGTATATGAGAAAATAACAATCATTAAAAAAAAAAAAAAAGATTCTGAAATATACCCCTTGCTTACTGCACTCACAGAACCTGTACTGGGATTTAAGGAAGGCATGATAAAGGGAGAAACTATGTTCTATACAGAGCATGTATGCAAGTCACAAAGTTTCACTTTGGAGAAGGCTTAAATAGTTCTGATACTCTGTAAAAAGTAAGTACCCACCAGGAGAGGAACACGCTCCAGGCAATTGGCATTTCTTCACCTGAGTTTCAGAATGGGCCTGAAGTGAGTAGACCTGAAATGAACCAGCAAGCTATAGCTAACTCCAGTCCCACTGAACCAACACACAAGATGAACTGCAGACCTACCAGCATGACAGTAGACACTCTGGTTGTAAGTCACCAAATACAGTAGGGTGTGGTCCGTCATGAAGCATTTTTGTGGCAACAGGTTACTACTTCAATCTCTATATGTTAAGATGCTATACAACAACAATTTGAAGCAGTTTGTAAACTGGGGACTGAAATAAAAACTGAGACACTAAACCTATTCTAATAGACACATAACAAATAATGCCAGCACAATATTACATGACAAGTTTGCAATAGGCACTATGAGACACCAGAGAAACATCTACCCAAGACTGGTAGGGGGGACAAAAGAGGGGTAAGGTAGAAAATGCTTCTTGCATCTAATGCTTAGAAAGATCCGATCCTTAAAGAATGAGTATGAGTCAATCATGTGAACAAAGAAGTTACAGAGGGAACCTCAGAAGTGAAGGCACCACTCATAAGACAGTAATCACAAATATAGGAGACTAATGAAATAAGGGACACAAACTAAAAGTAAAAGGGATACAAATGCAGTTCTAATACTCTTATGTATGGCATCCAAAATTTAACTGACTACAAGGTGCAGGAGATTTGAACTAATAGCAACTTTTTTTCTTGTTGTTGTTGTTTTTCCGATACCAGGAATCAAACTCACGACCTTGTGCTTACCAGGCAGGCGCTGTGCCACTGAGCTAAATCCCCAGCCCCACTAATAGCAACTTATAATGCTGAACTTATAACAACTTATCATTTCAGAGTGGATTATAAAATGAGTAAATATAATATGGCTTCAGTATTACATTCCCCACAGCTATCTCACTGCATTCCCTCAAATATTTCAGGTTGTATCAATAGTATAGTAAATTCAAGAAAAGAAGGGTTTTGTTAAAAAAAAAAAAAAAAAAAAAGACTAGGTTAGTGATAGTGATACTGAGAAATGGGTTCTAGTCCCATCTCTACTAATTAATCTCCAAATCCTTGCTAATGTACTTAACCTTAATCTTAATTCAAGGAGGCAGGAAACTCTTAGACTAGAGGAGATTTACATTTATTTTCAGAGTTAACATTCCTTGACCCAGGAGTTGCAGTCTTACTTGTGCTTTATGCTGATTAAATGGTGTGCAATTCCGAGTATCACAAGAGTAAGATTAATTACAACTGAATATGATTGGGTTTGGGAAGGGTGTGGAGACTATGTGATATAAAAAACACATGGAAAAAAATAAGTAGTTGATCCAGATATGAAGATTAAGAGGAATCTGATAGGTCTCAACTAAATATTTGACAGCTGTATTATAAAAGGACTGCTGGAAAGTAATATGTTCAATAGATGGAAGTTACAATGAGATTCATTTGACTTCATATGGGGAAGGGGGGCATTTAGAAGCAATAAATAAAGGAATCACTTTCTTAAAGCAGTGAGCACCTGACACTAGAAGTGTGTGAAAAGCCTAGATGAGATTCTGTCAGGGGAAGTTATACATGATTTCCAAATTTAGTTATACCTTTTGCAACACTGTTGCAAAGGAAACCGTCTTCACCTAGCTTATAAGGAATTGGAAATAATACACTAATATTAATGAATTTCTGGAGTAAAGATAAGCTTATATGAAAAAAGTAGTAAAAAAACTACAAAATTCCTTTGACAGCAATGAAATTTACATTCTTTAGTATCAATGCCCCAAGCATAAAAAGTTAAGCATCAGAAAGTATATTGGGGCTGGGGATTTAGCTCAGCGGCAAAAGCGCCTGCCTGGCAAGCGCAAGCTCGTGAGTTCGGTTCCTGGTACCAGAGGGGGGAAAAAAAAAAATGATCATTCTGGCCATGGCAGAAAGTATATTGCTGAATTTATTTAATACATGTTCACAAAACGTACTTTTACACCAGAAAACTTGAGGTCTAAAAATCTTATGCCAGGAATCAGGTATCCGGAAAATGGCATAAGAGTTTCACAGCCCAGCATGGTGGTGCGTGCCTGTAATTCCAGTACTCTGGTAGAATGAGCCAGGAGGACCACAAGTTCAAGCCCAGCCTGAGTGACTTAGTAAGAGCCTGGGTCAAACTTTTAAAAAATTATTAAGGCTAGGGATGTACGCAGCTCAGTGCAAAGGGTTCAATTTCAGTACAGGAGAGAAGCAAGTGTATTCACAATATGGAACTTCTTGTTTGGAAGAATGATAATATAGTACTTTGAGTTCCTTTCTGAACACAGTAAAAAAACCGGGAAAGAAAAACAGGGCAGCAACTCTTCATTTCCACACTGAACCAACACAGGCTGTTAGGATTGTACTCCAAGTTCATCTGCCACAAAGAGCTCCTCCATAGGAGTTACAAACTTTTCAGTGGAAACAAGAACAAAGGAGAGGGCCCCGGACGTAGCTAGCGGCACAAACGCCTGCTCTTGGCAAGCACAACGCCCTGAGTTTGATTCCCAGTACCAAGAAAAAAAAAAAAGAAAGAAAGAAAAAAAGAAAGAAAGAAAGAACGAACAGAGGAGGTAAGGCCAGGCATGGAGGTGCACACCTGTAATCCCACCTCTCAGGAGGCTGAGGCAGGAGGATTGCTACGAGTTCGAGACCAGCCTAACTACAAAGTGAGCTCAAGGCCAGCCTGAACTGCATAGCGAGACCCTGCCTCAAAAAAAATAATAAAAAAAAAAAGGAGGTGAGCAGAATCATTATGAGTTTGTAACTTCAATCAGCATTTTCCAACAGGGAGCTAAAAGGACTTGCGATCTGCCGTTCAAACTTCTATCCTGTTTATCTGTGTTGACCGAGTAAGAATAATTCAATGAATAGATGAATGAATCGCCGGAATCATACCTCCATCTAGTGACCAAAATTTTTTTTTAATTCATTGTAATTCGTTATTAATCTGAGACACCAAGGGTCATAGATTCTTAACACTGAGATTTCTCCAAGGCTTGGAAAACAAAACACCTTGGGATCAAATCCGGATTCCACCACTTAAGGACTGGGTGATTCTCCATGCCTCCCTCAGTCTTCCTATTTGCAAACTTGGAGACAATATACACCTCACCAGGATAGTAACAAAAAAATTTAGATCTGTGCTTCAAACAGAGCAAGCTTTCAATAAATTCAAAATATTAAATTATTATAGAGGTAGTAATGTGATGCTTTACATTTCAAGTTATTTTGGTCACAAAATCCCTCCCTGACGTTTTAGAACAAGCTTCTGGGCTTAGAAGCAACAGAGGAAGTGGGTTTGGGAGCGGAGTGGGATTCAGGGATATAAAGGAGAGGTGGGTGGGGAGGGAAGAAGGGAAAAGGAAATGCGAAGGGTGCCTGGTGAGCAGGATTCAAATTCTCGACTGCAAATTCCCAGCTTTTCTAATGGGTCCTTAGTCCCAGCCATCCGGATCCAACCCACTACTGTGATCTTCCCTCTCGCCTCACTACTTGGCATAGCTGTCATCCCACAATTCCTGCGACGGAATCACCCTCTCCAGATCCCAGCATGCGTAAGACCTAAGAACACGGTTCTCACTACCTTATTTCCGGATCGCGCCATGTTGCCGGCCGCTGGCGCTTTAGCTGCGTCTTCCCGGCGGGAACCTGCAGTGCGCACGCAACTCAGTTCCGGCGGACTCACGCGCGTATCCGGAAGAGAAGAGCGGCTTCCGGCTGGACCTGCCAGGGGTGGGGAAACAGTGCCCAGAGCTCTGAGCAGGCGCGGATTCTCTCCATTCCACCCTGGTGAGAACCTCGTAGTGTTACAGTTTATGAAACTGTAGTACTAGATTAGTACTAATCACTTTTCCGAAAGCTGGACTTCTCTTTGCTGTTATTAACAATAACCCCTTCTGGGGGCTGGGGATTTAGGGGGCTGGGGATTTAGCTCAGCGGCAAAAGCGCCTGCCTGCCAAGCGCAAGGTCGTGAGTTCGGTTCCCGGTACCGGAGAAAAACCAAAAAAAAAAACCAAAACAAAAAAAAAAAAACAATAACCCCTTCTGCTTTGGGTGTTAGTATCTAGACTTCCTTGAGTATAAACCCGGAGGACCACTTGTCTCCTTTACTGGTCTGTTCTACAAAAGGTATTAGTGGAAACCTTTACAGATACGATGACCTTAACACCAGCTCCCAAAGAGAAGAGTTTCCAAGCAAACAAGTAGGAAGGGCATTCTACTGTGCCAAGAAAATGCATGTGAACACCTGGAGGAATGCAGCAGCCTCTGCTGCAAAGTGTCCATAGGTCTTGACCCAATCTGACAGAATAAAACCCAGATGTTCTCCTTCTTGAAAACTGGACCCTAGGAAAGCAGGAAGTAATGCTGAAAAAATGTGGAGAGTCCATGAAGAGAGGGGCCTTGAGGGAGCCAAAGTTATACAGCAAATATATGAAACCCCAGAGAGATACTTTCAGCCTGGCGTGGTGGCACACGGTTGTAACCCCAGCACTCCGGGGGCTGAGGCAGGAGGATCATTGCAAGTTTGAGACCAGCCTGCGCTACAAAGTGAGCTCAGGGCCAGCCTGAACTGCCTAGCGAGACCCTGTCTCAAAAAAGACAGAAACCAAGCAAACAAAAAACCAAAAAAAGGAGAGATACTTTCAGACTGTGCTCTCACAGCACAAGAGTTCTTCCAATTTTTTTATTCAAACACAAGAGTTCTCTCAAAAAAAAAAAAAGGGGGGGTTCTCTCAAAACTGACATGCTATTTTTTTTCCTAGTTCTATTATAGTTGGTAAAAGGAATTACTGGATTGACTGCAATAAAGGAAATATATTTTACGTCCATGATTTCATCTCGTGTATAGTCTCTTGCTTTTCTTTTTCCTCTTCCTCTTCTAACTCCCCTCCTCCTTTCTCCTTCCCCCTCCCTGTCTCTCTCTCCCTCTCTTTCTCTCTCTCTCTCTCTCTCTCTCTCTCTCTCTCTCTCTCTGTCTCTCTCTCTCTCTCTCTCTCTCTGTCTCTCTCTCTCTGTCTCTCTCTCTGTCTCTCTCTCTCTCTCTCCCTCTCTCTCCCCAATACCTGGATTTAACTTTATGCTCTGGGAGAAATAACAGTTTCTAGTAGCTGGGTTTGTGTGCCTCTCAGCTGTCTTTATACAACTCTTTAGAACCAACCACTTCCAGGCAGTTAGGCAGCCATTGTGTTGGGAATGGATATGGATTTTAAACACTGCTTTTCCTGGCAACAAGTCTCCATTATTCAAGGATGAATGGGACAAACATCAATCTGACATCTTATATAGCTACTCCGTCCCTCCTCCACAGCAAAAGGATTCTGATTTTGTTGGTTTCATTTCTACCTGTGAAGTCTTTTGGATTTATAGGTACAAAATTGTAAAGAGGTACATGAGCTATCAATGGGCTATGGCTAGCGGTAGTGATGGTGTGTATGGTAAGTGTTGAAAAGAGAGATACATGGGAGCCGCTGTGACATAGGAAGGAAAGGGATAGGATTTGAAAGGGAAATGATAGAGTGTTATCTCAGTAGACCCCATGAGCCAAGCCTCCCAGCATTTACACCCTGACATAGTCCCTTCCTCTTGAATATGACTAGCTTCATGGCCTGCTGTAACTAGTAATATATATGGCAGACATGATACTGAGTCACCTCTGAGCCAACAGTTTCAGAAAACCTGACAGATACAGCTTTAGCACTCTGATGAACACAGACATCACATATAAAGACCAACTGCTATAGGACTGTCATATTATGAAAGCATAACAAAGCTACATAGAGGGACATTATTATGGACTGAATGTTTGTATCTCCCTGAAATTCATTTGTTGAAGCCCTAACCCCCGATGTGATGGTATTTGAAGCTGGGGCCCTTGTGAGGTGATTAGAATTGGATGAAGCACAAGAATAGAGACCTTTATAGTGGTACTTTCATCTTATAAAGGAAGATACTTGAGAATTTTCACTCATACTTATGTGCTTACTCTCCCCTACCACTTCCTTCAATCAAATAAAAAGAGGTCATATGAGCATTAGCAAAAAGGCAGCCAACTGCGACCCAAAGGGATAGCTCTCACCAGAAACTAATTAGGCTGCTACCATGATCTTAGACTTCCAGCCTCTAGAATTATGAGAAAATAAATTTTTCTTACCTAGTCTATAGTGTTTTATGGCAATTTGAGCAGTCCAATGCAATCATTGAGCACCAATAGCTGCAGGGTTGCACCCACATAGCACCGAAGACATACCTGGCAGCCATTCCAATAAGACTGTCAGGGCAATAGTGGCGAACCTATGGCATGCATGCCACCGTGGGCTGTCTGTTATCACTGAAAGCTCTAAAAGGTTCTCCATCATTGGTCTAGGGAGTACAGTGTATACTCTAGCCCTTAGGAAACCATCCCAGTATTAGAAACACTGAGCAGAGGGCTGGGGAGATAGCTCAGTGGCACAAAGTCCTGAGTTCAATTCCTGGTACCAAAAAAAAAAAAAGAAACACTGAGTAGAGACTGTTATCTCCACTGGCCTCTGCCCAAATTGCAGAATTATGAGCAGAGAAATCCAATGATTCTGGTTATTTTAAGCCATTATATTTTAGGTGTTACAATATTTTAGGTGAGACAACAGAGGGATTTTTTTTTTAACTATTGCTATATTGTAGACTATGTGTTCTCTTAGTTGCTGGAATATGTTTTAATTTGATATTACTTTGAGAGTCCCGCTCAGCCATGAATTGAATTGGTTACCTAATGCCAAAAGACAAAATGACTTTGAAGTGTTAGTATCACCATACTGGGTCAGATGTCATTTATCCAGCTCAGCATATTATGCCTGTTAAGCAATTAAAAATATCCTCCTCCTCCTCCTCAATATTTCCATGAAGATTAACAATGAATTAACAGAATTATTCAAATATGGTATCTAACTCTTCAACTTTTTCTCTAATGTTCTGTAGGTGTTTACTGAGGGCAAAGATTAGAGTGCTCCAATTATACTGGGCTCAGTCTTTGTTGTTGTTGTTGTTGTTGTTTTTGAGACAGGGTCTCCCTACGTAGTATAGGTGGACCTTGAACTTACTTATGCAGCCAAAGTTGACCTCAAATTCACGGCAATCCTCCCACCTCAGCCTCCTGAGTGCTGGGATTACAGGCATGTGCCACCACACCCAGCCATGGGCTCAGTTTTTTTCCTCCAGTCTACGAATAAAACACCTCTCTAGAGTCCTTGTAAAATGATTTTAGTTTATAAACCTCTCTCTTCCATTATGTGATGAGTCCAATTATGACAAAGACTATGCTAACTTCATCTGGATATCCTTTGGGCATGGTTTCACCCACACTCCCATACCTCGATTCCACTATGTCCACTTCCCCTTCTTCTAACATGACTGTTGTCTTTGACTATTGTTTTCCCGATCCAATATGACAGAAAAATGTGACAAATGTGACTGTGATATTTTTAATGTGTGCTTAGGTAAAAATGTGACACGTGGAAAAATGTGACACAGTTCAGCTAAAATAGAACTCCCAAAACTTAGTGGTGCATAGAAAGAATCAAGACTTAAGGATCCACATTAACATTATTACACGTTAATTACATACAGAACAGCCACCAAGCTTACCCTTTTTCTACAAACTGTAGTATTCCAAACTAGTTTGGAGAGCCTCAATGACAAAGCAAACAAATGTTAATTAGATTTTTTTATTTTCTTTGTCTTCATTTCAATTTTCATATCTCTGCAATTGTACCAGAAAGCACCAAAGTTATCTACAAAAATGCTGGGCACATTTTCCCCACTCTGGTCAAACTAATAACAGTTAATTTAAAAATATGTTTCCTCTGAAGGTGGGGTAGAGCACCATACATTAAACAAATGTCCCTGGTTTTCTGCAAGGACATGGCCAACGACCCCTCTGGTTTGATTCACAGCAGTTCTTTTCAACAGCTTTTTTCTGAGGCATGAACAGTAATAAGCACCAGCTTTTCGTGTAAGGAAGACTCCAAAATCTGCTGTCCCCTTAGGGTTTGACATTTTGAAATTAGGACATTCTTAGGAATTTTTAAAAATCAGAATCTTTTAATCTGAATTATTCAGGTGAATACCCACGAGACAGGAGGACCATTTTTTTGTTACACTAAAAAGGTCTGAGTGAGTAAGGCTCTGAGTGAGGTTTTGCTAAATGACAGAAAGCTAAATCTGGCTTGTTCATGTTTAGAGCTGCTGATACCTAATGGGGGTGTACTTGTCAGATGCAACCCCTGTTTTCCTTTCCCAGTCTTTAATCTGTAGATTAGATGAAATATCACCAATCCTTGTTTAACCTCCATCACCAGGAAGAAGAGTTATGTATTCTCTTATCCACTATTTCTTTCCAAAGAAACCACATGACATTACAGAAGTTTAATACATGATACAGTAGATGCTAATATCTATGTATAGTGCATATATATGGTTCATGTAGCTCATATTCATATAAATTCTCTGCATAAGATTCAGGCCAGAAAAAAGAAAATTCAGGCCAGAATGAATGAATAAATAAATAAATAAATCATTCAAACAAACTGTATTAGTTGTTTGGGATTTGAGATGTATTAAAATAATTATTTTAAGGCAGAGAGTCCTACTTGCCTACCAAAATAGCCATTCTTTCCTTTTCTCTCAGTTTGACATAAGCCTAAAAGCGAGCTAAGAATATAGCTACGCAGAAAAAAGATTCCATTTGCCAGCCTGCTTCCATTGTGAGGTCATGTGACTAAGTTCTGGCTAATGAGAGACAAGAAATGTGGAGCGGGAACTGCTGAGAAGCCTCCTTAAACAGGAAGGTGTGCACTTCTTTGCTCCTTCTTCTGTTTTGCCACAAACATGGCTGTGATGGCTCAAGAGGCAGTCGACACTGGGACACCGAAGATAAAGGCAATAAGGGCCACCTCCTAGTAATGGTAGGACAAGGACCCAGATGACTTCACAAGGCCCTCTGTTAGTCTGCTTCCAGACTTCTATACCAGTAAGAAAGAAACTCCTATCTTGTTTAAAACCACTGATATTCGGGGGATTTAATTTTCTGCAGTTCAAACTAAATCTAAGCGAGGCATACAAATCTTTACTTTCTATTACACCACAACCTCTCCCCAGTGTTTCACTCCACGTATATGTATTTGCTTGAAGGACTTGGTCACTCCTGAGCCTCTGTTATCCCTGTCATATTTGGTCACACACTTCCTTGAGTTAGAGCTACCAATAATACCACCAAACTCCCACAGTAATATACAGTGGATCTCCCTGTCACAGGTAAATGATCATTTTAGGGCCATGAATCAAAAAAAGTTTGTCTATTGGATGGACTGCTTTGGCAGGATTTATGTACTTTTCTATTCCCTGCCATTTTAGAACCATCCACATGGTAGGACAGGTCAGCATGGGCAAGCATTTTTCCACAACTGTAAGTGGGTAGGGGATGATTTAAAGAAAAAAATCTGCTGGAAGTCAGGAAATATATAGGTACTGAGGCCAGAGGAAAAAAGTTGTTGGAAGTTTAGACAGTAGAGGTTTCTACTTCCTGGGTGGGGTCCTTGTTGGAGAGATTGCCCGAGATATTGTCAGATTCAAGCAGCTCCACAATGCTGTAGGGAGAACAGTCCTCTAGACCCAGCTTGCTGCAGAGCCACCCACAGAAGCCTTTCTCCATGTCCCGGGCAGCTTGCCACCATGCTCCCCAGGACCACGAGAGCTGGACCACAGCAGCATAGAGGCCCAGGGAAGAAGCCATGGCCATGATGAGCACTGGATAGAAGAGAATGAGACAGGGGCAGCAGGAGACCTTGTGCCAGAAGGTCCTTTCCTCATTGTACACAAGGAAGATGTTGTACCAAGTGATAGTACCGTAGTAGAAAGAGACAATAAAGGAGAGGATGAAAACTACAGGCAGGCAGACCAGTGTCCAGAGGACCACATGGGGCCCCTGGTCTGCTCCCACCTGGCAGGCCTGTCTTCCTTTAGGCTCTGTTTCTCGTGAGGACTCATGGGGCTTGGTCAGTTCCTGCAGCTCCTTCTCTGTCAGTGTGACATGGATGTCCACCATCTGCCCCTTTTTCTTCCCTCGTGTGATGGTCCCGGTTAACGTGACATAGCGGCTGTCCAAAGGCATGTTCCACATACCTACAGAGCACAAAGGAGCTGAGCTTATTACCTGAAGAGGAAACATTTCAGCATATTCTTATTGCCTGAGGCTGGGGCTGAGCACAAATGTCCTTTTTTATAGCATCTGGCATAGCAGTGGTTGGGATCAGTGATTCAGTGGTGGACCAAATAAATAGGTCTCCTCACTCCACTGGTCTGGGCCCTGAGAAGACTGTGAGACAGTCTTTTCTTATTTTTCTTGTTCTCTATTTTGGGGGATATCACTCGGCATAATCTCTGTGACATCAAAGAGGTGAGGAACTTTACTACAGACCCTACTTTATAATGATCCTATTGCTAGTCAACAAGTGCTGAAAACATTATGAGTGTCAATCTGTGTGTAAAGATTGCATTTGTGTGCATTTGGCTGGTGTGTGCATTTTATGGCTTTTCTGAAAGGAGGCTTCTCACATGCCTGTGGACATCACGACCCTCATGTCCAAGCTCTATACACATTCACCCCCCACATCCCTTACCCAACCCCTTTTTAATGCTCCCAGGCCCTACACCACATCCACATACCATACCCTCTACTGTACTATCTAGACCCATCTCTCTCTCTCTCTCTCTCTCTCTCTCTCTCTCTCTCTTACACACACACACACACATACACACCCCACACCCAGAATATGAGGTGTGATTGAAAAATATGGTGAATGTTTACTTTTTTTATTACAGGGGATTATTTTAATCCCCTTTGCTTCAAATATACTTATTCTATAAGTATAGAATGCCACTTTCTGAAGCAATTCTAGAAGTTCTTTTTCATAAGTGTCTTTAGTTCTGCTGTCATAGCTGGGTCGGTGTTCTGAATTGATTCAAAATGTTTACCTTGTGCAGTCATTTTGACTTTGAGGAAGAGCCATGATGCCAAATCTGGTGACTAAGGTAAGTAAGGACACACCGTCACATTTTTACATGAGCCTCCCTTGCATGGCACTTGGCAGCAGCAGTCACTCATTTTTGATCACATCTCATACAGACACAAAAGAAGACTGGTTCAGAAAGTGGCAAGAACAATAGGGTATATATGTCTGAAGTGACAGGGAGTACTTTGCGGGTGATTAATGGCAATGTGTCTTTTACTGTAATAAAATTTAAACATCCATCACATGATTTGATCACACCTTGTAGACCCACACATCCACACCACACACATATATAATGTACACACATACTACACACAAATGCACATACACTACACCACCTATACCCTCCCACACATACAGCACATACAGATATATATACCCATACCACTCACACATAATGTACTCACATACCATACACAAACTCCCCACATATCCCACATACACTATACCAACGCCACACTCACACCACATATCATGTATATATGCAACACATAACAAATATCATGGATAAACACAATACATATGTACCCACAAATATGTACCCACATACCTCAAATATGTACCCACATAGCATACCCACATCTGCCATGCATACTATGCATACCCCACATAGATACCTCACATACATACTCATACCACAAACATACACATCACCAAATGGCCATCTTCTTTTTTTTTTTTCCTTGGTGGTACTGAGGATTGAGCTCAGGCCCTTGTGCATGCTAGGCAAGCACTTTACCACTAAGCTACATCCCCAGCCCCAAACGGCCATCTTATGGCTACCCTGAAGAGGAGGTAGAGATACTATGGGAAGGAAGTATGTGGCACTTTATATGTAAAATGTAGTCTAGGGTCTGGAGCCAGATGGCAGACTACAGGCTTAGGCAGAAACAACCTCCAGCCCAGTGGCTAGAAGTCTTTTGGCCCCATGGCTGAAAGAGAGACCATAAGGGCAAGACCCAGGACAGGGACAGGGGCTCTGACTACCAGAGGGTTTGCTGCTTTCCCTAAACCTAACCATTTCCAGACTCCATCTCAACAAAAAACACCACTGTCTGTCCTCTCTATTGTTCCTGTCAAGGACCAAAGAGTCGTTATCAATTCCTCTCTTTTTCTCCTTCCCTACCTCCAACTCATAAAGTTCCATGTTGCATTTTGAATCTCACCTCTTTTCTCTAGCTGTCCCCTGTTGTCACCTTACTCCACGCTTCCCCATGAGTGCCACTGCAGCTACACTGACACAATAGTGTCGCATCAGCTTCCACTCTTCTCTTTGCAGCCCAATCATTATAGAAGAGCCAGAGTGAGCCTTCTAAAATATGATGAGACAACATGTCTCTCCTGCATAGAGTCCTCCACTGGCTTCCCCTCCATTTATAACAAACTCCAAACCCTTTACTATGACCTGCATAGCTCACCATGATCCAGCCTCCACCTCCATTTCTAATCCTGTCACCATTTTTCCCCTTGTTGGCTATGCTCCCTACCAGAAACAACCCCACTGTGTAAATGGCCAATGCAGCTCACCTCTTCAGAAAGGCCTTTCATGACCACAGACTACTTCACCCTACTCATCTTCCCATTACCATGGTATTATTGTCCTTGGAACTCATCCCACTACTTGAAGTTATCTTTTATTTGTTGACTTCTTTACTGTTGGTCTTCTCCTGACTAGAACATCAAGTCTATTGCAGCAAATATGTTGCTTGTTCACTGAGTTTTTTGTTTTTGTTTTTGTTTTTTGTCTTTTTGAGACAGGGTCTTGCTATGCGGTTCAGGCTGGCCTTGAGCTCACTTTGTAGCCTAGGCTGGCCTCAAACTCACAGTGATCCTCCTGCCTCAGCCTCCCAAGTGCTGGGATCACTGAGTTTGTCTTAGACATGCATCTATCTATACAAATAGACCTACTTCATCTCTACATTGCTGCACAATAATTCTTAGTACAGACACTCCACAACTTCACTAGGAACAACAAATATTCTTATACATGCAGAACATGTGCATAAATTTCCAGGGGGGAATATTAAGGATTTCTGGGATTTAGGAATGCATATTTTGAATTTCAGTAAATATTAACAAATTCCCTACATAGTGGCTGAAGCAGCTTCTGTTTCCACTTGTACATGAGAGTTCATCCATTTCCTCACATTAATGTTATATTTTATCCAGTTTTTGGCAGTCCTGCATTTGAAGGAATACTATATCTCACTGTTAATATAATTTGCATTTTCCTATGATGAAAGCCAACAGTTATTGTTTCTTTACATTAAATAATTAGCATGGTCTGTTCATGTTACTAATTTGTATGTAGAAATTAGCTTCTTTGATTACTCTAGGAGTTCTAAAAGGGTTAGATCCTCCCTATCACCTACAATAGAACACAATAAATGCTAAATATATACTATTAGTTTGCTGAATTGCAGCAATGTAAGAAAGGTATCACAAAGAAATCGGTGAGTGTGCAGATTCTTGTCTGTCTCCTGAAGGGAGGATTCTCTTTTGGTTTCCTTTCTATGATTTTGAAGGGATCCTAGTGAGACTCACCATCATCATCCATAGGATAGTCTAAGAAATCTTCTCCCTCCTCCTCTTTAGGCTGATCTCCACCTTCTGATTCCTCAGGTTCCTCGTCCATGTTCTCATTATCAGACCGGTAAATGATAATAGATTCTGGGCGGGACTCTTTCCTCTTCTTTTTCTTGCGATGCATGGTGGATTCCCCATCCAGGGCCAGGGCAGCAGCCACGGCCCTCCTCAGAGAGCCCTGGTGTGGGCTTGGGAGCTGGCCCTGGTCATCCACTGGTACTACTTCTTCCATCTCAGTCCTGGCGCCTAGCTGTGCCTTATAGAGTCCAACTTGCTTGAGAAAGCTCACGATCCACACATCACACTGCTTCTTGCTAGAGGGAGCTAAGCAATGATGTCCTGACCTTGCTGAAGGATAAGAAAGCAAAGCCATCAACACAGAGTGAATGAGGTGACGTGGAAAGAGACTTGGAAAATCATCCTCAACCTGACAGAAGCCTTCCTCTCCTTGGACTTCTCTTAACACCTTATTTTGGGAGTCCACTGGAAATTCTCTTACAAGAATAGATTGTGAATAAAATTTTATTTGCATTACAATATTGTTATTTATATAAATGTATACTATTACAAAAACCCCATCAGTTGAATTGGGGGATTCAGAGTTAAGGAAGCTGGTGAGGAAGACTTCAGGAAGGTGAAGGTTAAAACCAATCTTACTCATGACAGATGGAGACAGAGATGGCTAGGTTCAGTATTGGGAACTTCTGGCTATTGAGTCATACATTACAACTATACCCAAATGGAGGAAAGCAACTGTGAGCAAGTCACTCAAAGATGGTGCAACTTCTCCAACTGCACCTACCTTGCTATTCTGTAAAGGAAATTGATCTCCTGGTTTGTTGCTGGTCCAAGACCTCAGAAAGTTACAGAAATTCTGTGCTATCACAAGCTGAAAAAGCAGTAGAGAGGACACACTTTCACTCTTAACACTCCATCTTCACTCTCTCTCTCTTTTTTCATGTCTTTTGGAGACAGGATTTCTCTATGTAGTTCAGGCTGGCCTTGAGCTTACTTTGTAGCCCAGGCTGGTCTCAAACTCGCAATGATCCTCCTGCCTCAACCTTCTGAGTGCTGGGATTACAGATGTGCACCATGATGCCTGGCTAATCATCTTCTCTTTTTGTTCTCCAGGTAAATCTCTATGATTTTTCTCATAGAAGAGAAAAATCTATGTAGCATCTTTTAGGGAAGATGTGTTCATGGTGCACTGTTTATGTTTGTAAAACAACCTTGGGCTAATATTGATTTTATAGAGAAGAAATAAGAAACTTTATCTGAGTTTGAAATTTTAAACAAAGGTGCACAAAGAAAATGAAGAGAACTGAGAAGCTCTGATTCTTAAATCCAGCAGACCTCCCAGGAGGCTACAGTCCTTTTCTGAGCTTGAGCCATTCAGAGAGCTACTCTGATTGCTGCTGCTAAAGAGATATAAATTAGCAAATATCCAGCCTGTGTTATCTAGATTGCTAGCTATTCATATGTTTCTCATAAAACAAACAAAATATACAAAACCCCAGACATGATACTATAGAAAATTTCAAACATGTATAAAAAGAAATATTGTTATGGAAAATGTCAAATCTCGCTGGGCATGGTGAGGCACACCTGTAATCCCAGCACTCAGGAGGCTAAGGCAGGAGGATCATTGCGAGTCTGAGACCAGCCTGGGCTACAAAATGAGCTCAAGGCCAGCCTGAACTGCATAGCAAGACCCTGTCTCAAAAAGAAAAAAAAAAAAAAAAAAAAAAAAAAAAAAAAGACAGGAAAAGAAAATGACAAATCTAGATAGAAGGAAGAATTGTTTTAACGAATCTTCCTTGTACTCATTGCTTACTTTCAACAATAATCAAAATATTTGAAGTCAATCTTGTTTCGTCTCCTTGTATTTAGAAGCCAGTTATAGACATACATCATTTTATTTCACTTCCATCTCAATATGCATCTCTTACCTGTTAGGATTTCCTTTTTAAAAAAATCACAATAGCATTATCACACACCAAAAAAATTCTATTTTTTCTAAAAATAATTCTTTAATACCATCAGCTATCCAGTTAGCTCCACTTACCCTGTTAGCTTAATATTTTTAGGAGAATTTCCTTGACCAAGGGTCCAAATAAGGACTACAGAACCTGAGATACTACATCTTTTGTGTCTATACCAGTGCTGTCTAATGGCACTTTCCACCTTTACACCTGAAAGGTGCAACTGAGGAAAAGTATTTTTAATTTTATTGAATTTTGACAGATTTCAGAGGTATGAAGCTATTAGCTATTATATTGGATAGTGCAAATCTATATGTCTGTCCTCTGATTTTTTTTTTCCTTGTAATTTATTCGTTAAAGAAAATGGGTTATTTATGGTACAGATTCTTGTGGCTGGGTTTTTGCTGATGGTATCCCCACAGTGTGCTCCTCTCAACCATAGTGGTCCTATAAATTGATAGCTAAATAAAGAGACTTGATCAGATTCTGACTAGAATTTTTGGTAGGTTGATTGACTGCTCTGGCATGGCAATTTTATGGATGGTGTTTTATTCTTCTATCAGAAGGCACCTGTTGTCTTGTGAGGTTATACCCGCTCATTCATTAAGGGACCACAAAACAATATTCTTTCTCTCATTTCTTCAGTTCTTAGCTGAATACTCTCAAGCTCTTTCCTTTTAAATTCAGTTTTAAACTTGGCACACACCTGTAATCCCAGCACTCAAGAGGCTGAGGCAGGAGGACTGCCATGAGTTTGAGGCCAGCCTGCAATACATAGGGCCTCAAATTAATTAATTAATAAAAACTATTGGTGGAAATGGCAAACAGCCCTGTCATTACACAATATTATTGGCACGATACTGTGAAAAATAGCTTATGAATTACATTGACAGCTTCTATTGATACAAAATTTGTCAAAGTATTTACCAAAGGAGTTCCAGTTTTCAAATAACTGTATTACTGAGAATTGCTACATTCTGCCCACAAACCTGCACCCCAGATTTCCCAAAGCTGTATATTCCCAACTCTAGGTTCCTGGCTTTCTGCTACTTTTATTACCATTTCCCAAACCCCTCACTTTCCTTCAGATCTGAATATATTCTTTCTGTCAATACCACATGTACAATAGTTGGTGTCCCTTTCTTTCTTCTCCTCTAATTTATATTCAGTAGCTCCAGTACTTAGTGGACTGGCCCAGTAGGCATAACTGTGATAGAGATAGAGCGTGGGCAGAAAGAACCATTAAACTAAGCTTTATTTTTTTTGTTTGTTTGTTTTGTTTTTTTCCGGTACCGGAAATTGAACTCACAACATCACACTTACCAGGCAGGCGCTGTGCCACTGAGCTAAATCCCCAGCCCCTAAACTAAGCTTTAAATGTTACTCAGTTTGAAGTAACTCCCATGACTGAAAATTATGCATCTTTGATATTACCATGTAACAGGGAAAACTCCAAATTATATTTCTTCAAATGCCAAAACACGCCCTTTTTGTCACTTCAATGTTTTTGAAATTTGGAAGCATTTTATGCCCAAAAGAACGACTTTGACCTTCTGAGCAAACAGCTGTCCCTTGCTCTCTCACCCAGTGCCTCCGCTATCCTTTGGTTACTGATTTTCTAATCTAATTCTCCACTAGAAAGGCAAGTTATTGAGTTTTAATCAACTTTGTACCCTGGCAGTTAGTCCAGTGCCTGAAATAAATTAGGCACTTAGTGACAATTCTCATAGAAGAGATATTCAGGAAGAATTTAGCAAGTTTCACATCCTGTTATCACTTTCCTTTGCCTTGGTCACCAGTCTAAATGCAATGAGCACAGTTATCTCTAAGCTCTTATTACATCTTTCAAAGAAGGTATTGTGTTCTCAGTGCATTGTTTGGCTTGTAAAAAAAAAAAAAAAAAGTCTTGGATTAGTATGGCATTTCTAGAGAAAAGTTAAGGAACTTTATTGTAATTTGAAATTTTAAACCAAGGCAGACAAAGTAATTTGAGAAGACTGAGAAGCTCTGACTTTTTTTTGTTTGTTTTTATTTTTTATTAGTACACGTTTATAGTACATAATGATTACATGCCTTGTGTGGACTTGGTATAGTACATAACACATCTTAATTCTTTTTTCATTCCCTTCCTCTCCCTTCCCTTCCCCTCCCTTTATCTCTTGATCATCCTCCCCATCTGAGAAAGATCTAGCTCCCTACTTCCCATTAACTTTTATTTTGCTTTTTATTTATATTTTTGGTTTTTCGTATAAGAGAAACCATGTGATATTTAGACTTGTGTATCTGATTTATTTCACTTAACATTATGGTCTCAAGATGCATCCATTTTCCTACAAATGGATTAGAAACTATGATTTTTTTTTTGGTCTTTTTTTTGAGACAGGGTCTTGCTATGTAGTTTAAGCTGATTTTGAGCTCACTTTGTAGCCCAGGTGGTCTCAAACTTGCAACGATCCTCCTGCATCAGCCTCCCAAGTGCTGGGATTACAGGCATGTGCCACCACGTCTGGCTTCTAGAAGCTATGATTCTTAAATTCAGCTGGTCTCCAAGGAGAATGTAGGGCCACTGAGTTCGTTTGACTAAGATGCCTATAAACACAAAGCTATATGCAAGAAGAGTCAGGACAGAAGAACTAGGTAAAGCAAATACTTTCAGAAGATAAAGAACTCAACTATGAGACCACTGAGGAGATCTTAAGCATTAATGAACTCACCAAAGAGCCCCATATAGAAAAGTGTATATCTACCCAGGACAACTGCAGGTAGAGGCTGAGAGGACATTTTCCTCCTCAAGGTTAAAAGTTTCAAGTTTCCTTGCCAAAAATGAGTGTGAATTTTAAATTCACTAAGTGTCTGTATTTAATACAAAAATTTTTTCCTGGTCTAATTCCATTAGTAAAATGAATACTCAGGTAATCCTATGATATGGATGGCCTCTGAGTAAACTATTTTATATATACCTTGAGGGTACAAGTATTAGCGCTTCAGAGGTTACACTGTGACCCATGGTATTATCCTGCTTAGTTTCTGTTTTCCTCTGTAGTCTCCTTCCCTGGCCTTTGTATGTGGTGTGAGTTTTCAAACTAGGAGCTGTGAGTCTTTGAGCAGGTTAGAGGAGATGGGACAGAGTTCATGTGCTGTACCTCCTCCTTTTCTTTCAAAACATGTTCTGATAAATGCCAGAGAGTACAGTGAGAAGGCAAGTCGCAAACCTCTTTTTCTCTCCTATGTTAAGGGAGAGATGCTCTAGGAAGATGTAGTGAGGTAGAGTTAAACACATGCATGGAGGTGACAACCATTGTTGATGGGCATCATACACATGAAAATGTGTGGCTTTCTATCTAACACTATTGTCTTGAGTGGCCACAATGGGAAAGGTCAGTGTTAAGTAAAAGAAAAGGCTCCCTGGGCCCAAAGGCAGAAAAATATAGCCAACAAGAGTTAAGAGATTTGAAGTCTCTTGGGGAGATAGAAATTTGACCTACCTGTCAATTGATGCTGTTGGGGGCACACTCCAGTCTGGAGGCAAAGAGAGAGATGACCTTTTGATATCCTATTAAAAACATTTGATGGGAAATACAAAATGGAAAGGGTTGGTGAGCTTCTAGTAATTTCCCTTAAGAAATCATCCTTTTGGGCTGGGGATTTAGCTCAGTGGCACAGTGCCTGCCTGGCAAGCATAAGGTCATGAGTTCAATTCCTGGTACCAGAAGAAAAACAAGAAAAACAAAACAACAAAAAAGAAATCATCCTTTCCTATGGGCACAGATACTTTTACATGGGTGTGTAGCCAGTCTCTGCTCACCATCCCTGATTCACCTGGAGATATGATTCACAAGTGCTCCACAATTAGAACAGTACCTTTTGAGAATACAAAAATGTTTCCACTAACTTAGGAAAGGATGGACTTTTTGAAATCATGGTAAAAATCAGTCATTAGAACCAGTTTTAAACCTATTTAGTGAATCAATAGCTTCCATTAGTTATAATCATTCATCCTCTCCTAGATAGTTTCAAACTTCTACAGACCAGGACCTGTCTTACATTTCTTCTTCACCACCACTGGGAAGACCCTGGGGCTGGACAATGTAGCTAAAGTCAGTATGTACTTGTTGGCCTAATAGGACAAAGGAGAAAGGAAAAATGCTCACTCGGAAATATAAACAGTTGTGAAGAGGGGAAGTCTTAATTTTCTTCCCCATTTTTGTACACTGAATATTATGCGTTTAGTGTTTGATCTGAAGAGCAGGTTCTGAATATCCCTTTTTTATTTTGGATTCCATAAGAGAGAGAGAGTAAAAACAAATTCACTCCATTTCCAAGGTGCTAATCAATAAAATTAAGAGAAAGCACATGACTTTATATTTTCTTTTCTGGGAGTTAGGCTTTGCCCATCCTCCACATCCACTCCCAGGCCAAAGTTCACTAGTGAACACGGCACTGTAGAGTGTTAACCTCCATTTATTGCTACCTCTGAACTTTGAACATTCCTGAAAGGAAAACAGGTATTAAATAACAGGTTTATACTTTGGAAGTCATGACTGGAAAAGCTGCTTTTAAGCCACTATTGAAGAAAACCCTCAAGATAATTCATAAACTCATCCAGCAATTTCTCCATCTCTAGTGCTACCACTCCAGGCAAAGAAGCCATCATCTCTTTCACATAGTTCTAAAACATTGCTCCTTACCTTTTGACTTCTACTCTTGCTGCCTTCAATCTTCTACTCAGCAGTGAGAAAGATCTTTAGAAAACATACATAAAATCAAGCTATTTTCTGCATCTCCTCCCCTGTTGTCCCTTCCTGGACCACCTCCTGCACACCTACTGTGCTGCCAACACAGTGGCTCCCTATGTTCTCCGAAAAAGCACCAAGTACTTTCCCATATGAGCTTATTTACATGCCATCTACTGTGGGTGATATGTGTCTTCAGCCCCACTTCATCACATGGTCACCTTTGTTCCCCCCAAGTCTCTGTTAAAATGTCACCCCTTCTGACTACTTCTTGACACTCAGACCAAAAAAACAAGTTCTTGCTCTCTCATTACTTTTTGCCACAGCAGTCTGTTTCCTGTATAAGATTTATCAACAATTGGACACAAGTATTTATTTGATTTTCTACTTGTTTGTTGTGTATCTCCTCTACTAAACTATAAGCTCTCTGAAGTGGTACCATACAAGAGGAACACCAAGTAAGTGTTTAAGTACAAAAAAAAAAAAAAAAGAAATTAAGTGACTGCATGAAGCTGTAGCAATTAAGGACTAACCTGATTTTGTCAAAGAGAGCCTGAAAGGAAGTTTAATAAAGAGACATTGATAAGCTCCATTATGTGCTAGTTATGGCAGATTTCCAGGTTCTTCTTTATTTCTTTCCTACTTTCCAATAACAGAGGTTTCAGCTTGTCACATAATTCACTAGTAAAGACAACATTTCTCAACATCCCTTGCAGCTAGCTGTGATTACATTACTAGTCTCCGGACAATAGGATGTGAGCAGATGTGAGTGTGCAAGTAACTCATTCCTTCCTATTTTCACCTTGAGGACTAGAACATGAGCTGGATAAGCCATCTGCAACCCATGCTGACAAAGGAACCACGTAGCAGCAGCAGAGGAATGAGATGGGAGGAGCACAAGCCACCTTAACAACCATAAACCTTCTTCCTGTGGACTGAAGTATATGGGGGGGGGGAATACTTACCTTGTTTTTACTAACAGTTATTTTGGTCTTGTAAGGCAGTCACACAAAAATCCTAATTAATGCACTAGGCTAAGGTTATTTTATATGTCAGTCCCTCTGCTGTGCTCCAATTTGTCCACCCTGGGGCATAGGTACACCTTCATATGCATTTCAGAGTTAGAACATAAAATGGTATCATCCCTGGTAGTGAGTCTGAACTCAGCTGTCCAATACAAAGGCTATCACACTGATACTGGATCAAGCTCCATCAGCAAACTGTTGGAGAACTCACTGCAGTCTGGTACATGATACCATTCCCAGCTCATAATGAGATGGCCAACAACACACCAAAGGGAAGTTTTGTTAAAAGAAACTAACAGTTCTTAGGCATGCAGTAAAACTCTCTAAGTCCCAATGCCACAAAATGAGCAAGGCTTTGCAGCTATGGCATCTTCGTTGAGCTAAGTTATCATCAGGAAATCTGATCATCAGCCTTTGCTAGCCAGGTCCCATCCAATACAACACATGAATGGGTTACCATTTAAAATCTTTGGCTAACAAAGTTTCCAAGCCAAGATGCCTTGTCCATTGGGTTAAGAACACTAAGAGCTGACTTTTTACATCTTTCCCACATTGAATCTGAACTCCTGGGGCTGTAAGAGAGGGTATTATTCTGGAATTAGGTTATCACTACTACAGTGAATTGTGCCCTGCCCAGACCTCTTGTTCTTTGAACTGTTCCCTGCTTTGTTTATCTGTCACCCAAAGGACCACAAATAATCTGTCATGGCCAGACTCTGCCACCTTAATTGACCACCATTAGGTTTAATGCTAACTAGGCAATAAAATGTTACCATTTCACCACTGAAAATTCACCACTAGCTCCTCCCAGAAAGAAGGAGCTAACAGGTGGAAAGGCATGTGGCTCAGGGTAACATTAAGTGATTGGAACTAGGGGCTGGGGATTTAGCTCAGCGGCACAGTGCCTGCCTGGCAAGTGCGATGTCATGAGTTGGATTCCCAGTACTGGAAAAAAAACAAAACAAAACAAACAAACAAACAAAAACCAAAAAGGAGTGATTGGACCCTGCCTGTGGCACCACCTTCAAATTCCCAGACTCCAGCCAATTGCTGTGATTAGGCTGTGCACACAGCTGGGCTTGCTCCTTCTGGGTCTTCTGAGCAGTATTTCTCTTGTCATTTTCTAGCTGGTGCTGGAAGGCTCTCTTACCGAGGCAAGTTTAGCAGTATCTGACTGTCTGATGGAGATAGTGACAGACAATGAAGGTTGTTGGTGACAAGAACCTCGAGCATCTCCTTAGTGGGAGTGCTGTAGGATCTGATCTTTGTTCTCTAATCGTTTTCTTTTTTTTTTTTTTTTTTTTGCTGTCTTACCTCTTATGGCACACATACTTTCAATCTCCCACTCCCACTCCCACCATTCCTACACACTAGAACACAAACCATAAAAAGACAGAAAAATTCATTGTCTCATTTCTGCACTGCATCCCAGTGCCTTGAATATTTCCTGGCACATGGCAGGGGCTCAATAAATACTGCCTGAATACTGTGAACTGGTTAAGAGTCACACTCATATGAGTTGGCTCAGGTAGTGTCTCGATTCAAGGCAGGGGCAGGGCTGAGGCCTCATTGACATTTCTTCAGCATCAAGATTCTGGGAGTCTACATGCTGAGAATCATGTTAGTCTGAGCCGGAAGCTGCTTTGCAGAGGGGAGAAAATGGAGTTACTGGGCAGATGGGGTGGGGGAGGAGCAGGGAGCTGGGGAGCAGCAAGAGCATCACTGAAGAGGAGGGGAATCTTTGCTAATGGGGTGTGACAGAGCAGGGTGCGTGGAAGGAACATGGATACAGTAATGCCTTTTTCCCCAGGACAAAGCAGGCAGTGATGCAGAGCACAGGAAGGAGCAGCATTTGAATCAGCCAAAGCAAGGGTCCATACAGCATGGCATGTTGGTCTTGGGAAGAGATGGCTCAACTATAGCCAGAATTAAAATCTGAAAACAAAGCTCATTCAAGCAGCAGAAGTGCTATAGCTCCAGGCTTTGGGGGTTTAGCAGACTTTCAAACTCCGAGGTCAGAGGGATAGGCAAAGAGACCAGTGACTCCTTGTTTTTAACAAAAAATTTCTTGAAGAGACTCCACACTGCTTAATCACAGGTCATGCCCAAATTGTGACAAAGAGCTTTCTGACTGTTCATGCCACTGAGGAATGGCACCTTGTCACTGACTCGCAGGCCCAGTAACTTCGTCTCTGAAAGACATCAGAACCCTTGTCTCTGTCCATTCACTGGTCACACAGAGGTACAATCAGGCCCAGCACAACTCTGATAATCCACAGATCCAGACTGGGACGTAACCACAATAAATTATATCTTCACTACAATTATCTCTGAAAGAAATTTAAAGTGCACTCACCCTCCAAGAAAGACACCTTGGTATTTTCTAAAATAAGATACCACTCAGAATTGAGTCAATATTTCTTTTCCAATTAAAAATACATACTTTGGGGTTTGAGGGTAGAGTGCTTACCTAGCATGTGCAAGGCCTAAAACAAAACATGAAACCTTTGTCATTGGATCAAAGCAGCAGAAATTATATTTTTCTGAACAATACTTTGAACTTTCTCATTCAAATTTACTTTTTTTAAGGTGATGATGGTGCTGTTGGTCATAACTGAGTTAAGTAGAAAGTGACGTGATTCCACCATGCTAGCTGGTAGGAACCAGGAGAGCTTTCTTCCTTTCTTGAATGAGGGTAGATTGGAATTCCTCAGCAGCAAAGGTAGAGAAGCATTTCTAAACACAGGTTAGACAAGGGCATTAGCATGCAGGAACAGGGAGGGAATGTGGATGTCCAAGAACTGCAGCCCTGCTGGGTTCGACAGTTCCACTGGGAGCGGCAGTGTGGAGGAAGTAATGTCTGGTTCCATTTCAACCAGACCGATTTCCATTTGCTTAGCAAATTGTAAGTGGTGGATCTATTCCACTCCATCCAAAAAGACATTTGTTGACCTTTACATTATTTTAATACCTTGCAAGTGAAATAACAGCACTCTAACCACAGACTTAGAAATAGCATCCTGCCCAGAGTAAGATCACTGCACCCGGTACATTCTCTAGTTCTGCCAAATTCTTAAAGCAAGAATAAGGAGCAGAATCTGCATAATGAATCCCTGTTACTGGGCAGCAACACGCAGATGAGAAATTTCCCCCATCCTCAGCAGGCTGAGCAGTATGCTTAAGAAATGAACTAGAAGACTAGCTCTCACACATAAACCTACAGATGAGTCTTGCAGGAAGCCTATACCCTCCAACGAAAGATCTCCTTTTTGATCTACTCTGTGCCAACTGAATGGGATCAGATCGAAAATCTGGTCAAGGTTGTTCTGGTCAAGGTTTTCTACCTACCTGGGTGGGGCACACATGAGGTGGATATGGGCCAGAAATGCTTTTTAAATCATTTATGATCTCGGATCTGTGGATAACCAGACTGCACCTCCTCTACCCCTAAGCACCCTCCCCAGGGGTCCCTCCCCGAGGATGAAAAGGTCTGGAAGCTGATTTCCTCCCCTTCATCTAGGCCTTCCCCTTCTCCCCTTCCCAGCCAGAGACACACAGCAGCTGGAGCCCAAACACAGCCCGGAACTCCAACGCGGGCGGGCGCAGCAAGGCCCAGGAGCCAGAGCCTTTCTTTATCCAGATGCACTAGAGATTTAATTTTAATTAACCCTGAGAGCTATGGCCCAGAGGATTGAATTTTTAAAATACAACAATCCTTGCTTTGTATTATTTATTTTTTGCATTTCCCTTTCCCCAAATAATATCAAAATTTTTTAAAATAAATTTTTAAAAATGTTTAGGAGGAGTCTCACCCACATGCCCAGGGACCGACGCCTACGGAGGATGCAGACTGCGAGAGGCGGCCACCAGGGAGCGGTCCAGCCTGGGAGGATGCTGCGCTGCCGCCTCGGCGGGCGGGGCCAAGGGCAGAGCAGCCCAGCCGGTCACGTGGGCGCGGGTCTTTAGCCCCGCCCCCATCTGCAGGCTCGGGTGACCTGCACCAGCAGCGCGGTCTGCGCACTCTGAAGCTCAACGCCATGGGCTCTTGGACAAAGGGCAAGAGCTGTCTGGCGCCCGGCTTGCTGCAGAACTATGCGGCCATCGTCACTGGCGGGGGCACGGGCATCGGAAAAGCCATTGCCAAGGAGCTCCTGCACCTGGGTACGGAGCAGGTTTGGGCCTGGGACCAGGGTCCGCAGAGATCTGGCTGTAGTTACCTGGGTTCGCCGTCCCCGGGGCGCACGAAGCCCCCCGGCCAGGTACAGTGCGAAACAAAGGGACTGTAGAAGTGAGCCAGGAGCGGGGAGATAGAGACGATCTCTCTAGAAAATCGGACATCCTAGGGAAGCACTGACAGATGAGACACTAAGTAAAAGGTCAAGGGGTTGAGAGCCAAAGATGTTGCGCCGGGAAACTCCAGAAATTGCAGGTTCCTATTGAAAATTAGTCCATTCTAAATGCTGCCTAATCTTACTAATTAGGAAACACGTGGAGACTTCCTTTACCTAAAAGACTCCTGTCTTATCTTCTCAATCTGTTACAACCAGCAACAAAGTAGAGTGAATATTTACTCCCATGGATGGAGAAACGAGCTTAGAAAACATACACAAGGAAAGAAGCCGCAAAGGGGAACACAGTTAAATTTATCTCTATGGAAATATAAATCTTCAGTGAGTTAAAAAATGTGAACGACGATTGAAGGTATATGAAGAAAAATATTTACCACATAAGAAAAGTAGTCTCACTACAGAGAGAGCTTTTGCAAGTAAATCAAAGAACCGAGATACAAATAGAAATATAGGCTAACATTCCAAAAGAGGAACTACATATAGGCAATAAGTTTTTAAGGAAACAATCAACTTTATTGGTGCTAAATACAAAATAAGGTATTGTTTTTATAACAAACTTAAAAACATTGGAGGAAATGAAATGTTGATAAGAGAATGAAAACAGCAGGAAGGAATATAAATTATTACGTTTCTGGTGGGCAAATTGGAAAAAAGATCCAAAATCCTTGGTATTCATACTCTATGACCTTTCTTGGAATGTTACTCTAAGGGACTGGACAAACAAAGATTTGTATTCAAAGATGTAGTGTTATTTGAGTGGGGAAAACTTAGAAATAACCTAAATACCCATTTTGAGACAGTTAAATCCTGTTACTGAAGACTTTATGTGGAGAAATGCATATCCTATAATTGGAAAAAGTGAGATTCTAAAGAAAATACTTAATTTTGCTAAAAAAAAAATATATATATATATGGAAAAAAGGACTAAAATAAAGTTTGTAACATTGTTAGCAATTTTTCTAAAAATAATTCTCTTTTTCTTTCTTTCTTCATGGCACTGGGGATTTAACCCAGGGTCTTCCATTGCTAGACAAGCACTTTACCACTGAGCTATAGTCCTGGCTTTTTAAAAAATTTTCTTTTCTCTTTTTTTTGGTCTTTTTGAGACAAGGTCTTGCTATGCAGTTCGGGCTGGTTTGAGTGCACTTCGTAGCCCAAGCTAGTCTCTAACTCACAATGACCCTCCTGCCTCAGCCTCCTGAGTGCTGAGATTACAAGTGAGCACCACCATGCCTGGCTAAAATTTTTTTTATTTTGAGATAGAATCTTGTCATCTTGCCCAGGTTGACCTTGAATTTATGATCTTCCTTCTTCAGCCTCCCAACTAGCTTGGATTATACGGTCTGTGCCACTTTGCCAGTATCAAATATTTTTTATGTGAACATGTTCTGCAAACAAAGAAAGGAATAAAGCTTATTAAAAACTATACATAAATCTGGCATATTGGATTATTTTTTGAAGTTAGACTTATCTTATTAGGAACTCAAGGCAATGTTTTGTCTTTTTTATTTTTATTTTAAAAAGAAAAAGCAAAATAACAACAAAGTCAAAACAAAACAGCATAAAAATGATACAGAATTTCAAAATAAGACAATAGGAAATTAACAATGGTTGCTATATAAAGCAATGTTTTTTCATGTTTGTTTTAAAAAATACTCAGGTTAAGCCACACATGGTGGCACACACCTGTGATCTCAGCACTGGGGAGGCTGAGGCAGGAGAATTGCTGCAAGTTCAAGGCCAGCCTAGACTACATAATGAGTTTAAGGCCAACTTTAACTACATAGAGAGACGTTGTCTCCAAAAAGAAATGCTCACATTTCCCATTAAAATTCCCAAGTTATCACCATTTGGGGGTTTATTAAATTGAAAAACTTGAAATTAAATTTGAAAAATAGTTTTTTAATTAAAAAAATCTCAATTTTTGTATTTGTTTCTTTGTTTTTTGAGATAAGGTCTTGCTCTGTTGCCCAGGCTGGTCTCAGTCTTCCTACCTCAGCCTCCTGAGTAGCCAGGACTACACATGCGTCACCTTGCCTGGCTAAAAAAAAAGTAGTTTTAAAAGTGCTTTATTTCTAAGATGCACTAGCCATCTTGTCCTATACTACTAACATAGTTCTGGCCAAATGGAGAGTCATGTTCCCAATGGCCTTCATTAACTTCATTTATGCCTTCAATGTGTGACTGTTGGAGTGGACTGTGTGACAGCATAACACCTCCAGCAAGGACTGTTAAGTAAACGGGTAACTACAGTCTGAGACAGCTCAGTGTTAAACGCAGTATGAACATGAAGACAGAGATATGGGAGCATGTAGAAGGAACGGTGAAGTTAAAGGAGAGGGAAGAGGGTTACTAGGCTTCTCAGAAGCAGTTAGCTCTTCCTTCTTTCTGCTTTGAGGCTACCAGAATATCTGCAATGTAACATCTCACATATGTAAGACATGAATATTTAACCTTTTCAGAAACTACCAAATAGCCTGTACCAATATGTCCCCTTGGGTAATTGACTCCTATCTATGGAATTTCCTTGAGGAAATCCTTTGATCTAAAGTCTACTTTATTCAGTATTAATATAGCCATTAATATAATTTGCTTTTCATTGGTATTAGCAGAGTATGTCTTTTTCCCATTCTTTTACTTTTAAACCTGTATGTGTCTTTAACTTTCCGTGTGTTTTTTGTAGGCAATACATAGTTAGATGTTGCTTTTTCATCCAATCTTGTGTGGCTAAATGGGGTGTTTGGACAATACGTTTGCTATGTGAATTTCTGTACAGTTGAATTTAAATGTATCATACAGTTATTTTTATTCTATTTCTCCCATCTGTTCTGTGTTCCCATTTCTCTTGTTTTCTGCTCTCTTGTGCATTATTTAGTATTTTTACTTTTCCCATTATCTCCTTTTTTAACTGTTTACCTATAAAGCATCTTTATTGTAAAGATGTGGCTTATGGTTTTATAGTACACATATTAGGCCTATTGTAGTGTACCTTCCACTTTACATAGAATGTAAAGTCCACTTCACAGTTTATAGGTACTCCCTGCTTTGCCTGGCATTTGTGAGACCAAGACAGTAACTGTTCAAACTCAAACCAAGCAAAGCAAGCTTAGTAATCAGTGGGGGAAATTACAACTGTTTCATGACTTTCAAGAATTTTTTGTCAAAGACTAGAATTTCTTATACCATAAGTTATAAATGTACAAGGAAATGAAACAAAAACTAGTAAAATTAGACCAAAGCAGTTTGACTGGGTGGGGAGAGATTGCTGAAAAGGGTACAAAGTTTTAGTTAGACAAGAGGAATAATCTATTAATCTATTACACAGCATGGTGACTATAACTAAAGGTAATTTATTATATATTTCAAAATTACTGAAAGAGTGGATTTTGAATGTTCTTACCGGAAAAAAAAATGGTAAGTATGGAAGTTCAGGTATGTTACATAGACTGATTTGATCATTCCACAGTGGATAAATGTATAAAAATATCATACTGTACCTCTAAAGATATGCAATTACTTATCAAGTGAAAATAAAATTTTAAAATACTAAAATAATATCTTTACCACACTAGTTTAAAATGTTAAATATTAATTATTAATTAATTATTAAATTATTATTAAATATTTAATATTTAAATATTAAAGCATTTTATTTCCTCATGAAAAACTTACCAAAAGTAGTCTGAATACAGAAACATACAAAATACTGTCAATATATTATTATTGTTGAAATTTGCACAATTCCTAAAAGATACTCACTTGCTCTCTGGCTTTTTGCTTCACAGGGTGTAATGTGGTCATTGCATCCCGTAACTTTGACAGACTAACATCTGCTGCAGAGGAACTGAAAGCCACTCTGCCTCTCAGCAACAAGGCTCAAGTCACCCCCATACAGTGCAACATCAGAAAAGAAGAGGAGGTAATGCACAGATAGCTGTACCATTTGCTAACCATGCTTGTTTATGGATCCTGGTGGTACCTCAGGTTCTCCTGGGGTAGTTCTCAGATGAGGAACACTAGAAACAGAGACTGTATGCAGACTGTTGTGCTCATGATTTATTGAGCCAGTGGCCTCAGGAGAAGGTAGGAGGAGAGACCGAGGGGCCAAGCAAGGACAAGGTCTCAGCTTGGGACTTCCTTCTGTGTCTTTTGCCCTATAAGACATTTCTTAATGTTCATTTTTACCTGATTTCATCACTATCCATTATTTGAGGTTGGTACTTACAAATTAATATGTCCAGAGCCTGCCATACTTAGAAGTGTTCCAGACGCTTGGGTGTAACATGTCATCAAAAGTACAAACTTTAGCCTTATGGCCAGTGGGTATTGAACACTGGGAAATTATTCATCGTTGTAAGTTTGTTAGGTTTATTCATGCTGACTTCATATTCATGGTTGTAGTACTTACAGTTACTGTTCACTGTGAGAGACTGTAAGCTCTGTCCACCCTGATAGGACATGTGATAGGTCTAAGTAGCAAGTTAGATTATTAAACATTTAATTTTTTTAGGTGAATAATTTGATGAAATCTACCTTAGCTCTTTATGGTAAGATCGATTTCTTGGTAAACAATGGTGGAGGCCAGTTCTTATCTCCTGCTGAAAACATCAGTTCAAAGGGATGGCATGCTGTGATTGAAACCAACCTGACAGGCACCTTCTACATGTGCAAAGCAGGTGAGCATCATAATATTGACCAAATCTTTGTGTCTTTACTGAGAGACTATAGAGAATGCAGAAAAAGGGACTATCAGGGGCACTGTCTCATTTACTTTTCTTGTCCCTGAGAGACAATACCCAACACCCACAACTTAAATGAGAAGTGTTTATTTTGGCTTATGTTTTAGACTATAGTTGGCTGGATGCAGGTAGGGCAGCATGGCACAAAGCCATGGCAGACAGGAAGCAGAGAGTCAAGGGAGGAACTGGGAAGACACATATACCCTCTGCATCACTCCCACAGTGATAAGCCTCTTTTGAACAAACCCCACCTCTTACCAGAAAACCAGCTATAATACTCCCATAATCCATCACTTCCCAAAAGCCCCACCTATGATTGTGTTAGGCTTTTAGGGGACATAAGCCATAACATTTTGCCCCTGGCCCCCAAAAGACTCATGTGCATTTGTATGCAAAATGCATTTAATTCATCTCTAAGAGTTGCCAAAGTCAACAGTTTCATCATTACTGAGAAGTCCAAGCCCAAAGTATCCTCTGAGACTCAAAACAAACTCTTAGCTGTGAGCCCTGTGAAAATAAAAATAAATTAATTAGGGCTGGGGACTTAGCTCAGCGGCAAAGCGCTTGCCTGGCAAGCACAAGGTCGTGAGTTCGGTTCCTGGTACCGGAAAAAAAAACCAAAACCAAAAAAAAAACCAAAAACAAAAAATAAATTAATTAATAAATAAGTAAATAAAT